>NC_056741.1:1311674213-1311836713 GCF_019279795.1 Protopterus annectens | reverse complement strand
TATACAAATCAAAATTGCTGGGGGGTAATATTGACAATCTCAGACATATAGGCTCATAGCTGAGTACTAGGCTAACCACCACTGGGCCCTTTTTAAGGCAAGCCATGCATCCTAAATTTCTGACAAGTTCTGCTACCCTTGATAAGTGTAAGCAGGCGATTGAGAGATGAAACATTTACAAGTATGGATCTAGGAGATGAACAATTTTCAGGCTACCTGTGTCTATTAGAGACATTGATGCCAAATCAGGGATGACCTTCCTGTCCCCCATCCCAACCAGGGATGACCTTCCTGTTCCCCATCCCAACTGTCTAAGTTACACTTGAATTGGATTAGGGAGGAACTCTGCTTCACATGGATGGGGAGTCTGTTCGGGTCTATATTAAATTATCGAAAGTTGAATTCACCGAATGATATTTCCATCAAAAATACCGTTCAACGAATTTCCTCTTGTGGGGGCCTGCGTCCCCCACACCCCCTACTAATTATATATACCAACTCTGAGATCACATTACAATGAGGAAAGGGCAAATTTTCTGATCTTCACTGCACTGCAATCGCAATATTCAGAATTCACTGAACAGTATTTTTGATGGAAATACTGTTCGGCGAATTCAACTTTAAGTAATTTAATATAGACCCAGCCTGTTCCATAGATGGGGTAATCTCTGGGATACATACCTATCTCTCCAGTAGGTCCTATTTATATCACAGGCAAGGTTTAAGTCTTTAGAGTGGGTAATTCTACTGCTGTTTGTTTTGTGGATATGCAGGAGGTCCATCAGAGTGAAGTCTGACAATGCCTTATATGCAATGGCATAGATCTGCTCTCAACAGCCTGTAGGAGACAGAATACAGGGATAGGGCCTTGAAGTGGTCTGCATAGGACATTTTACTTATACCCTGTATTCTTTTACTGTGGACATTCCAGTTGTTGGAAAGTGCCTGGTTAGGTACATATCAAAGAGGGTACTGAAGTCAATTATGCGTCTGATGAATTCCAAATACAGTGGAACAATGACCTCCTTGGACCTAGATGCCAAACATTTATTTATAAGTTGCACAACATAGAATGATTTCCTTACTACCATAGACATGTGATGGTTAAAGGCTACACTACTGTCTACATGCATCCCCAACTCTTCGAAAAACATTTTAAAAGTTCGAACGTCATATGGGCGACACCATATGATAGAACTTTTAAAAGTTTGAAAATGTAATAAAAAAAATAAACCAACCCCCCCCCTCCCCGTGCTCTTTAAATATACCAACTCCAAGATCGCACTACAGTGCAGAAAAGGGAAATCTCATTCCGCACTGTACGGAGATCTCCACTGAAATGTTCAAACTTTTAAAAGTTCAATCATATGGTGTCGACCATATGACGTTCAAACTTTTAAGAGTTCGACAACGTGATATAGAGACATAGATACAGCTTCCTCTATGTAGCTATTAGCATACTTCTATAGGGTTTTTGTGACCAGTTCTGTAGAAGCAGCAGTGTTCCTAGGGTTTGGAGGAGGCTTGAAATGTTGCCAGGTTATAACTTACTAGTAAGAAGTTAGCCTTACAGTAATTCCTAAATATTCCAGGGTTAGCTGGGGTTCTGGGTTTTATTTTTACTACAGTGGAGATGGTTTTGTGGTTTGACTTTTCCAGAGATGACATTCAACTTGGAAATTTGCAGCATTCTCTCACATTAGTGAGGACCAGATCCAAAATATTTGCACTCCTTGAGATACTACTCTTATAGCTGAATGTACGGAAGAGTCGAAGACCCTGCTGTTGAAGGTGAAAGTAGAAAGGCAAAGCCAGTTTGCTGATAACATAAAAGTACCGTGTCATATCTTTCTAACAGTTCCTTGCAAACAGATGGAGAAAAACTGGAGGCAGTGACAAATTATTTCCTCTGCTCTAAAATTTCTGCAGATGGTGACAGCAGTCATAAAATTAAAAACATCCTTTTTGGAAGGAAACGTACGGTAAATCAGAATAAGATTTTTACAGCACAAAGGCATCTCATTGTCAGCAAAGGTATATAAAGCCAAAGCTGTGATTTGTAATAATGCATAGCTTTGACAGATGGACTGTACGTCATGCTGTTGCACGAGTAGCAACGCATCTGAACTACAATACTGGGTAAAGATTTTGAGAATTACGCGGACTGTAAGAAGTTCAAATCCAACAGTACCAAGGGAGTATATCCAGACTGTTCATAACACTCAAAGAAATACTTTGACAACATAATGCAAAGACACTTATGCCGGAAAAGACTAAAAGTAAAAGAAGAAGGGGGCATCAGAGAATAAAATAGGTATGTCAAAGTAATGAATATGAATAGGTTGGCAGACATGTCAGATGTTCATAGGTTTTTACTAGGCTAATGAACACAAGGGCCTTTTTAAGCCTAGCCATGCATTCCAAATCTGACAAATTCTAATACTCTTGATAAGTGTAAGCAGGGGTTTGGGTGAAGAACCATTTACAAGTTACCTGTGTCCATTAGAGTCCTAGCTGCTAAACCAGGGGTGAATTTCCAGTTTCCCATCCAATTTCCCAAGTTGCACTTGAATTGGGTTAGGGAGGAACTCTGCTTCACATGGATGGGGAGCCCGTTCCAGAGACAGGGTAGACTCTGGGATACAGACCTATGTCTCCAGCAGGACCTATTTATATCACAGGCAAGGTTTAAGTCTTTAGAATGAGTAATTCTGGTGCTGTTTGTTTTGTGGATATGCAGGAGGTCCATCAGAGTGGGATCTGGTAATGCCCTGTATGCCAGACAAAGATCTCCCCTCAAAAGCCTGTAGGAGACAGAATACAGGGATAGGGCCTTGAGGCGGTCTGCATAGGACATTTTACTTATGCCCTGTATTCTTTTAGAACAAATGTTAAAGTTAAAGCATTTGAGATCACACAGAGACACAACTGGCTAAATGACAGAACAATAATACTGAAGTGTGAAAGCCTAGAAGTTTCTGTTGCTAGTGATTTAATAATAATCATTTCCAAAGTAATGGCATTTGGCGGTATACTTCAGATTTTGGACTTATTCATATTTGCAGGTAAATTTTTTCAGATTAGTTGGGGCTACTTTCTTAAAGCACTTTTCCTGTACCAGCAACATGGAAATGTAGTCTGTATATCAAGGCATTCCTTTCCATTAGTTTTTAGATCACAAGGAGATCAGAAGAGGGCAGAACCTGTTAACAAAGGGGATTGTGTCAGAGTTGAAAAGAAAATAGCAGTTTGAGTTGAATTTGGTAGCCAATAAACTTTCTGCAATGTAAAGAACGTGGTGTTCATTTCAGAGGGACCAGACTACAGAATCTGCAGAAAATGGACAATCATGACTAAGTTATCTTTCTTGTGGAAGCAGGCAAATCAGAAAAAAAAGGCTTTTAATCTCAGCGGTAGTAACTAAATTAACAGGTAAAAACTACAGGCCCTGTATTTTCTGGTCTCTTCAATTCCCTAGATTGAGTTTATCAAAGCAGCCAACTTAATCATCATCACAGGGAAAAATTCCGGAGGAGGGGGAGGAGAAACTTGTGTCCTACACATGATGATATGAGAACCTAGCAGGTCCTTTTGTGATCAAGAAGTTTTAGCAACATTGAAATAATAAAATAATAATATTGCTCATGAGAGGAACCAAACCTGGGTCCTGTTACAGACCTATATTTGTATGCAAGATTTCACATTAAAAACACATTGCAACTTCAGAATGAGTATACAGCCTGCAGAAAACAATGTCCAGGAACACTGCATTAAGTACACAACATAAATACATCCAATCAAAAAGGCAGGACAAAAGTTTGAAATGCAAGTGGTATGAAAGCTATATAGAATCACAAGAGATCTGTCAACCTTACTCAAAAGAACAATGTTCTTAAGGGCTAAATGGTGAGAGGTTCTTTAACAAAACTAAATCTCATCCCTGCACTTAATATTAAATCACTAGACTATCTAAATAATTCAGTGACAAAGAAATGTCCGCTCCTTCTCTACTGCAGCAAGTACCTTATATATCCCAATGTTATGCACAACTGTTGTTCTATACTGAACAGATAGTCAGCTTTATGGACTTGCAACTAACCATCTTAGGCCACTGCTCACCCTCCGTGCTTCCTGTTTCTGCAATGTTTTCTATGTTCAAACTTTTGTTTGTGCCTGTACTGCCTAAAGATACCAGTTAAAGCTTTTGAATCTTTTATGGCATGAAACTCCAGTCAAGTATTGCATCCACAAACTAAGAACAGTAACAAAATCTGCTTTTAATTCACTTGACTGGTATTTTCTGGTATCCTGTCAACAATTATGATGCTGTCACAGCTAAATAAAGAACAACAACAAAAAATAAATAAATAATTCTATCCAGAACAGAAGTAAAAGCTGGCAGATGGCACCTGAAAATTCAGGCATGCTATGCAGAATGCCCCATTGTTGAGTATATAGTAACGTGGCACAACTACATCAAATTAGTCTGAATTTGCTGGTAGGAACATAGCAAATATGAAGAAAGCATGAAACTACACAAATATGACCAATGACAATTTACATAAAAGGAGATTTGCATGTCTGTAACGTTTTCTGTAAGAAGGCACATAGGGATTGGGGCACCATTAGAGGGAATAGCTCCTTGTTATTTTTTAATATTGCTGAGGTTCATGGTGTACAGGTGGAACACAAATGCATGATGTGCCTAGGTAGGTTTTCCAAGTGCATACCTATCGTTACTACATGGTGCACAGAATACCTACCCTGTAATATTGCGCTATTTGGCTCCCTACCACCATCTGCAATACAGAAGGGCAATGTCAGTGACAATTTGGACAAACTGATCTTGTAGTCAGCAAACTAGGAAACTATATTGACAATGAACTGCTCTGATATCACCGTGCATCCAGTGTTGTAAGAAAGTCATTTTTCATTGCACAGCTTATATCTAAAGGTATTGTGTTCAGATGCATGGATGTAAGCAGTCCACAGTATTTGGCATTCATAAGACCCATCACTAACTATAAGGGCCCTTTCAGTTTGTACCAGTCCAAACATTTGTCTCAAATGGAATGACCACACTGCTTTCTCATTAAAAAAATGAAGGGCCTAAATAACAAAAACTATGCAGACCATATCAAAGGCCTCTTCTCAATATTATACAGGCTGCTTACAGGCGACCTCTGCTTGTATATAGAGCTTCAACGGACCCTGTTCTGTCAGATGTAATATACACTCCCATGTCCAATCGTATCAAACATTCACTCAAGGGATCTCAATATCTTCTGCAAAATAAATAGAATGTGTTGGCCGGATAAGTGTGTATGACAGATTTCCCACTTCTACGAAATCATCTCCAACTTCACATAAAGCGGACTGCTTCTCTTACTCTATTCAAATGTAATTTGGATGAATGAATGGTTAACCACAAACTCATCCCTGGATTAGACCCTTGTCCCTCATGGATAGGGCAAACATGCAAAATGTCCCAACATATCCATATGTGGTCCATCTTTGGGTTATTTTATGCAAAATATAATGGCTAAAAACTACCATGGGACTGTAAGGTCAGGCTTCTTAAGATCCCCACAGATCAATCGCCTAGTAATTGCCAATGAACCTAAAGCACTTAAGTTAGTACTACCTGTAAGTCGGAAAAGGTGGGCAGTCACAGGACACATGTTCTTAGCATAATAAAGAATATGAAATATGTAGTGACTGCCATTCTGATTTCACACTAGTCTTCTCCCTTAAGTTAGTACTACCTGTAAGTCGGAAGAGGTGCGCAGTCACAGGACACATGTTCTTACTATAATAAAGAATATCAAATATGTAGCGACTGCCATTCTGATTTCACACTAGTCTTCTCCCTTAAGTTAGTACTACTTGTAAGTCGGAAGAGGTGGGCAGTCACAGGACACATGTTCTTACTATAATAAAGAATATCAAATATATAGTGACTGCCATTCTGATTTCACACTAATCTTCTCCCTTTTCTTTTATACGAGCATTTTTTCTTGGGAGGTAGATATTATTGTGTACCAAATTCAATTATGTCCCTGTACATCAAGGACAACTGACCCATATTAGATCTACCTACCAGCCTTGTTCCCCAAGTATATATACTTGCTAGCAAGCCAGTGTTAGTAGTAAGGCACATCTCATAAATAATGTGATTCATTTCTCCCTGTTAAGGAATTACACAATGCGAGGTTTAGAGCAGTGCCCGTTTATGATGATGAAGGCTGGTTGAGTTCCTAAGAATTTGACCATTTATCTTCTGCTGCTCATACAGGTTTTACCTAGGTAGCTTTGTCTCCAAATCCAAGCCCTTGCAGCCAGGTGTTCAGTGATTTCCTTACAATGACAGTCTTACTTAACTCTACCTACACTGTTTCAGCCATTTAGAGTCCTGCCTGAAGTAAAACTACTGAAAGCAAAGGGGAAGGCTTGTCAAGGACAATGGTCTGTTAAAAAATTAGTAGACTATAGTATTATTTTAAAAGTGGAACAGTGGTCCGAATATCTTAACTCATGACTGAAAGGAGTGTGAATTAGATCAGCTCTTATCCAAATAAATGCAGGCGAACACTGCAGAATACGCAGATGGGACCAATGCTCATTACTAGAAGCTACTTCATGAATTGACTGAATGTTCATCATTCAGCAATGTGGGTAAGAAATAAAGTCTGTTCACAGAGAACAGAGAACTGTGGACAGTGGCAAGCCTCTAACTTGAACAGCTCAGTAAAGTAAATCTACAATGAAAAATGGCATTTTCTTCCTTAAATGTGGATCACAAATATTCAATTAATGTATCACAGTTATTAATTAAAAACATATGCATAGAAGTGGTTCAGATTAATGCAGTTATTCTTGGTCAGTGAAAGATTTGTCTCTTTCTGGGATTACTTTTCATTTCAAATTAAATGAATCCAACAGTGACCTGAAGGAATTAATTGAATCATTTACGTGTACACCGTAAAAACAGGGTTGGAATGGCATGTGTCAAATTACTTCGTTTGAAAACTAAAGAAAGGAAGAGGCATTACTTTCATGATGTAGTATGACTTGTATGGTTTTGGATCCATATGAGGAGGACTCTTGATTGCCGAAGGCACAATATTAGTCAGACTTTGAACAAAACTGGTACTGTAGTTAGGGATCTGGGCCTGTGCTTTGATCATAACACATCCATTGCTGTAAGAAAGTCCTTTTTTCATCACACATTGGGATTATTTTATGTAGATTAAACAACTAGAATCCCAGGATGCAATTGATGGCACCTCACTGAATCAAGGTTGTCCAAAACAAAAATCACAGAACATATTACATTTTCCATGACACCAACTCTTAGACTCAGAAGTACTGGTGCCAAAAATTTTCACTCTAGGAAATTGTAATATCCTGTGTATGAGAAACTCAAAAGGATGAAGTTTCAGCACAACCCCGAAGAATAGCTGTGTCTGAGAGATTTATTCAGGAAAATTGTCCTTTTAATAACCTAAAATAGGGAAATCTACACTCTCCAATCTGTCCTGTCTTGATCACAATGAGTCTGATTCAGTTTTTAAGCAGTTCTGGTAAAGTGTGCTATCACTGTAAGTGATTACTGCAGTCTGGTTACAATGCCTGCTTACTATAAGAAAGACCAGATGGTATAACGTCTTCTTGACTGACATTTTAATAGAACAATTAAATGTATTATGGCCTGGGGGTCAAGATACAAACCTGAGAAAAATATAATTAACTTCTGACACAAGCTTCGTTCCACATCATTTGCCATGGAACCAATTCCAAGTGTGAAGCACAAAAGATCAGGACAGTTTTTCCCAAAAAGGCAGTAGATTCCATTTGAGAAAGTAAACTACAGCTAAAGGAACGAATTACCTCACTTAAATTGCTGTCAATTCAGTATCACTAGAAAGCGTAGGTTCAAATGTTGATCTGTTAAGATAACATGGCAAATAAGATGAACAGTAAATTGAATGAAACTGTTAAGATATTTTTCAGCAAATGAACTATAAAAACACTTTGAACTTTAAGTGACAAGATGTCTAATTCTTTAATTTGTGGCACCCTATAGATAATTATCATTATGGTGATCTGTTCAGCTGCTATTTATTCAAGCATGAACACTGATGAGCACGTGGGAAGCACATAATCCTGGACTTAAACACAGCTTGAGCCCTTTGGGCTTATGTTGCTTTTCCATACCAAATGCCAAATGTTTGCCGCTATAAAATATTCAAGCACAAAACCTGAAAGAAGCTGACAGTACTAAAAGTGCTATAAATCTGCTATAACAATTCATTAAAAATGTTAACTCCTAGCTCTCTTTGCAAATCAAAGGTCTCCGAAGGCAGCCATGCAACCCCTTTTCAGGTAAATTTACTTCATTCTCATTTCATGACAGAGCACAACTCTCTGTCCATCAGGCTCCGAAACATCCAGCCTTCTCTCCTAATTTGTAAGATATTAATATCCCTCACCCCATCTCCTCTTAATGCTCGAGCATAATGACCTGCTCATCTAATTAGACCATGTTGAGGGGAGTTTATATTATGCCGGAAACTGGAACTGTACTTTGTATAGGCAGTAAAGAGCTTTGTGTGATAAGCATGGATTGTAGTGCAGTGCTTTATTGTGCTATACCTAGTTTTCTAATGTGATGCCAAAAAATCGTGCAAGCAAAGAATCTTGCCATCTCATTTTTGTCTTAACTCATCATCACAAATTATTTACATTCTAAATGCTGCCTCACTCTCCTCATTTTAAAGTGCTTCTTATTCTTTGTGTAAATACTGTGAATTGTCAATGAATAAAACACACGTGGAACATACACCTGGTAACTGTACTGTTGCACGATAGACATTTGTATAATAATTTAGCACAAAGTAAATTATATATTCCTCAAATGGACTTCACAGTGAATGGGGCTTTGGCCTTGTCCTAATTTGCAGTAACCTTTCAGAGGTCAGAGGGTGCAATAACTTTTGAAATGACTATATTAAATCCACAAGAGTGTGAAATAGAGTACCCTGCATGGAGGATATTGGATGGACTACCACACAAAAAAATTGGCTTTAATTTGAAAACCACGTCAAAATTGTTGTTTCCTGGGTGACTTTCAATTAACCTCTTTTCAATTAACTATCACAGATTCCATTTGCATCATGTTTACATATATAAATTACTGGCCTGTATAGAACTATTGCATGCAATAGATCTGTGCCTTACTGTGCACAATATTTAAGAACTGTACTTTTATTCCTTTTCCAATAAATTGCAATTTTTTTCCCTTTACTGTAACTTTGAAGCATTCTATCCAAGTCTTCAATGAAAAACACTCTGTCCAGTTAGTGTCTCCAGACAATAAAAGAAGCATACTGAATATATAATTTTCTGAACTTGTTCCATCACTTGATTCTGGGTTATGTGCAGATTACATGCTTAATGTTTTTAAATATCAAGCTGACTTTATTATCTTTCATTTTCTTGGTTTAGCTTTCTAGTTTACAATTCTCCATCTGCTACTTTTATCTCTTAACATCATCTCCCAAAATAACCTTGGAAGACAAAGTTCTAAAAAGGAAATTAATTTATTATTCCCTTAGTTAATGATATGTTTTGGTTAAATTTTCTCATATAACAAATGTTTGAGGTCATTTTTGACTCACTGCATCATTTATGCATCCCTGTTTTATCTATTGCATTATTATTAGAGGGCCAGATCCTATTCAAACAATGAATGAATACAAGACAGGAAACAATGACACACAATAATAGTAACTACAGAGCATATGCACAAACACGCACACGCGTGCGCGCACACACACACACATTAACATAGACACACTAACCTAAGGGCAATTTATTATTATCAGTCCACATACCAGCATCCCTTTGGAATGTGGTAGGAAAGTACAAACACAGGAAAGCTCATGCATACACAGGAAGAACATACAATACAATGTTTACACTGAAGATGCCCAGCCAAGAATCAAACGGGGGACCCAGGTGCTATGAGGCAGTAATGTTAACCATAACACATCCTAATACTCATTATTAGGCAGCTTTTTACTATTAATTGTCTTCATTATATTGTTTTCATCGCACTGTTCCTGATACTATATGGTATTTCACAATTTTGTTTCTTTAACATATTATATAGTACTCTCACTCTACCATAATTAGGGCTTTATACCTCTGCTCCTTGGAGCTGAGCAGTTAATGAGGATTTCTGTAACTGAATGATAAGCATTGCATTCACTCAGCTCCTGAAACATAAGTCTATGCTATACTCATGCAAAGTTCATATTGATTATCTTTTGGATAAGAAGTCAAAGGTGATGACAAAGTCCAGGGGGAAAGCTCTTACACCACCCCAAACCATGTTCCCAACCAGAAGCATAATTGGTTCAACTAGTGCCCTGGGCTATTACTATGAACCAGTGTCCCAACCTCTCAGCTTTCCATGTGATACTTCACTGTAATAACCCACTTACAATGATCAGCATACTACAGTTAGATCTTCACCCCACTCCCCAGCTATTTGATTAAAGTTAAAAAAAAAATGCACATTCCTTCTATTGCCACACCACCAAGATAGCCACATGCATGACATGCCCTCCTCCCTCTTGCCCCGGCCATTGAGGTCACATTTCTGTACCCTGCACCCAACCATCCTTCAACTTACTTTGTTTAAAAAATGTCTTATTTTAAACTTTTTTTAAATCTTTTTAAACTGTAGCAAACTGCTTACTATAAATGTAGCAAAGAGTTGCTACAGTTTATATCCTGCCTGTACGGAGCCCTACTGCACTCAAAACATTTCTTCTTTTTAAAATGTAGCAACCTGCTTGCTACAAATGTAGTAAACAGTTGCTACAGTGCTCAGATTTTAGTTAAAAAAAAGTTTAGACTACACATAGAGTGCTACAGCACTCAGGTTTGACCGCAAATGCAATACCGGCTTTTAGAAGACAGTATTGCATTAAAGAGAGATTGGGATCAGCTGATTGCACCCCTAACACTTTCCACCTGGGGCACTTGCAACTCTCACCCCACGCTAGCTGTGTTACTGTTCCCAGTACACACACTGCCTGCAATAGTATTCTAACCACACTGTCACCATTGCACCTTCTCATGCAGCCCACCTGTAAATAATGTGTTGAACTTGTCATAAGGGGTTTCAGCCCATGAAAGGGCCATAGTCTATATTTTATATCAGCAGAACAATCATCTCAGAGCTCCAGAGACATCACCTATCCTTATTAGGCTTAGGAAGCAAGGTCACTGCAGCTTCATCTAATTATATCCTCAAATGTTAGTTCTAAGCAGTCAGTCTGCAGTCCCTTACAAGATTAGATAGTCAACCACATTCAAACTTACCCTCCACCTTCAAGGAAGGCAACATATGATAGATTGGGGGCAGGGGTGACAAGGATGTCACTTGTGTTTGACATGTACAGAAAATTTGTTTCGGAGGTGGAAGACACACTGGGATATGAATCTGGATATGAATATATCATGCCAGGGTGTCTAATCTGTTGCTAAAGGTTTAGTCCATATAACCAGGCATGTTTATTCTGTAAAGGAATAAAAGATCATGGTCATGGAATGTTGGAACTTTCATGGCTGGAAAAGCTGGACACATTCCTCCCATGTAACCTCCACAGATGTTATTTTTACATATCTAGTCATCAATAACAACACTGTCATCTGCCATATATTTGTAAATAGCTACAGGGAAGACATCTAACCCTGATATCATGAGTGATGCATGTATAGTACCCTCTGTTGTTTTTGTTTTTTTCCCTAGCTTTTATATTCTCCCCTCCTTATGTCATCACCCTAACAAAGATTTGGTTAAAACCCCAAACCTCTGATAAAGACGTTCTACCCCTGGTTGTAATATACTCAGCATAGATCGCCAAAACAAAAAGGGGGGGACATAGCCATCCTCTACTCCAACCACATCACCATTACAAGTATTTCGAAATATATCCCATCCTTTTCTCCTCCTGAACTACTTACAGCTAACCTTAAAATCAATGACCACACCACTATCACAGTAGCAGCCATCTATATTCCTATAGGAGACAACATTCCTCTGCTCGAAAATATTCTTTCATACTTTTCTCAACACATCCCCAATGAAACTATCTTCCTTGAGGATGTCAACATTAACTGGTTAACTCTCAGTAATCCAAACTCTAATACTCGTATTAATTTATATGGCTTCACAGAGCTAATCTCCCAACCTACTCATACAAACAACTCTCACACATCTAGTACTCTTATTGAGTGGGTACTTGTATTTAATCCTTCCAAATATCATAACCCTGAAACCCTACCAAACACCCTGAGCGATCACTCACCTATAAAAGTGCTTAGGTTCACTCCCCACTTCTCAAAACCTCCTAGATTTGACACTTGTTGCAAATTCTCTAACTTCCATCCAGAAACCTTTAATGCCCTCCTCTCTAAAGTCAACTGGAAATTTGTTATCAAACTCCCACTAGAAGAAACAGTCCTAGCTTTCAACTCCACCTTCCTTAGCATTTTAGACTCACTTGCTCCCTTTCGCAAAGTCTGAATTAAGTCCATCATATCTCCCTGGCTTTCAAAAGTCACTCATACCCTTATGATAACTAGAGACAAATTATGGAAAAAAATGGTCACAAACTAAGCTCCCTGCAGACTTGCAAAAATATAAAGAACTCAGAAATCTGACAAAAAAAGAACACATAAACAAAGATAAAAAGAACTTCTATAACAAACCTCCCACAGCCCTAAAATCTAATCCTAAAAAATTCTGGAACTCTATTAACCAAATATTAATCCTGGTAATCTTAGCTCCCCCAATCCATGGCCAGACAAGACATCTGAAGAAACTGCCACTATCTTCAATACCTATTTTATCGATTCAATATCTAAGCTACTGAGCCCTAACCCAAACTCCTCTACTACTAACATCTCCAACTTTTCTGAACCTACTCCTAATACTATCTCCTCAAATACCTTCTCCCTCAAACCTGTACCTACTAGCTACATCAAAACTCTACTCTCTAAACTAAAACCATGCTCAGCATCAGCTAACAATATTCCTTCTACTTTTCTTCTACTAGCAGCTGACTCTCTTGCCCTCCCTGTATCTATCCTAATTAATCGCTCTATCTCTAAATCTAAAGTCCCTTCCATCTGGAAACAATGCTACACTCTAGCTATACACAAAGGAGGTAACTCCTCTGATATCTCCAACTTTAGACCTATCACTATCCTCTCCCCTCTCTCTAAAGTACTACAAAAATGTATTCATAAACAAGTTATGCAGTGTATAATACAGGAAAATCTGCTTACACCCAGTCAACACGGTTTCAGACCTAAACATAGCACCACTACAGCTCTATTATCCTTCCTCAACACTGTCTCTGTAGCCATGGATGACTATAAACTTATTTCTTGCCTGTTCTTAGACCTCTCAAAAGCTTTTGACACTGTCTTACACTCTCTTCTGCTGCACAAACTGCATAACCTTAACTTCTGCTCTGATACTGTTGCATGGTTCTCCAGCTACCTCACTGATAGATCTCAATCAGTGAGATGGCACTCTGCACTCTTCCCTCCTCTCCCTGTAAAAATGGGTGTACCTCAAGGGTTTATCCTAGGGCCTTTACTTTTTAATATCTTTACTAATCAGCTCTATACCTCCTGTCCTCAGTCATCTTTAGTGCAATACACAGATGACTCTACAGGCATCACCACAGCCAACTCTCCTTCTAAGCTCTTCTCAGCTGCTCAGGCATCTTTATACTCAGTTGAAACATGGCTCTCCAACAACCAGTTCATCCTTAACCCTAAAAAAGGAAAGCTGTTACTCTTCCTACCTAAAAAGTCTCATAAATATTAAACTCTCCTTCTCCACACAGTCACTTAACACTCCCATTCAGGTAGAATCCAGCACTAAGCTCTTAGGCGTAACCATCAACGATCAGCTTAAATTTGACTTGCATGTTAATAGCTGTATCAAAAAGACTCATTCAAAGCTAGGGCTGCTTTACCGTAACAAGAAATTCCTTACCTCTGAAGCCAAGATTACTCTCGTTCTTACCTACCTTCTACCCAGTCTAATGTACAGTCCTCAAATTCCCACAAATCTTAACTCGGCACTCCTGACCAAACTCGAATCTACCTACAACAAGGTAGCTAGATTTGCTGCCCAACAAACCTACAAATCCCATCACTGTCTCTCTCTAAAACACCTAAACTGGCTTGAATTACCCCACCAGCTTCTTCTCTCTCAGCTCTAGATCATCCATTCTATCCTATACCAGCCTTTCTACTGCCCGGCACTATCCCCTCTCATCTCCCATTATTCTCCCTCCAGACCTCTCCGAAGCTCTAATCAAGACCTGCTACAAATCTTCAAACCCAAGTCTAAATTTGGATGCAACATGTACAGCTACCACCCCACTATTGCCTGGAATAGACTCCCACTAGAAATCAGGACCCTTACACATCCTAAACAATTTAAGACAGCCACCAAAGAGCACTTTAAAAGTCACTGGTCCTGCCACTGCACTGTCCCTCCTTAAACATCCCCTACTTCTCATACCTTAATCTACTTTCTGCCCTTAACTCACTCTTCTCACTAGCTCTCTCTAATCTTCCTTGACTACTCTTTCTACTGTCTTCTAAAATCTATTAAGCAAATCGCCTCAGAGAAACATTCTGTTGTAATTGTCTTGCCTTCATGCAACTACATTATGATAAAACTGGGTTTTTGTAACCACATACCCCCAAAACCATATTCATCTTAATGACATATTTCTTTTTATACATCTTGAAATAGTTTTGTTATACTCCTGATTACTGACACTGTATAACATTGTATTGCTACTTAATCCTTTGTAATAATCCTGTAACATTGCTGTTTAATGCTAATTTATAATGAAAATTGTATAATATGTTGGAGCTTTTCTCCCCGGGCCTCCACTGAAAAATGGTTCTTCAGCTCAGTCAGACAATCCCGGTCAACAAATGTAAAATAAATAAATGTCAGGTAGTAGGTAACAGTGAAAGACGTCAGACATCGAAGACTTGTTTTCGGATGCTTAGTCAAAAGCAAAAGCCACCCGACCTTGGGGTCCCCCTACCCGGTATTAAGGTAACAGCTCCCATTATCTCAATCACAGTGGCTGACTCATTCAACCATGCCCATTGCACCTATGAAAGCTTAGGGGTTTCACTTATACCAACCTGCTATTCTTTTCTGCTGTTCGTCTTCTAACCCCACACCAAAATGTCAATAGAAATAATCAATACATTTAAATACCACCTACCACTGTATTTACCACTACATTCTCTCCCCCCTGTTTATTAAAATAGTACAGTATGCAGTACTTGCAGCAGCTGTTGTTTTTTTTCTGCAGCCTGTGTGCCAGTGTACACCCAAATTGTGATGCAGATGCCCACCATTTCATCTTCCAACATTACTTCTGTTGTGTCGATGTTCTAAAGGGCATTTGTTTTCAGACATTTATTGTTTTCCCTAATCAGTAATACCTTGACATGGATGCTTGCAGTTTGAATGTGTTTTTTCTTTAGGGATGATAATGACCTTTTATGCTCTGCTATAAATCCCACTCATACTGAACACATACCCATGAATTCAGAATGAACCCCAGTGCTGGTGGTAAGAGTTGTGGTATACAGGGTCCGTTTACATGATGCAGCAATTTGCAATTCAGAGGCATTTAACTACAATGAGGAAATAATTTCTTATTTGCTAAACTGCATGTCTCTGAATCATCCTTAACTATCATGAGTGCAAATTTATTTATTTAACATCTGTTTACCGGGATAGTCTGACTGGGCAAAAGGCCATTTTCAGCTAGGCCCTTGGAGAAAAGCTCCAAAGACAATTCACAAATTACACGGGTTTCACAGCTTACAAACATTGTGGAAGCTTACATTGATAAAAACATACAATAAATTGACATAGTTTATACGATCCATAAAAATAAAGTCATATTAGTGTATAAGCAGAATTGTTATACATCTGAGGAGAATTGAGGTGGAGAACAGATAAAAGAGTGGTCTAAATGTATTAATTAGTTGGTGAAGTGGTGTAAATATAGATGCGAGATAAAAGAGAGTTGTGAGAAGTAGGGAAGTAAGGTGGAATAAAGTGAGAATGGTAGAGAAAAGGGCAAGAGTTTTAAGGGGGGGGAGAAGGAATTTGAGGATGAAAGTATTTGGCTGAGAGGAAAGTGTGTGATGATATGTGCTACCAGGAAGAGATTAAGGGGAGAGAAGTTGATGGTTAAACTGATAGTGCAAAGGAGGGGAGGAGAGAGGGAGGATAGTAGTATATGAGTGCTGGACACATGAAGGTTGAAAAGGTTGGAAAAGTAGGTGTATGAGATGGTAGCAAATGGGATAGAATTTAGCCCAGGTCAGTACATGGGCAACGTCAGTTATTACAGAGGAAATCCCTGAATATTTTAAAGTGAGTTGGGTCAGTAGTACTTATGATAGTTTGGGGGATATCATACCATTTTTCAGCGATGAAGTTAGAATAGAAAGAATCTCCTGCATTATTGTCTGATTTGGTGAATTGCAATTGAGATTTGTTTTAGACTGAATATGTCCAGGCTTTGTCTCTTTGATCGAGTAGACTTTTGATACCCAAGGTGTATAGCTAGTTTTTCCTCTAGTAGCTCTGCAGGGTGCAAGTCTATTGAGTACATCTAGGAAGGTTGCATTAAAAAATTGTACAGCAGAATCAAGGGGAAGAGATTTGAGAGGGATCCATTTGCAGAGTTGTAAGACTGAAATGAATGTTTGAACACTGAAGTTTTTTCTGTTGCACATTTGTCGGTAGACCATGCATTCTGGGGGAGTAAGATGGTGTCTGAGTAAGTATGTAGGGAGAAGCTCACTCATACTACTGGAGAGACAACCTGATTGAAAGGCTAGAGAAGGTTAGTTAAAATCTAGTCTAGTAAAGATTGCTGGTTAGTGGTTTGGTCTATTCTTGTTACTGTTTGAATAATTTGTGTGAAGCCATGTAGGTTAATGACATTTGTGAGATTATCAGAGTTGTAACGGTACCAGTCAGTGTTAAAGTCACCCATTCCGGTGGTTTCTTGTGTGAAGGTTATAGATATCCAGTGAAGAACATCCTCAACTATGTTTGGGTTATTGCCAAGAGGAATTTAAGTTGCAATTATATTTAGATGTTTATTAAGGTTGATAAATAATAGCTCAATACTACTAAAGTCAGGAGTGCGTGGTTCAATAAGATCTCATTTTAAATTTTGTTTGTACCTTATGACTATACAACCTCCACATTTATTTTCCTATCACATTTATGTATGTTATATCCTGGATGGGGTATTTCACTGTTCTTGATGTTAGGCTTCAGCCAAGTTTTGTAAGTATGGCGATGTCTGGGGAATATTGAGATAGGCAGGCATGAAGATCATGTACCTTATTGCCTATGCTCCTGAGATTCAAGTTGAGTAACAGGACTTCAGCCTTTAGGGGAGGAAGGAATTAGAGTACAGGGGAGTAGGGTTGGGGGGATAGTGGATAATTGTTTGGCATGAGTGAAACCTGTTTGGCGTGAATGTCTCCACTTAATTTTAGATGAGAAGTAATGTATGAGAGAGCTTTTGTAAGCTTAGTTAATAGTTTGGTAGACTTATGAAGTGGTTGAGATTTTGGTAGAGGTTGTATATACTTGTAGGGAAAGTGACTTACATAGATTGTACTATAGAGGGTTGAGGCAATATTGAAGTGAAAGGATGGAAATTGGTGGATTCGGGGGTTAGTAATGCTATGATATGAATAAGTGTCATTTAGTTGGATTTGATGGGGTGTTTGGTGAACAGAAGGAGAGTAAAGAAGGTAGCATGAAATGATAAGACTTGTAGGTGTTTGGATTGGATAGTAATGGACATTGTAAGGGAGAAGAAAGAGGTGATATGGGATCTGGAGATGTTTAGATGGTAGATGTAGGAAAGTAGGATTGCCTGGATACTATTTTATCAATAGTTAGTGCAGGTACTTGGGTGGGGTGGCAAGGGAGAAAGAAAGTACAGTTGTGTACACTTACCATAAATGCAGATTTTCAAATGTATTCACTGTTGCAGTCATTACATTTGGGTTATCTGCTTGCAGGTAGCCCTCAGTCGGCCTGATTAACAAAGTCTTGGGTCCTGCATTAGTTGCTGTCCCTTCTTCCATGATGTCAGGTCGTCAGGGGTATAAAACATGCAGCCGACGACATTACATCAGTTTTTTTTTGCCCCAGATGTCAGGTGCCCCCCAAATGGGGAGCAAAATATATACATAATATAAAACACAAAAATATATACCTCCAAACAAAAGAAAATACTCCAAAAAGGCTTTTAAGTGTAGTAAAATAAAGGAGAGGCATAGTAAGAGAAAAAACAGGGGGCTGGAGGGAGGGTAACCAGGACTGCAACAGTGAATACACTCGAACACCTACATTTATGGTAAGTGTACACAACTGTACTATGTTCTTCGTGTTTCACTACTGCAGTCATTACATTTGGGTAGATTCCCAAAGCTAAGGTTGGGAGGATGGATTTATATAGTATTAGGCCCTGCAAAACAGCAGTGGCAAAGCCAGCTCTGGATTTAGAGAAAATTGGTAAATGGTAGTGCTTGGTAAAAGTATGAACTGAACTCCAGGTAGCAGCTGCTAGAATATCCCTGGTAGGAACACCTCTGACAAAGGCTGTAGAAGTAGATGCAGCCCTGGCGGAATGGGATCTGATCCCCTGGTGGAATAGGTTTTCCATGGTGCTTATAGCAGAAATTAATACAATGGCTTATCCATTTGGAAATGGTTTGCTTTGAAATAGCCTTTCCCTCTGCCCCTGCAGCAAATGTTACCAGCATTTGTTCAGATTTTCTTCGAGATTTAGTCCTGTTGAAGTAAAGTCTAAGTTGTCTGTGCACATCAAATGAATGCAGAATCTGCTCCACCTTGTTCTGTGGATTGGGAAAGAAAGTTGGCAAATGAATGGACTGATTAAGAGCTACACTGGATACCACCTTGGGCATGAAGGATGGATTGATCCTGAGTGACACCCTGTCCGCATGAAAGATGATGAAAGGCTCCACTGCCATAAGGACCTGTAATTCAGAAATCCTTCTAGCTGAAGTGATTGCTAAAAGGAAGGCTGTTTTCCTGGAAAGAAATTTTAAGTCTGCAGTAGCAGCTGGCTCAAAAGGAGGTAGAGTGAGTTTCTCCAATACAAAGTTAAGGCCCCAGGCAGGGGTTGGAGCTCTCCTGGGTGGCTAAGTTTTTGGCCCCTCTGAGATACTGCTTTAGCAGAGGATGAGAGAAGAGGAGGGAGTTATGTGTTGTAATGAGCTGAAATGGCTGAGACATGGATTTTTATGGAAGAAAAAGATAGACCCTTGTGAAGCATCTCAGTTAGGTATTGCAAAATCTGAGGTAAATTGGGCACTGCTGTGCTCATCCCTTGAGATTGAATCCAGGCACAGAATCTTTTCCATTTTAGTACTAGGCCTTCTCGCTTCCAAAATGACATCCATCACAGGTTTGCTGAGGGATGCTAAGGGGGAATTTAAGTGATTAGCCAAGTCGCAAAATTCAATGTTTGGAGCTGAGGGTGCAGAATTTGGTTGTTCTGCTGAGACAGTAAGGAAGGTGTCTGAGGCAAGTGCCATGGAGAAATTTGTGACAGACTGTGTAGGAGTGGGTACCAGTGTTGGCAAGGCCAGTCTGGTGCAAGCAAAATCATTTTTCGTTTGTCCTGTTTGATTTTTAGTAAAACTTTGGAGAGCAACGGCAGAGGGGGAAAGGCATAGACTGATAGGTTTTCCCAGCTGAAGGACAGAGCATCCACTTTCCAGGCTTTTTTATGCGGAGTTCTTGTGCAAAATTTGTCCAACTGGTAGTTCTGGGGTGAGGCAAAGAGATCTATGTCTGGGCTCCCCCATTTGTGTGTTAACATGTTGAAAATCCATGGTTCCTGTTTCCATTTGTGTGGGTCCATGAGATTTCTGCTTAGTCTGTCTGCCAAAATATTCAGCTTTCCTGGCAGGAAATGAGCTTGTAGTTGTACTTGATAGCTCAAGGCTGTGTTCCATAATACCTTGGCTTGTCTGCAGAGTGGGTAGGAATGTGTACCCCCCTGCTTGTGTACGTACCACATAACTGTGGTGTTGTCCGTCTTTACCATTAGTTGTCCTGGATGAAGGTAGTCCTCGAAGGCTGTCAGTGCATTCTGTACACCTCGTATTTCTTTTTGATCGATATGAAGGTGCATTTGATTCTGGCTCCATTTGCCCTGAATGCAATTCCCTGCGAGATGAGCCCCCAATGCATAGTCTGATGCGTCTGTAGTTAGGGTTGGGTGGAAGGGGATGGTATGAATGTCAGTCCCTTCTTCTGGTGGCAGGCCTCTGCCCACCATAGGAACTCTAGTTGCAGGCAAGGTATGATAGGAATCATTGTTTCCAGGCTGTGACATGCTGACTCCATAAACTTTTTAAGTACCATTAAAGTTTCCTCATATGCAGTCTTGCATATGGAATTAGAAGAATGCAGGAGGCCATGAACCCCAAGGCTTGCAGTATTTGTCTTGCAGATAGCAAGGTTTTTGTGGCCACCTGTTTGAAGTAAGTCATCAACTGAATTTGCTTTTCTGGCATAAGGAAAGCCATCTGGGCAGTTGTATTCAAGCTTGCACCCAGGAATGTAATTTTTTGAGAGAGTACTAGTTGTGATTTATTTTCATTTATGGTATACCCTAGACAAGTTACAACCCTTTTTACAAACACCAGATGTTTTAGAAGAATGTCCTTATTTGTCTGAATTAGACAATCATCCAGGTATGGATATATTTGAATATTTCTTTGCCTGCAAAATGCAATTACTGGAGTCAGGCACTTTGTAAAGACCCTGGGCACAGTAGATAAGCCAAAGGGCAGTGCAGAGACCTGATAATGCAAGTAGCCTGCTTTAAAGCAGAGATATCTTCTGCAAGATTCCTTGATTGGGATATGCAGATAAGCCTCTTTTAGATCTAGAGTTGCCAACCAGGCATCTTTGCCTAGCATAAGAAGTAACTGGTAAAGAGTCAGCATCTTGAATTTTGGAATGTCCAGAGCGGTGTTTAGAGTAGACAGGTCCAGAATTGGACACCATGATTTGTCTTTTCTAGGTACCAGGAAAAGTCTGGAGTAGAAACCTTGTTCCTTTTCCACTTCTGGTACCAGTTGAATAGCCCCCATGTTTAGGAGGGAAAGTACTTGTTTCTGAGCCTCTGCCCACTGATTTGGGGGCAGGTCTGGCCACCCATTTGGAGTTGGCAACGTGTGGAAATGAAATCTGTATCCCAGGGACACTATATTAAAACCCATTTGTCCTGGGTTATAAGTTGCCAGTTTTTTGCATGAAGTACCAGTTTTTCCCCCAAAGGGGTGGCTAAAAGGTAAGTGCTTGGTAATTCTAAAGGAAAGTCACTGAGACTGTTTAAAATAGGGAGGTGTCTTGTTGTTTCCAGATTTGGAAGAGGAGGCACCCCATTGCTTAGTTCTGAAAGTCCCTTGGGACTGAAACCTGGTGCTTTTGGAATGTCTGCATTTGGCTTGAGTGGCTCTGGAAGGAACTGGAAAGGACCAGTTCTTAGTAGGCCAGTGCCTACTAAATCTTGGAGGATGTACTTGTAAGAAATCTTTCACAGTTTGCATAGATTTATCTTTATCTTCCATCTTTTTTAGAACTTCTTCAGCCTTATTGCCAAACAGATGGTCCTGCTGCAAAGGAGCATCCAACAATTTTGCTTTAACATGATCAGGCAGAGATTGCTCCTTAAGCCAAGCATGCCTTCTAAGCACAGACCCAGTAACAGCAGTCCTGCAAGAGGCCTCCAAAGACTCAAAACAACATTGCAAAGTATGTTTTCCAACTTATTCAGCTAAATGTAATAAATACTGTAAATCTTTATTTTCAACACAGTCAGAAATCAACATCATTTTCTGTTTAAGCAGTCCCATGATATGCTGCTGATATTTTAGCATATGGAATTGACAGTTTAAAGTCCTGATTGCCAAGGTTGCAGAAGTATAAATCTTTTTACCCTATCTATCCAGTGCCCTGGAGTCTCTATCAGAAGGGGTAGGATTTTTAGTAGTAGAAGCCTTAATGCCCTTGGGCCCATGAGAAATGGTTTCAGGGTTCGCAACAGGATTTTTAAAAAGGAATTTGTGGGAGTCAGGAACCCTGTAGAATCTGTCTGGCTTACAAGGGGCCAGAGGCAGAGAATCAGGGGCCATACTGCATTCTGAAAACACATCATCAACAATGTCTAGTACAGGAGGTATAGCCAAAGGCCTATGCTGAGGAAGAAGAAGGAAATCCCTAAGCCTCTTTTTGGATTCAGAAAAGTCATGACTTTCCCAGTGGAAATGCTCCCTTAAGGTATGTAAAGTTTCCCCAAAAGAAAAATCCTCAGGGGGAGAAGCAGAAGGAATGGAATCCTCTGCATCAGAGTCCTCATAAGTAGGTATGGACAAATCCTGTTCATTAGAAGAGTCAGAATAAACAGAGTCCTGTTCAGAAGATTCATAGTCAAGTTCAGCCCTAGGCCTCTTAGAAGGGGGAGTTGACTACCCCTGATTAAAGTAATTAAATCTTCAGCCATTTTGATCATTTGTTTTTTAGGCATAGGGGCCTGAACATGCGGCCTGGACATCAGTTTTTTTAGACATAGATCAAGATTTTAGCCTTAATATTGAAGGTGGTGTCGGTTTAATATACAAATCTGTAGGTCTGAATATACCCTCAGAAGCCGGTGCTTGCACAGCGGCTCCGGACCCATCCAAGGTAGAGACATCCACGTGTTCCATAGGTGAAGCATCTTGCGGCATACCAGACTCCTAATGGGTCTCAGTAGAGGCCTGTGAATCAGAAGTAGCAGGTATCAGGGGCTGCGAAAGAGCCTCACTGAGTACCGGCGAACTGGCTCCTGTCTCTGTCTTTTTCTTTGCGTTTTTTCGGTATTCCGGTAGTCGGATTGCTAACCGATGTCATTTCTGGATAATTAAACAGAGAACTGAAATATTTAGAAGCAAAAATGTACCGACAATGGATAGTCTGCTGATTAAATAAAGCACAAAACTGAAAACAAGGTACGTCGTGGTCAGGGCCTAGGCAAGTAATACAGTACAAATGGAAATCCTTATGAGGTATTTGCTTCTCACAAGTAATACAATTATTAACTTTTGCTGACATCGGTAAGGAGCAAGAAAAAGTTTCCCCAAAGGGATACTTTGCTTTTTAGTTGAAGACTTCAGTTCTGAAACTCGAAAATGAAAATTTCAGGAGTCAGCCGACCGGCACTTAGGAACTGCTTCTGCTTCGGGCACCGGCACTTAGGAACTGCTTCTGCTTCGAGCACCGTGCAGCAAGAATGACTGATGTACTGGCGTCGGCTGCATGTTTTATACCCCTGATGACCTGACTTCAAGGAAGAAGGGACAGCAAACGACACAGGATCCAAGACTTTGTTAATCAAGCTGACTGAGGGTAACCTGCCAGCAGATTACTCAAATGTAATGACTACAACAGTGAAACACGAAGAACATCTAGAAGTAGCAGATGGGATTAAATTATAGGTAAGGATTAGTAGTAGGAAATGTAAAGATAGCAGGCGATAAAAAATTGGAGTGGTAGGTGCTGAACTTGGGAGAAAGGAGAGCTGGGTGAGTTGAGAGTTGATTGAGGTTATAGGTACTGATAGAGAAATGGTTAAGAAGTGAAGAGAGATTCTAGATATACAGTAGATAATTTTATGTGGGTGTTAGATGTAGTGAAATAGGGGCTAGAAGTTTTGAAGCTGATGAAGAGATTGTGTGGTGTGGGTGTGAAAAATTAGTTGAGTGTGACTGGCTTCTAACAATTGGAGGGAGTGATCAGGTGGGGATAACTGTAGATGTACTGGGGTGCGTTGGATTTAGGGGTAGGGTAGGGAAGCAGAGTGAGCCCAAACAAAGCAAGGGTGAACAGAGCAGGCAAGACCAAATAGCAGCTGGCTGCAGAAACAATCAGTGAGCTGTATGTAGTAGCCAAGAAAGCAATTGCTGAGCTACTGCTCACTAAATAGTGTAATAACTCACTAAACTAGATATAAATCCCTACGTCACAAGATGGGTTGCCAACTGGCTCACTGACAGAACCCACACTGTAAAAGTTGCACACTCCAAATATGACCTCAAAGCAGTGACAAGTGGAGTACCACAGGGTTCAGACCTGGGACCTCTCCTGTTTGGTATCTACTTCTCTGAAGTACAGGCTAACACAGAAGGCCTCTGGCTAATGAAGTTCGCAGATGACTGCAAACTAGAAACCATAGTCGAGTCCCCAAATGATGTGGAAATCCTACAGAAGGGGCTCGCTGAGACAGATGCCTGGTGTCAGAGCCATGGCCTCAAGCTCAATGCCAAAAAGCGCATTGTCATCACCTTTGGTAAAAACTCTGTATCTATGAACTACTACATAGACAGCAGTCTATTTAACACCAAATGCATGATAAGAGACCTTGGAACCCAGGTGGACAGTAGTCTGTCCTTTGATAGTCACATCATCACAGTAGTCAGGAAGTCCTTCTATGTGGCACACCTCATCATAAAAGGGTTCTCATCCAGGAAAAAAGAGGTCATTGTTCCCCTCTACTCTACACTCATTAGACCCATTATAGAGTACAACGCCCCTTTTGGAATGTACCTCACAAGACATCTGCAGCAGCTAGAAAAGCCACAGAAGTACCTCACAAAGAGGATTACTGGCCACAGATGCCCTACACTGACCGTCTCAAAAAACTCAAGCTTTACTCTGTAGCATATCGCCTACTACGAGGTGATCTCTGCCTAACATATAAAGCTATGTCAAACCCAGAGCTGTTGGACATGCTACACCTGAAGAAATTCCAATCCCTCCAAGCTACATGCTCTAGAGACCTAAACCTTGTCACCACAATAAACAGGACATGTTGGAGGGATAGATTCCTGTCCCAGAGACTTCCCATACTCTGGAACAGGCTACCCATCTATGTCAAGCAAAGTTCTTCATTAGCACTCTTCAAGAAAAATCTTGATGAGTGGATGGGAAATAGGAAATACACCCCGGGGAGCACTTCAGTGGCTCTGCTCGACAGTGGCACAGGAAAATAACTTTCTTGGGTGGCGTAAGCCAGGGAACCTTGTTGGCTAGGCTTACATAGGCCCTCAGGCCGATAGCCTAGTACCTACCTATGAACCCATTACAAATGAATTTTAAGTAGAGCATAGGAAGGGGATGTAAGAAAGAGAGGGGAATACAGTTAGTGAGCTGGAAGACTGGGTAGGTACGGTAGAAAGCACAGGCACAAAGAAGCTCCCAAAGGTGTCCCAGGTAGACAAGGTAAAGGGGCTAGCAGCTAGGTACATGCTGTTATGTAGTTATTGTAATAACAGAGAGGACCACAGGACAGTACAAATACTTCAAAGTGGGATTACAAAGGCTGACTGAAAATAGGTCAGCAATGGGGAATGAAAATGGTTACAAGGAAGAGGAGAGCAGTACAAGCATAAACAGGTAAAGAGACTTGGGGAGGGTCCAGGCCCAGCTCCATCACGTGCAGGCAGTGTTCCTGTTCAGACAGTATCAGAAATATGAAATTCAATAACATGCATTAATTAATTACACTTATTTGTAGAACCGTACTGTCTGCTATTTTGTAGGAAATAAGCTTCAGACTGGAAAGTGAGGTTGCTTGTATTTGGTTCTGAAGGTTTAAATCTGGGCAACATTAATTACAGTTATTTATAGGACTGTAGTGTCCATTGTTTTGCAGGGAAAAAGCATCATTCTGGAAAGTTGTGTAGCTTGTGCTAGGTTCTGAAGGTTTACATCAGAGCTACAACCTTAAATTTTAGCAAAAGGTTCAACAAATGTGCAAAAACAGATCATTAACATTACTTGCAAACCATCAGGACTGGGATGGATAAATGAGGAAGCCAGAGTGAAGAAAAGATGGCTCAGAATGCCAGCGGGGAAAAGTTAAATGCTGCACTTGCATGTGATAGTTAACAGTGCCTGCCCATGCATCATGTTGGCACAGGCACTCTCCTCATTAACTGTCTCTCTCTCTCTCTCTCACACACACACACACACACACACACACACACACACACACACACACACACACACACACACACACACACACACACACAAATATACCTGCCATCTAACTCTGAGTTGACAAAACATCTCTGATGTGTATTTGTTCTGTTTACTCCCTGCCCTCATATGTCACAGATCCTTAAAATCAGTAAATAATGCCAGACATTCATCTTATTGTACGTGGAGTGGATAGTGATGTTAAACTTGTTAGTATATTAACTTTTAAAGTGAGTCCCAGAACTAGTTTAAATACTTTCCCCACTGTAATCTAATGTTCCCCTGGCATTGCACAGGACCCTCCTCCCAACAAAGACTCCTGCTGTTACCCCTTTCTCTTTCCCATGTGACTCACAGACTGTTTCAAGAACTGAATCATGCCAGATATTTGAGTTTCATACTTATTACACAAAATAACCTGGTTAAACCATCTGAGCTGCTTTCTGTATCAAGGGTGTAAAATTCAAAACTCTTTCCTCCCTTTTACTTTTTAATTTTTTAAACACTTGTTAATATTTTCAAGCATCCCTGGTGTCCAATGATGATGCAGAGGGCTAATATCCTCTGTGTGAGGTCAGAGAGTATATAGGTTTGAATCCGTTTTAATGCCTTTAGGACACACTATATAGAGTACCCTTGTTGTCTAGAGCCCCCAAAACTACATCATGTTATTTCTTTTGTCTTCTAACTGCCTTTAAGGCACAATCTGCAGAGTATTCCCGGTGTCTCCCTGACCCAGTTATAATTTTTCATTATTTAAGTACTTTTAAGGCACAATATGTAAAGTATCCCTGGTGTTTGGTGTTCCCCATTCCCCAATATTGCAGGATTTGCACATCTCATTACTCTAGGGAAGTGCGGAGATGTGACAGCCCCCCTCACATACATACGCATATTCACATGTATATGCGTGTGTGTGTGTGTATATATATATATATATATATATATATATATATATATATATATATATATATATATATATATATATATATATATATATATATATATATATATATATATATATATACACACATACATATATATATATATATATATATATATATATATATACACACACACACACACACACACACACACACACACACACACAGCCTCCCCACCCGATGACACTCACAGATACAGTCTGGTCTCATGGAAAGGGAAAAAGCAACAAAGAAATCTGTTACAATTCAAGGAGAATTTAATAAAGCAGAGAGGTACAGAGGTGCAGGGGATTTGCCCCTTCTCTTTGCAAACATGTTTGTTTGTTGAGAATGTTTTTAGGTTTTGGAGAGACTGCAGTTTGACAATGCAGAGTATGATAGATGTGGTTTATCAGATAATTCAGCACACTGAAGGATTACACCAGACTTTGTGACATGTTTTCTAAATGAAATAGTTTAAACCAGTCGAAGAAACTGCTACAAACATTTCTATGCTTCTTACCTTCAAATACTTCTTTTCTGAACTCTTGTCCAGTTCATTGTTTAAGTTTTCTAGTCTAATTATATAATATTTTATATAATATTTTATTTATTTTGCACAACAGAATATGCTGGAATTTAAATTAAAAATGGCATATCTTATATTGTTTATAGTTATACACACACACATATATATATATATATATATATATATATATATATATATATATATATATATATATATATATATATATATATATATATATATATATATGTACACACACCAAAATCCACACATAGAAACACAAAAACATTCGCAAAGGCTCTCAATAAAAATCTGCTCAAGCAACAGAGACCTCCAAAGCAGAAACTCAAGCAATCTCCCACCACCAACACAACCCAAATGACACATAGCCCACAGACTCAACCACAGCCCATAAGGCAAAACAATGTACCAACACACCAGTCATAGGTGACTCTATAGTCAGGCACACTGATGTCCCACTCACCAGGCTAAACAAGGAGAAGGTCACTGTCAGCTGCTTGTCAGGTGCCAGGATCCACCATATAATGCATGCACTCAGGTCACTCCACAACAAGTACAAATATGACTCTGTGATTGTCCATGTTGGTGTGAAAATCTTGAAACATACCTCCCTGGACTACATGAAAAGAGACATGGAAGAACTCTCCGATCTTGTAGCCCAGGCAGATATAACTCTAGCCCTGAGTAGCATCCTGCTATTGCCCAGAATGATACTGCAGTACAAGGACAAAATGATTGACTTCAACAATTGGCTAAGCTTCTGGTGTCATTCTAATGGGGATCCAGTATCTGTCTGCCTGGGATAACATGGTCGACAGACCACAATACTTTGCCAGAGATGGCCTGCACATGTCAGCCCTGGGATTCCGGATACTGGCAAAGGCTCTTGCCGCCCCTATAGTGCCTTTTTAGGCAAGGTTCAAATGACAAATTTACCACCATAACAGGAACAGGCAAGCAAAAACTGAGGGTAATGCTACTCAATGCTAAAAGTCTAAATCTCAAAATGCACTCACTCGAGGCACACCTTAAAATGGAGAACATTGATGTCTGTGCAGTGATGAGACCTGGTTCAAGGCTCCAGAGAGCACCCCTGCATTACCAGGCTATAACTCATAATTCGGTCATCTAACCTGGACCGGAACACCAAAGGCGGAGGTGTGTCCATATTCATTAAGGATATCCACACCTCCAGGTTAGTTGTTCAGAATAATGCAGCCAAGGTTATCCTAGGGCAACTAACTCTGGGCAAAACTGCAATCCAAATTGTAGCTTGCTACAGATCCCCCACCATGCCCCAGGATTCCCACTCCTCTTTTCTTGATATACTGGAAAATATTAGGGGTTCAACCAAACACCCTAATATTGGGCAATTTCAACTACCCCACCATTAACTGGGAAAACTGCCCATGCACCAACTCCTTCTCTCAGTGCTTTTTGGAATTCATAAATTCCAATGCCCTGGATCAACTTATCCACACCCCCACCAGGGGCAACAATATCCTAGACCTAGTCATTACCAACATGAGTGACCGGTGTTCCACACCTGAAGTCAACTCCTCGTTGGTCAGATCCCACCATAAGCTAATCACCCTAGATATCTACATCCCGCCCCCACCCCCCATTCAGGAAACCACGGTAAACAATTTCTCCAAAGCAAACTTCATGCTTCTTAAGACAGAAGTGGCGAACTTCATGACACCCATGCAGATGGACAATACAGTTACGACTGCTGAATCCTACACAAATGCACTCTATAAGCACTTACACGAGTGCATGCATCGTGCTATCCAAAACAGAACCAAGATGCTATCCTCCAAAAAAAAGGAAGCCAATCTGGTGGTCCCCTGCCATAAACAAACTCTACAACAGAAGGAAGAAATTGTTGCAAAAGCAAGTAAAATCCCATGAGTGGAGGAGCTCCCTGGTCAGCCTCAGCAAGAAGCTGAGATCCCTTATAAGATCCTCCAAAGCTAGCTATGAAAACAAGATTGCAACTGATTCTACCACAAAGCATTCTTTAGCTATGTCAAGAATCTCAATGGCAACACCCAGATCTGCTCTTACTTACAGCACAATGGCACAACAATTACAGAACCAACTGATATTGCCAACATCCTGGCAGATTGGTTCAGTGCTGACTTTACACCTCTTTCACCCACTAAAGGGCCCATATCTATACAGGAAGAATGCAGAGTCCCTGTAATCACAACTTCACAGGTAAAACCAGCACTCTCTAAAGCCAAAAACACAGCATCCATGGGACTGGACAACATCCCAGGCTGTGTTTTACACAAACTTCAAAACGAACTGGCTCCCCACCTAAGCACCATGTTCAATCATAGCCTCACGTCAGGCTTTGTGCCCACTGAATGGTGCACAGCAACAGTTATCCCACTCCACAAAGGGGGAGCTACCACTGATCCCAGGAACTATCGCCCTATTAGCCTGTCGAGCCTGGTCTGTAAGGCCATGGAATGTATCATCATGGAACACATAAACAAAGACATTAGTAACCTCCAAACTCTGGACCCCATCCAGTTCGGGTTTGTGAAAGGCAGATCATGCCTTAACCTGCTCGACTTCTTTGAGGCAGTCACCAAAGCCGTAGATAAGGGAAAAGTGGTTCACACAGCCTATCTTGACCTTGCCAAGGCTTTTGACACCATCCCCCATTCTGGAATTATAGCTGAACTCACTAAACTAAGTATAAATCCCTACATCACAAGATGGGTTGCCAATTGGCTCACTGACAGAACCCACACTGTAAAAGTTGCAGACTCTAAATCTGACTTCAAACCAGTGACAAGTGGAGTACCACAGGGTTCTGTCCTGGGACCTCTTCTGTTTGGTATCTACTTCTCTGAAGTACAGGCTAACACAGAAGGCCTTTGGCTAATGAAGTTTGCGGATGACTGCAAACTAGGAGGCATAGTTTAGTCCCCGAATGATGTGGACATCCTACAGAAGGGCCTCACTGAAGTAGATGCCTGGTGTCAGAGCCATGGCCTCAAGCTCAATGCCAAAAAGTGCATTCTTAATCCTTTGCTAAAAACCCTGTACCCTTGAACTACCACATAGGCAGCTGTCTGCTTAACACAAAATGTGTGCTAAGACACCTTGGGACCCAGGTGGACAGTAGTCTCTCCTTTCATAATCAGGAAATCTTTCTACGTGGCACACCTCATCACAAAAGGGTTCTCATCCAAGACACTCATTAGACCCATTATACAGTACAATGCCCCTTTTGGAATGTACCTCACAAGACATCTGCAGCAGCTGAAAAGGCCACAGAAGTACCTCACAAAGAGGATTACTGGCCTCAAACAGATACCCTACACTGACGGTCTCAAAAAACTCCAGCTTTACTCCGTAGCATATCGCCTACTACGAGGTGATCTCTGCCTAACATATAAAGCTATGTCAAACCTAGAGCTGTTGGACATGCTACAACTAAATAAATTCCAATCCCTCCAAGCTACATGCTCTGTGGACCTAAGGCTCATCACCACAATAAACAGGACATGCTGGAGGGATAGATTCTTGTCCCAGAGACTTCCCATAATCTAGAATAAGCTACCCATCTATGTCAAGCAAAGTTCCTCATCATCTTGATGAGTGGATGGGAATTAGGAAATACACCCTGGAGATCACTTCTGTGGTTCTGCTCAACAGGGGCACAGGAAAATAACTTTCTTTGGTGGCGTAAGCCAGGGAACCTTGTTGGCTAGGCTTACTTAGGCCCTTGGGCCTTAGCCTAGTACCTACCTAGGAACCTAGGAACTACAACTGCTTCCATAATAGTGAATATGAGACTACCATCTTTTCATAGCATTCATTTTTTTCTCCAAACGTGAAATTATAAGCAGAAAAGCAATTCTCTGAATTGCTTAACAGTCTAAAGAGGGAGCTGCTGGCATTTCTAAGGAACAGTTAATGGCTGATTAGTGTTAGCCACTCCCTTGCATTGCCTCTTTCTCATGCAACTCTGCCTGTGATACCACCTTCTGTACAGAAGACCCCGCTAGCAGGAAACAGCAGCACTAAGGCAGTCTAAGAATCTGAAAAATTCACTGCAAGTGGGAAAATTGCCATTTTAAGGCTTCCCTCTTATGGTAAAGTCTTTCTGAATCCAGCCTGTCTTTTAATCTGTTTACAGCTAGTGTTTCATCAACATTTGTATTGCTTGCTTTTCCCACTCATTTTGTGCAGTCACTCATGATTCTACTACAGTTACACTGAGCTCATAATGGGAGGCAGATGGAGCGCATATTATTGATTTTTCTTAGTTCTTTATCTTCCTCCTCTGTATTCAATATTTCTCTTTGTACACCTGTTTAGCATATCACTACTTCATTCTGCAGAAATGTTCGTTCAGTAAGTATGGAAGCTTCTGGTGTGTGATGCTCAGATTCCCATATTACTATAAATACCATGCTTGACCAAAAGTAAAGAGTGTGCTGGATCAATGCACTTTAGCAGTTATAAAAAAAGTTACTTTCACTTTTCCAGTGTGCACTGAGGATAATGAGCCTCTTTGCATGGGAGGGCAGTGATTTTAGACATTATTTAGGGCTTATCCTTATGATAAAGAATTAGAGGGCTATGTTTTTGACACAATGGTGACAAAAGTAAAAAAAACAAAAAAACAGTACCCAACAGGTAATGATAGTGGAACAAATTGAGCACCTCATGGTACAGCTGCGTAAGTTAACTAACTAAAATAGTAGATATTCTAATAGATCATTGTTGTAGTAGTGTAAGCTATATATGTTATATCCTGCCATGGATATGACAACTGGCCAGCATCCAAAGCTTTAGGGCACCTGTAATGTGCCCTAACCACTGAAGGATGGTTCACGCGATCTATGCATAGTCATTGGGTGGGTCATAAAACCTTCTGAACTTTATTGCTGCCAATGTGCGGGCTTGAAGTGAGTGTTCCATTAGCTGTTCATCATGGAGAGAGATAAGTTACCACACTGAGAAAAAATCATCTACTTTCCAAAGTTTTTCAAGAAAAGTTTACTTTTTCTGTAAAAAAATATATTTCATCTATGTTGGGAAGGTGGCCTAATGGTTAAGGTGTTTTCCTTACAAACACAAGGTATAGGGTTTGAATCTCACAGGGGATAATTGGCTAGGCTTAAAATGTCTCACAAGGGCAGTTAGCCGAGTACTAATCTATGAACCTATGACCTGTGTTTCTTGTGGTTATCACTAAAATTTACATCACAAATGTTACTTTTTTTCTCAGGTGCAACTGTTTGGGAAAACTACTTTAAAAACATTTTTTTTGAGTAAAATTCTGGTATCCATCTATCCATCCACAACCCATTTTTGCACACTGGGTCAGTGTCACTTCAAGAGTGACAATCATCTACAGCTCTGGTATGTTGTTGTGAAAAATTAAAAATATGGGCTTGGATTTGATGTTTTGTGAGCTGAAACATGTCTTTACCTCAAAATTTTAAAATTCCTCTCAGGTGTTTCCACCTTTCAAGATTCTGTTACCTGCTTATCAAGAACTTTTCCTTTCTAGAACATGGAGCAGGCTTTGGACTCTGTTTCTTCCCTCACCGGTCTGCAAGAAGAAGAAGAAGAAGAAAGCTTTTATTAGTCAAGCCGGCCTTCTCACTAGCTCATCTGCTGATGAGCGACTCTGATGTGGTCAGATCAGGTCCTTCAGACCACTCATTATCTTCTCTCAATCCCACTGGAGTTGCTCCTTTAGGACCTTAGTGGCTTCTAGAGATAGGCACATCCTCTGCAACAATCTAATGATGAAACTCACATGAGTCAAACCAATCTGTTTCTAAGAGGAATTTCATCTCAGTTCAACCTGTTCCAAGAAGAGGATTGGGTGGAGGGCTTCAGAATAATTTTGAAACTTACTCCTGTAGAAGGAATTATAGGTATTTTCATGTGTCGAGTGCCTGGTGAAAGAGTAATGGTAAAATTGTATCCTAAATGTTAGAGAGTTTTTTAGTGACAGATGTAAAGCCAAGGAAAGAAAAAGTCATTGCATTTCAAAAGGGAGGGAAAAATTGTGTCTGCAACAGAAACCTTTAAACAAAATTATACTATCAAAATGAGTGGCAATCACAGAGCTAAGAGTTTAAACACGAAAGAAAAAGGTTTGAAGGTACTTGGCAGGAAAGAGAAACTAATACGGTCATATTTGGGCACTACTTATTAAGTTTTGAAGAAAGTATTAGAACATCTGATACCACAAAATGTGCATTTCTGTGAAGGATTTATTAACATCATGAGGAAGCCATGCAGTAGTAAGTAAATTAGCAAGAGAAACTGGGAAGAGCAAACAAAGCGGAATTTACTTTTAGTACTTCATTTGATGCACAGTGACAAATCCCGCCCAATTCCATTTCTTCACACCCACCAGTGATGTGTTTGTGCAGTTAATGAATATTCATTAACAACAAGAACCACTGTCCATTAGAAAATGGGCCATCAGTATCCTCAGTGGAGAACGAGTGTTCTCCAGCAGAGTATTAATGTATAAGTAATGCCTGCTGAAAAAATGAGTCCACTGCTTCACGGAAGCTTATCAAGCCATCTGGGAGCTCGGACTGAGAAAAACAGAATGGCCACCATTATTTTACACTAGCTAAGCAGTGATTTTTGCTGGTTAGTGAGTGTAAAATAAAATAAAAGTAAAAAAAAAAGTGTGTGTATGTCTTAGTGTGTGAAAGTGTATGCGTGTATGAGTGTGAGAGAGATCGGCTGAGCTACTATTTTACACTCGAGAAGCAGCGCTTTTGCTGTTTAGTGAGTGTAAAATAAAATAAAAGTAAAATTAAAAAAAAATGTGCGTATGTCTTAGTGTATGAAAGTGTAAGCCTGTATGAGTGTGATAGATCGGTTAAGATGCTATTTTACACTGGCTAAGCAGTGCTTCTGCTGTTTAGTAAGTGTAAAAAAACAGTGTGTGTGTGTGTGTGTGTGTGTGTGTGTGTGTGTGTGTGTGTGTGTGTGTGTGTGTGTGTGTGTGTCCTAAAAATAGGGACAGATATTAGATATTACTCTTATAAACTTAGAAAGTTGCTGGAACAACAAGGTTTGTTTTTAATATACATTTTTATGAAGGATATGAAGTCTAAAACTCAAATGTATACTGTTTTTTAGTAAATTACATCCTCAGATCATCCCAGTAAATTGCCAGTAAAACACAACTTTTATGAGGAACAGATGAAAAATATGAGCCAAAAATCTGGACAGTTGAGAAGTATGCCTCTCAGCACAAATAATGGGGAAACAAAGGGCTGAAAATAGGGACAGATTTTAAATATTGTTCTTATAAACTTAGTTGCTAGAATAGCAGGTTTTCATTAGCATGCATTTTTTTCTGAAGCAGAGATGTGTGTGTCTGAGAGTGCGTGAGATGACTACAGGCAGCAGCAGGCAGTAAAGAGGTTTACAAACCTCTGCATCTTTCAGCAGAAGAAATCTATATAAAGCCTAAAATAAAGGGGGAACAAAGGCTGTAAAATAGAAACTCAGTTATTGCTCTTATAAAATTACAAAGCTGCTAAACTAAAGGAAATATGAAGCTCAAATGTATGTCATTATATAGTAGCTTCAATCTCCAGTGACTGTCAACCAAATAATTTACGAGTAAGGGACCAAAAATAAGGTAAATAACCTGGTTATTTTTTAAATGTTATATTTTGGCTGTAAAATGCTTCCTCCAGCACCATTAACATATATTACAGCAAGTTTAAACATTAGGCGGAGGAACTATTTTACATCAAAAAACATATAGTGATTTTATATATATATATATATATATATAGTTACACTTTATAATCTCAAAATACTGAAATGTCGAATTTCAGTATTTTGAGACTATAAAGTCGAAAGTGCAGTTACGCGAAACTGCATATTTGTGGATTTAGCTGGGATTTGAAGTAAATGGTGTTTTTGTAAGGGTATTGGGTAGGGATTTTAGTGTGTGTGTGTGAGTGTGTGTAGTGGTGAGTTTTGTGTGTTTGTGTGTTTAGTGCGACCTCAGAGTTAGTGTATATATAAGTAAGGCAGGTGTAGGGGGCGCGGCTTTCTACCTGAGGGGTGCAGATGGGCTTGCCCCCCTGCTTTTAGCAAGGCTGTTTGTGTGTGAGTTAGTTTTGTTGCATTTGTGTGGGTTGGTTTGGTTTTTTGTAGTGTCGCCAAGTAGGTGTATTTGTGTTTGTGTGGTGTAGTGTTTTGTTTGTGTTACGTTCGTAGTTTGAAAGTTCGCTGTTTTAAAATTTCGGGTTTTTGATTTTTCAGCTTTATAGTCTCAAGATACTGAAATAATTTCAGTATTTCGAGATTATAAAGTGAAGATATATAAATATATATATATATATATATATATATATATATATATATATATATATATACACACATATACACGTAAGTAAAACAATTTTACAGATAGACCATTCTCTAAGCACAATAATGCCCGCCAGAGTGTGTGTTAATGTGTAATTAATGCCTGTGGCATCGGACTTCATAACACCCCTGGATGGGTGTTAATTATGCATTAACACACACCCTGCCGAGCATTATTCCTTGCATAATATTCAGCATCTCTTTAGGAAAGTAAATAAATGAAATGTAATGTAAATGTAAAACCTGGATAATAAAGTAAATTAACTAAACAAATGCATTAAATTAATAAATGTCAATACAGAGTTAAAGACAGTACAGTGGACTCTCTCTTATCTAGTTTTGTTGAGACCAGACCTTAGGCTGGATAAACAAATGGCTGGTTAATCAGAAAAAACATAGAAAATAATATTTATAGGTTATAAATCAGCTAGAATATCAGGATTTGTGTTAGTATGCATTCTTCTAATGACTATGAAGTCTAAAACTCAAATGTCTGTCATTACTTAGCACAGAGGAGGTAGAAGTGTTGTTCTTCACTGATGTCTTTTGCTAGGACTACTGCAGAAATTTGATGGCTGGTTAAAGAGAGGCCGGATAAGAAGGAGCATACTGCATGTCCAGTCCTATTACAAAGCATCTGGAATGAGACACACCGCCATGATCAGCAGTTACAGTCACTGGGAAATTTCTGAGCCCCAACAATAAATTAAATTAACAAGCAAGAGAAGTTTTATTCTGCTTTCCTGGAAAAACAATTCCTTTAAGTAACCCAGACTTTCATCAGCAATGTCTGGGCCGGCATTTCCATGCTGTTACAGATGATATTTACTGACAAATGCAGGGTGACAACACAAGACAACTTTTGCTACAGAATTATTCAAAACGACTACAAAAAAGTAATAACTAAATATCTGGCAGCCACTTTCTATACATATGCACCTCTGCATAGAGACATATTGCAAGGACAGCATTACTTCAAGAAACCAGATGCTGACAGCATTCATTTTATTATGTCAATCCAGGGTGAAATGTAAAAATCATGAAATTAATTTTTTTCTTATAACCAAGAAATGATCAGACATGAAATAAGTGCAAGAAGGAAAAATGTGACTCTGTTACTTTATCCTGAGACTGGGGTGCAAATTAGAACTTCAGCCATTGTTAGGTACTGCATGTTCATCATACCAAGTGCCTGCTAATGTCTACCAAGCCAGTTCTAACAGTTGTAGTATAATGTGGAAGAGGGTATTGGGGTTAAAGAACAACTGTGCGTACATAACAAGAGTACACTTTCATTGTTTCTATTTATGTACTTGCCAGTCAACAGGAACATAATCATGATAAAATGGATTTGCAATGGATCTATCATTGTAGCCATACTCAGAGATGCACAGACTTACACAGGAGGTACTAAAACTGAACTATACAAACACTAAAAGGGACAAATGAGTTGCTATAGAGTGAGTACAACCATATTTAGTAGTGGTAAACAGAATGGCAAAGCAAGTTCCTTGTGGGAAAATGACCTGGAAACAATGTTTGCACTCTTCGGCAAACTGAGACCATCTGCAAACACGAGGCACCTAAAAGAGTCAATATCCAGACTGAGCTCTTGGGAGCGGCAAAATATTGATAAAAAGGATTAAATTAAAAATTATTTACTTATTTGCATATGGGGATAGGCCAGGAAATGTTCATTAAGCTAAAATGCATCTACTTTCAGATGTATTTGCAGACCACAACAAAGATGTAATACATGAATGCTAGCCACAGAATTCAGATTTATTTTCTACTGACTAGAAATGAGACTACATGCCTAGAATGCTCTTTTGGCTGAGGAATTTCTTCTGAGAAGTACTTCTTAGGTCTGCTTATGCACTACCAGGTTAAACAACTTACTTAAAACAACAACAGTACAAGCAATAGACAATACCAGACCTGCTACTGCAGTTAAAACTGATCAAGTACTCAGACCTTCTCTGCATTAAATACTTTTAGAAGGCCTTCTGCGTGTAGCCACATGGGCACTAACTTCTTTTTGCTGGTGTAATCATGTTCTTATGACTCCAGGCTTGCACTTCGTGCGGAATAGCTTACACTCTGTATTTTAACTGCATTTGAAATGGCACTTTGTTGAGCACTTCTGAGGGAAGTGCATATGCAATGCAATAAAAAACAATGAGGAGGCTGATACAGGCTGCTGGAACAAGGCAGTTACTATATGGGGTGATGAGAGCTTCCCAGACCAGGCAGCCTACACTCTCAGGCAAGTCAGCACACCACTGCAGAAAGGCTCACAGTGATCCTGAAACTGTGCTTGGTTGATGGGATACTAAGCTGACAGAGCTCAAGTTCAATTTCAGCTCGATTTCTCAGCACAGTTATGTGGAAATTGGAACTTATTAAGGCCCCCGATATGCACGGATAGAAATGTCACCTATACACATGAACAGAGAGCACAGAGTAACTGGAGTATACAATCACAGAGCACGACAGCTGACAAGCAGAATTCAACCTGCTGCAATCTTTATTCTACATACATGGTCATTTTAAAACCTTACTTTATACCTAGACTGTCTGTTATTTCACATTTTCTTCTGACAAGACTCCGTATGCATTCATGTTCAGGACCCCAACATAACAGTACTGAGATTTACATCACTTTTGACACGTTTTTATGTTAGTATTCCAAGTTTGCAGCTTAAATATGCCATATGATTTTATTAACAGATGGAGTTACATGATTTAAAAATTAATAACCTTATAATGTTCTACATCCTAAATCAGTATCTTCAGGTTTTATTCCTGTCTTCCATATTGAGACCTCATTACTCTCTCCACCGCTGATACTATCAGCAAGGCCAAACAAATGTTTCAGTAAAATTCACCACCCTTTCTGTGAAGTAATTTCCTGCGTTTCTTCCACCACTGTATACTTACTAGCTTTCTAGATGATCTCTTTGCTCTTGAAAACATTTATTTCATGATAAATATGATATTTATATGTCTATATCATATATAATCTCCCAAATATCATATCACCTACAACATACCAAGCTCAACTACCCATGCCAATTAGATATTTTGCTATGGACTTCTTTTAGTTCAGCTGCCCACAACTGCCATTTAAGGCAGATCTGGTTCACATAATTGGCCACAAGACTCCAGATTTTGCCCAGTGAAATATTTAGATACCACTGTAGACACCATTACTGTCCTCCTCCAAGGGCAACATAACATTCTGTGCACAACAGCAATGGTCAAGCCCCCCCAAAAGATATACAAACCATCTAAGTTACTACTGTAGGCAAGATGGTGATGAACACTAATGGTATTAATATTTCCATTAATTTGTATTAACATACATTTTATTAAACACACACCTTTCTTTATCTACTGGTATGCTGTCCTTTCCTTCTTGCATCACATTTATTTATTCATTTATTTGTTTACAATTTTCTGTTTCTTCCATCTTTGGTGTATCTGATTCCATTCATATATACTGCATATTAGGGTATGCTTAATTGTTTTGCTTCATACTATCAAAAGAGAAAATGCTGTAACCCTAAGACTGCCTTGGCAGCGTACTACCACAGTGTAGACAGTATACTGACAATGTGTACCCTTTAAAAAAAAAAAATATATATATATATGTATATACAGATATTTATTTTGTGCAGTGAAATAAGCTAGGATTTACCTTTAAAAATCCCTGATAATTTACATTGGTTTTATTTTTATTAAATACCATATTTTGTTAAGTATCTTTTTCCTGCACAGGACTTGATTGACTAAACAGAGAAATAATGACTGGGCCTCTGATCATAACCAGTTTATTATGTGTTCGAGACACGGAAGTCATACTCAAGTGAAAATTTCTTGACACTGATGCTGAGAATGCACAGAAAAGAGGTTATATGTGGAAAAACACAATCACAATTCTTTGTAGTGAATATTGCTTAACATGCTTTCATCTACAACAAAAGTGTGAGGAAATATTTAGAAGCACTAAGTGTTTTACAGCTTTGAAAGCTATACCACATTTACCACTGCCACTTAACGAATAGTCACCACAGAACATCCACAGGAAGCACAAAACACTGTAAAACAAATTAAACACTTCATTCAGTCAAAAGAAAGGGTGAATGAATTGTTTAATGCTTTAATTTTTTTCTTGGTTTCCACTGCTGTTCTCTGATGGCTACTATCTACTGTTAGTACCCCAGTGGAGGACTACAGCTTAACGGTTGTGAAGGGTGCTTAACAAAGGCTTGTTAAGCACCCTTCTGATGTCTGCAAATTTAGAGTGAGTGTAATTGCTGCACTCAGGGCACTTACACCCCTTGCACTACATGGGATGTTTTGCTCAAGCATGTCATTTCTTGAATTTTTCTAGAATACTAACATGGTATTATATCCAAACACATGCAGTGTTGGGGCAGTAGCACACTTAGCTATTCTGGTGGCCAGTGTCATCCACCAAGCTGGCACCCTCCAACTCTAAGTAGAAAGGGGAGGGAGTCCTATGCTTATCCTCAATTACCTGGATAAGTTTACACTTAAGTTGCTTTGTTTATACCACATATAGATTGCTAAAGCACTTAAGTTAAAAAAAAATATCTTCTTTCCTTTTAAACTGTAGCAACTGCTATTGCTGTATTTGTAGCAAGTAGTTGCAACAGCTTATGCCACATATGGAGCAGTAAAATGCTTCAGCTCTAAATGAGAAAAACAGTCTTTTCTTTCCATTTAAACTGCAGCAGCAATAAGCTGCTACATTTGCTTATGCCACACATGGAGCTCTAAACACTTCAGTTCAAGTTATTTAAGAATAAATGTGTAGCAAAAGCCTAAACCTCAGCAGAAACTGAAGCTTTTATTTGTGGGTTTTTAGTTCTCATTTTTACCACACAAGAAGCAGGTAGATATCTTATAACCCACTCTTGAATGCTTTACCACAGTTGGACAATCAATCCCTTTTTGTTTTATTATTGTTACAGCTTTTTATTAAAAGTCCAAACACCATAGCTAATTCAACAGCTTTAATAATTAATAGAAGCATAAACATAGCGGCAGCACCAAAAACAGTGCAAATAGCTTAGAAACGTCTGGCAAAATCAAGTTGCAGAAGTACCAATCTGTCTTACGTTAATTAGCCCTATGTTTGTCATGTGACAAGCCCATCTGTAGACAGTTCCCTAGCAACACCACAGACTTCAATGTTTTTTTCCCAACAAAGTGGTCATCAGTAGCACATTCATTGTGCCAAACTATAAAACTATCTTGTTCTGCTTTGATTAAAGATTTTTAGCTAAATAGTCTACCTCTTATTAAAATCAGCAGTAGTGAACTACTGATATACATCCATCCACTCATTCATTCATTTTCTAATAAAATGCTTAATCTAATGTAGGATTGCAGGGGAGCCAAAGACTATCCTGGTACTCATTCGGTGCAAGTTAGTGAAATTAATCTTGAACAGTTTGCCAGCCTATTACAGGCCATGCATAGGCACTGAACGCATACCTTTGAGTAACTGGAGGACTGCCTGTTCAATTATGTGCATCTTTGATGCGGGAGAACACCAGAGCTTGCAGCAAAATCCCATGCCATGAACTTTACTGCATATCTGTAAATCTAGTGGGTCCAGGACTATATGTTCCAGGGACTTAAATATGGCCTGCAACTTAAATAGGACACTCTGGAGAGACAGATTCATCTCCCAGCAACTGCCATGTCTTTGGAACAGGCTACCAATTCATGTGAAACAAAGCACCTCTATGACACTGTTTAAAAGGAACCTGGATGAAATGATGGGGCACCATAAATTCTTACCGGGGATAGTGCACACAACCCTCCTGGACATGGGCAGTCATCACTAAATGCGGTCTTGGGTATTGACTAGTATCTCTATGGTATTACACTGGGTTGAAATGGCTTGGCTTAAAATGACCTCCGGGTTGATAGCCTAGTAATCTCTTATGATCCTATGCCATTTCAGGAAGGATAGGCAACAGTCTACACAGAAAGCATCCCACATGAGAACTCTGGATATATTATAGTGGGTTCTGTACTAATCCCCAATGCATTTTTTCCCGAATCACTCATGGCCAACATACTTATGCAAAAATGCTGTTCACTGAAGCAGCATTTTCGCGTAAGTATGCTGTTGCAGAGTCCATACTACAGTGCAGATAAGGGAAGATTCCCTTTTCCCCACTGTAGTGTGGTCTCGGAGTGAGACTATTAAAGTAGGGGGGGTGCAGGGAGGTGTAGCCCCCCTGCATAAACGCTTTTTTTTTTTGACACATTTTAATGAAAGTGCTTTTTTGGTAAAAGCGCTTTCATTAAAATGTGTTCAGTGATGTTGGGTTCCACTTTTGCAGCTTTGTGCAATAGTCCTAGACCCATTATAATATATGCATAACCGTGCATGCATGTGTAATATATGTATACAAACCATACATCGACAAATCGAAGAACCCAATGGCAAGTGATCAATCACAAATTCTCAATCACCAGCTGATCAAAAACTCTGTTTTTTGCAGGGGGAGCCCACCCTGCACCCCCTAGACACACCACCCACTAATTTTATATACCAACTCTGAGATCTCACTACAATGGGGAAAATAGCAATTTTCCTGATTCCCACTGTACCACAACCTTGCAAACACTCAGAAAGCCAGTATGTGCAATCAGCTGATTTTCAATCACATTTGTTTTTTTTCCCTTCACCAGATTGCACATTTGACCAAGTGCATATATAGATATATAAGCAAACCATACATGTGTGTGTCATAACTACAAAAACAAATGCCAACAGTATTCGGAAGTCTTGGTTTTACTCCTAGTTTGTACTAAATTCATACGCCCCTGTATTTTTCTATCCGGACTCTCCATATTATGTCAAGGTTTGTTTTTATTCTCTAAAATACCTCAGTTACTTCTACAGAACGATCCTGTATTCCAAGAACCAAGCAGTAGGAATGCAGAATGTTTTGTCAATGTAATAACATTATGCAGATAATTATACAACCACTGAAATGGGGCTATAAGAGTGTTACTTAAATTAGTGAACCTGAACATTGTACTAGACAGCTATTCATGAGTGCAGTACTTGAGCAGTCATTAGTTTTCAAGTGGCAAAATATCTCTGGTAATCCATCCAGAAAATGTCTTCTTGGCTGCTTCAATGCCCTCCTTCCAGGGGCAAAGGAAGCAAACAGCTGGTCCACATTCCTATACCCATGTGCCCTGCAGAGGTGGTTCATGTCCTGGGTAGAAAAGATACACTACAAGTTTTGGAAAGATGACCATGAGATAAAGGGGCAGTTGAAGTGAAACTCAGACATCAACTTTGGAAGGAAACAACGATCCATCTAAAGGAAACAAAAACATAGACCTGAAGAGTAATGACAGAAGGTACATTTTACACACACACACACACACACACACACACACACACACACACACACACACACATGAATAAACCATATCAAAGTCAAAGAGGTTTCAGAAAACTAGTAGGAACAGCAATTTTCCTGAACCAGCAAGATCAAAGTACACAATCTACAACATACCGATCATGAACTTCGGGCACAAAAGATGTAACCTTCATCAGGTACTGGAAATTGATCTATTCTTCACCAGATTATGATATACTAATATGGCTGATACAAAACTTGACAGAGGAATAACTGAGGCCTTCATTAAAAAGGAATCCAAGGCAAGACAGGCAAGCAGCAACATTAATCATATGATGACCGAGAAAACAGTCAGCTTAGATAGAGCATCTTTTCCACTTGCAAACTGGAGTCCTTCTCCAGATCCAGAACAGGCTTTGCTAGGACCGTTCTCCGGGGCTCCTGGATCCTAGTTACTCCTTCTCCCAGGTAGGATAAATTACTATAATCCACCCATACATCTAAAGGCTACTGCAGCAGTGATACGGCTCAGCATTGTACAGTTGTGTAAGTTGCACTTACCATGACAGTAGGTGTTCAAAATAATCTCTTTTGCAGTAGCCATAATCTCCCTCCATCCCCATTTTTTTTTGTATACATGTTTTTCATTAAAGTTGCAATGCTAATTTTTCTTGGGGCGGAGGTTTTTTTGGTTTATTTTCTGGGACAGTAAGTTCTCTCCTTTTTGAGTTTTTTTTTTTTTTGTTCCAAGGCTACTGCTTCCTCCCTCTGGAGCTCAAACTGCAAAAGCCTGGGCTCATGTGTGGAGGGAAGCCAGAGACTTTGGAGGACTGGCTGGCCATTATGTCCTTGGCAGGCTATAACTCATATTGTTAAAGGCTACTGCAGCAATGATAATGATTAACATCTTTGAATATCCTAAACAATGAGCTGCCATGGTGCTACCGGCAGGACAGTTTAGCTAGTGGTAGACTTCCACGGATGGGTCACTTACCCATAGAGTGGTAACAATGGAATCCATCTATGCACATTCAGATGCTATAAACTGCCAGCCAGTTCAGTCTCATCAGGAAGGTTTTCCACTTTAAAAGTGCTCCCAGAGCTCTCATAACTGGAGCCCTCAGGAACAGAGAGTTGATACGGTGATGCATTTCCAAGGAAATCCAGTGGCTCTGGATAAGGTCAGGCCCATAGCTGCCCGTCCTCCCACCCCTCTAGTGACACAGGTAATGTGAGTGACTATATCAGGGAGGGTGAAATAAAATGGAAGCTCTTCTCCAAGAAAAGGGTTGAAAAAACTCCAGACATTGGCAGTAAGGGTCCCAAGAGGAAATCCAAGATGGAATGACTGTGCAGCCACTGGTAGCAAACCATATAAATGTAGGTCACACATCTGCTGGCAGGCCATTTGGGTTATGAATACAGCTATTGTTATAAACCCAAGAAGGCAGAAGAGAAGTCTTGGCCAGTCTATGTCATGCCAGATCACTGCCCTTTTGGGCATTACTCAAAGAAAGGAAGGCAAAACTCTGGAAGGAATTTAGTATCACTTTAAGTCAGTGCCTTTTAATAGGAAGGTTTGCTGGCAATGTTCTTGACATATTTTTCCATCAAGAACAGTGATATTCTGCAAAATAACCTAAATAAAAACTGGCAACCCTGAGATTTATTACAGTAAAATATATTTCTTCAATCATCTGTCTAGCTATTTTTGGCAGAATTTTGCAGTGTTATTATAGTATGCCTTCTGTCAAAAAGCAGACAGCTGTCCAACCTGCACAAATGCAGATTATACAAACATAATTCACTGCACTTAGCATTACATACATCTCTAACCTGATAAATCTCCTGTGTCAGTTTACTATGTCTTCCACATTAAGCCGTCTATACACTAACCTATTTATCATATAGTTCTCAAATATGTTAATTTATATTCTTATTCTGTAAACTAGTACTCATTCTATGAAAAATTCCTTGCTGAATCCTTGTAATATGAGTTGCCTTTTTAAATCTGTCTCAAAACTTTAGTGGAGAAGTTTCTATCTTACCTTACTTAACCCAAAGCTCAGTCTACCCTTTGCAGTCACTACATTAAAGCATTGTGATTACATTCTTAAGTTAATTGCAGCATCTGGGGAGTAAAGTGTCATGATGCATTTGTATCTTCATTATTCGCTATGTATTTGTGTCATTTTTAATTTTAATAAAAACCTTTGCAAACTTTTATTAAACTATGGTCTAAATAAATTTAGTGTATCCCTTGGTGATGTCATGCTAGCAATAGTGGGAAGTGTAACCATGCACTTAAGGGACACATCTTTGTGCACGTGAGATGGTGCATCCACTAAAGTATAGGGACATAACTCATGCTTTCCCTATCCTGATGTCACTGAGGTTAAAGTCTAACGTTACCATCTGATATTGTTAATCCTCGTTCATTCCTTACGTATGAGTATCGGTTCAGACCTCGGAACCGAGCCGGCCATCTTCCAAGCTCGTGTCAGCCACAAACTCTCAAGCTAAAACTCTTACCCAGAATTCCCCTCTCCCTGTTACCCCAGATTTAATTTGCCGCATCGCCATTTGGTCGTGTCAAGCTACTTCTCTTGAGCTAAGTACAATATTTGTTCTCCAATCTTTTTACCGCAAGGTATTTTCTTCTATACCATCGTTGTTAGACACCTTTTCTTCATTACCTTTGGGTATTTCTTGTACCACTGCTGGTATTCTTTCTGTTTCATCCTTTTCTATCATGGATAAAAAAGGTAGTCCAGGATTTAAGAGATGTTCAGATTGTGGACATAAATTACCTACTTCAGATGCACATCCTCTGTGTGTCTATTGTTTGGGTGTGCCTCATTTATCAGTTGATCCTCCCTGTGCAATTTGTAAGAACTTCTCTAACAGGACGTTGATCGAGAGGAAAAATAAATTGTTGCTGAAGGGACTACTCAAATCTCCCTTTTCAGAGGCTATTTCTGGGTTGGAGGCCTCAACACCTCCTAGATCCCATAAGAAAAAAACTGATGATCTTTCAAAGGTCAAATCTCTTCCTTCGTCCCCGGCTGAGGACTTCCATCAACCGAGACCCAAGAAGGCTAAGCTTTCTACTTCAGATCTGACTTTTGGCTCAGGCACTTTCGGTGCCTAGACCCTCAGTACCAAGGCCATCGGTGCCATCTGTGACTTCGGCACAGAGGCCATCAGCTCCATCTGACTTTGGCACTGACTAGCATGCCCCTTACTGTATCGGTACTGAGGGGCTCCTCGGTTCAGACCTCTCTACCGGCACCGACTATCCTGTTGGAGTGCAACCACATCAGCTCTGATACCTTGCCTGGAACCGACAACTCAGTTACTGACACCGATTTTTTCGGTCCCAGCTTCAGCACTGACAACCACTTTGGCACCGACCTTACTGTCAGTGCAGACCATGACTTCGGCACAGATGATTTCCTTGGTGCAGACACCTGTAGTACAGTCCTTTACGGCACCATTGTTTTCAGTGCAGACTGGGTATGTGGGCACCAAGCTTGTCCCATCTGTGGATAGACCTGACTCCCCCTCAGCCATGTCCGTGAAATCCACTAGAAGCCTCTCTGAACATGATGTGTTGCGTCTTGTGGATCAAGTGCTTTTGGCCAGAGATATCCTGCCCCCCAGGACCTATCCTTCCTTGGGAGGTGATCACCCTTTGCAAAGACCCCTACTTATTCTCCTCCTTCATTGCCTTTGAAGCCCCTTGATATAGCATAGTCTTCCCCCTCTACGGTTCCTTTCATGGACCTCACTAAGGAACAGCAGTTGCCTTCATGGTAGGAGAGTTTTGCTATGACCCAGGATGGCAGCTTTGGGGTATGTAATTTGGTGTTTCACAGCCATCCCGGGACTCCGGGACAGCAGCCTGAGCCACTTAGGGGAGGGGTGACCCCTGTCCAGGACATTCAGCCCTCTTCAGGTGGACTGGCCTTCCAACTAATGGAGAAGGCTTTGGTGTCTGCTGGTGATACTGTGCTGTCAATCCCCCCACCCTCCTCTGGCCCCCTAGCGGACACCGGGCGCAAGTGCCTCAGGATGTACTCCCACAGGAAACCCCTTTTGTGTTGTCTTCCCTGGCTTCTCCCTCTGAGGAAGTGCATCGCAAAAGCTCATGCACGAGGAAGCACATGGACTCCACAGAGGAGTCCCTTACTGAAGACACAGACTTTGATGATGGAGAAGGATCCCCTCGCTCACCCTCTGAGGTATCCTTTGGTGATATCCTCGAAATCCTTAAACAGAGAGGTGACTGGCATCCCTCTAACTTGACCCTCTGAAGAGTCTGTGTTCCTGCAGACCTTTCTTGCTTGGCCCCCTACCTCCTGGGTTACTCCACCTGCTGACGAACTGGTCCGGCTTGTCATGCAGTGTGCGTGGAAGGCTCCTGACACCATTGAGGCCATTCCCCGGAGGCCAGATAAATTTTTGTCCCCTCCTGCTACTGACCCCCATTGGTCCAAAGGTCTTCCTGTAGATGCTCTAGTGGTGGTGGCCGCAACCAAGAAGGACCAGGCGGAAGAAGAGAAAGCCAGACTGTCCATCCACCCAACAAAGAGTCACGGGCTCTGGACAGAATAGGGAAGTGTACATTTGCATCAGCGACCTTTGCAATCAGGTCCCTGAATTACATGGCACACTTCACCAGGCTTCAAAGGGATTTAGTATCTGAGCTCTCTGAAACTTTGGTTGGTGCTGTGTCTGATGAGGTCCATGACAAAGTGGCCTATCAGCTGGCTACCACTGAATCGATATCAAACTCCTCCATGCACCTGATATCTCATGCATCAGAAGGAGCAGCTAGAGTGGCAAGTTCAGGTGTTGTTTTGAGACGACATGCCTGGATGCGCTTATGTAATTTCACGGAACCCTTCAATGCTTCCTTTCTCAATGCTCCCATCGAAGCCTCTTCACTGTTTGGACCCAAAGTTAAAAGTACACTGGCCAGATGTGAATAGGACGGTAAGACCCTTTCTGCCGTAGTTGTCCATTATTCTTCCCCTCAACGTTCTTTCTCCAGAAACCAGAAGAGCGGGAAAATATGGTACAAAAAGTCTCAGGGTCCTTTCCGTGACACACAGTCCGAGTTCTCCCCTAGAGGCAGAGGGGGAAACTCTCAGGGAAGATTCCCCTTTCGGGGCAGAGGGGGTCCGTGTAGTAACCAGGGTTCCAGGGATTCTTTTCCTGGTCAATCCTATCAGCGCTCCTGAAGAGCAGCCCAACTCCTTTCCTCTGGAGGTGATTGAGGGTCATTTCTCCTTGTACCCTTCTGCCTGGCTAACCATCACCACCGACCCTTGGGTAAAAAGGATAATAACAGAGGTTACCATATCCCCTTCGATCTTTGTCTTGCCCCCCCCCCCAACAAACTTACCCAACATTCCACCCAGTCAAAGGGAAGAAGCAGCACTAGAAATAGCAAAGCTGCTAAGAAAAAGAGTCATCCAAATAGTCCCTCCAGACCAGATAAGATCCTGATTCTACTCAAGACTATTTTGGTGCCAAAGAAAACTGGGGACTGGAGACCAATTTTGGATCTCAGTGTATTGAACAAGTTTGTGAGAGTACAAAAATTCCGGATGGTCACAATACAGTCTATCCTCCCGCTTTTGGAAAAAGACGATTGGATGTGCTCGATAGATATTCAAGATGCGTACTACCACTTAAAAGTGGACAGGCCATCAAGAAGATTTCTGTGCTTCCGTGCGGGAGCCAGTCATTACTAGTCCAGAGTACTGCCCTTCGGACTCCAGTTGTCACAGCTCACTTGCGACTACAAGAATTCCAGGTGTTTTCATACCTAGACAACTGACTCATCTCTGCCCCCACCAGACATCTATTAGAAGAAGCCTGGCATACTCCCGCCTCATTTAAAAAAAGCTAGGCATAACCATAAACTGACAGAAATCCAATCTCACCCCATCTCAGTCCACAGAATTCATAGGGGTCATATTGGATACAAAGAATTACAGAGCACAGAATTCTAAGGATAAAGCAACAACTGATCCCAATCCTTTCAAGGAAGAAATCCACAGCTCACTCTGTCTTACAGCTGTTGGGTTCTATGGCAGCCTCTATCACCATTGTCCCCCTGGCCAGGTTTCATATGAGGCTTCTACAATGGCTACTGCTCACCCAATGGTATCCTTTTCATCATCCTCTTTCAGCCAAGATTCGAGTAATCCACAGGTGTAAATAGGATTTAAATTGGTGGATGACCCACAACCATTCACAATGGTCTCTCCCTTTCTCCCCCCAGCAGCCCATGGCTACAGTGACCACAGAAGCCTTCCTGATGGGTGGGGGGGGTCTATGTCAGGGTCAGACAGTCCTAGGCACTTGGTCCGAATTGGAGGCCCAACTGCATATAAATGTTCCGGAGCTGAGGGCGGTGCTTCTGGCGTTGCAAGCATTCCACCCCCTGCTGCCGTCCGGGACTATTGCGATACAATCAGACAATCAGACAATATGGTGGTGGTCTGGTACATCAACAAACAGGGCAGAACCAAATCTTACCCCCTTCGAGAGGCCATGAGGATATGGCAATGGGTGACGGCTACCAACTGTTTTCTTCTAGCAATGCACATTCACGGGAGTTCCAACGTGATAGCAGACAGACTCAGCAGGTGCATTCTACAACCTCACAAGTGGTCCCTGAATTCCTTGATAGCAGTGGAGATCTTCCACCACTGGTGGGGCCATCCTTGCTGCAACTTTTTTGCATCCCCAACCAACTACAAATGCAGCAACTACTTCACCCCGATTCCCTCTCTGGGACAGTCACCCAGGGACGCTCTAGTCCACGATTGGCCCTCGGGTCCTCTTTATGCTTTTCCACCTCTTCCCCTCATTCCCCAGTTTCTGAAGAAAGGCCATTGGTTGAAGAGCAAGGTGATCCTCATAGCACCATATTGGTCTCATCAGATTTGGTTCCCCTTCCTCTGGCCTCACCTGCTAGATCAACCATGGATTCTCCATCCAACCTCAGGGTTGATCTCCCATCTGCAGAATCCGATTCATCCCAACTTGGACAGCCTGAAGCTCACAGCTTGGTTCCTCCAATTCCCTTGATTGCCAGGCAGAATTATCTTTCTTTAACAGTATGGGACATTCTTATTGCATCTCATAAGTCTTCCACTAGAATAACTTATCTAAGCAAGTGGAAAAGATTTATCTGTTGGCTGAAAGAAAAGCAAGTAGATCCTTTTTCAGAACCAGTGTTGACAGTTCTAGAGTATCTAGCCGATCTATTTCAGTCAGGTCTATTGTCCTCTACCATTAGAGTTCAATTGGCTGCAATATCTAATTTCCATGAGGGTGTCCAAGACTCCCCTCTTATGTCTCACAAATTATGCAAGACCTTCATAAAAGGTGTGAATCATCTGAAGCCCCCTTTTAGAGAACCTATTCAGCCATGGGACCTGTCATTAGTTCTACAAGCTCTGACAATGCCTCCTTTCAAACCAGCTTCTTCATGTGAACTCAAATATTTGTCATGGAAAACCTTGATTTTGGTCGCCATTACTTCTGCCAGACGTATTTCTGAGCTTCAAGCCTTATGCATCAAGAGTCCATACTTGATTTTTCATAGAGATAGAGTGTCTTTGAGAACTAATCCTTCCTTTCTGCCAAAAATGATTTCTGAAATGTCCATTAATCAAACCATTGAATTGCCAGTTTTCTTCCCCAATCATTCAAACAAAGGAGAATATTGCCTACATACCCTAGATATTCACAGGCAAATTCACTTCTGATTGAATAGGACTAAAGCCTCTCATAAATCGGACAAGTTATTTTTGGCCTATTCTGGACCCAGATTAGGATGTGCTGTTGCTAAGGTCACATTGGCTAGATGGTTGAAAGACCTTGTGACCTCCACTTATACACAACGTAATATTCCATTACCGACTACCAGCGAGGCTCATTTGACAAGGTTGGTGGCAACTTCTGCTGCCTTCCATGCCAGAGCTTCTTTACATGACATCTGTGCAGCTGCAACTTGGGCTATGCCTCATACCTTCATCAATCATTACAAATTGGAGTTGGCCTCCAGGGGAAGAGCATCTTTTGGTTCTATGGTGCTCAGGAATGACCTACCATGAAAGCCTCCCAGGAATACAGGTAGCTGGGGACTCTGTCCCATGCATAAGGAATGAACGAGGATTAACAATATCAGATAAAGAGGTTATGTCTTACTAAAACGTTCCATCTGTATTGTTGATCCTCCCTTCAGTCATTACGACCCTCCATCCTTCCCCCTCCTGTGGCTTCTAGTGGATCTCACCATCCGGTTCTTTTAGGTCATTTGACCAGAGGTAGCCTCTACCTTCCTTTGACTTGCAAACTCAATCTGAGGTAACAGGGAGAGGGGAATTCTGGGTAAGAGTTTTAGCTCCAGAATTTGCAGCTGACGCGAGCTTAGAAGATGGCCGGCTTGGTTAAAAGGTCGGAACCGATACCCATACGCAATTACTGAACGAGGATCAACAATACAGATGGAATGTTATGGTAAGACATAACTTCTTTTTCTGTGGCATGTGCATACAGAAAAGAGAAATTTTACAAGGATTTCTTGAACTAAAGCAGAGGGTAAAAATGATCACTGATGGAATAAAAATGCTGTTTGGCACTTAATGCACTATATGGTGTGGTGCACAAGTAAGAAAAACTTAACTAACCTGATTATAGGTTTTGTGCGAGGGTTGAGCTATCAAGTTAGTCAAGACAACCTAAAATAAATACTAGCTACCACTGTAAAAGCCCTACACATATATTCCCTTAACATTACAAGTGAACAGGGAATGCACAATGATGTGACTATAATATTCATTTAAATCTTGACAGTTTTTGATAGCCATAATTACTAATATTATACAATTATATAACAGTGCAATATTATTGTAATTCAGATTACACACAGTATACAAATGTATACAATAGCATCAATAGTTATCTTTTGCAACAGTTGTCTCAAACAAACAAACACAACACTTCATTTATACTGCCCATAAGCCTATGCAGACATTCCAGCATTATCTACAGAAGCATACGTCATACTTTTCTGCTTTAATCAGAAAGTAAAACTCTTAAATACACATGGAACACTGGTAAATAAATCACCTAACACAACACTTAACCACTCTACAGTAAATTACCTGCCTGACAACACAACAGAATCAATCTAATCCCCTAAAAATGCATTCCATGGGAGGGGGGGGGGTGGCGCAGAGTGCCTGCCCTCATACTCTTCTTGAAAATATACTAACTTTATGGTTGCATGACAGTGACTGCAGCGAAATCTCCACTACTGTCTCAAAGTCAATCACAGCACAATGTTAGTATGTACATACCAGCAGCATCAGATTGCAGCTTCAGTTGGATGATCTCTGTATATCAAGAGTACCCCCTGAGTGGGGAATTTCACATCCCCATACACTCTCTTACTTGCATATAATAATTTCACTATCACATTATTACAAAGAAAGGAGAAAACATAAAAAATAAAATCCGTGAATCATTGTTTGAGAAACGGTAGATAATGAGCTGCTGTTCATGCAGGTAATCCAATACACACACACACACACACACACACACACACACACACACACACACACACACACACACACACACACACACACACACACACACGCACACACACACACACACACACATGCACACACACACATGCACACACACACATGCATACACACACACATGCACACACACATGCACACACACACACATGCACACACACACACACACACATAAATCTACATAAGCACATATATAGATAATATACCATACAGCATGACTGATCCAAAGTATAAATGCCAGAGTACGCTGGACTTGACTTCCCATTAACTGTCCAAACCATTTCAAATGTGCTGGTATATTACCAAATGCCATAAGTGAACACTTGACAATACTGTGTATCTGGGAAGCAAAACCCTGGAAGAAAAGTACAGTTTTGTACCTACCATAAATGTAGATGTTCGAAGATCCACATTGCTGCAGTCCTTACACTTGGGGTAGTCCGCTGTCCTCGGTCGGCCCGAATATCAAAGTATAAGGCTGACGTCGGTCAAGGCGCATTTGACTGACATCAGGACGTCAGGGTACAAATGCGCATGACCGACGTCATATCCTCAGTCTTTTCTTGCCCCAGATGTCAGAAGACCCTAAAAATAAAGGTCAAAACCAAAAGACAGCAAACAACCAACCAACCACCCTTGCACTAACTATATGTACAATATATACAAAATATACAATATGTACAACCCAACCCACACAACCACCTCTAACTGCAGAGGGGAAGGAGGGAGGTAAATTGGACTGCAGCAATGTGGATCTTGAACATCTACATTTATGGTAGGTACAAAACTGTACTATGTTCTTCATCTCACATTGCTGCAGTCCTTACACTTGGGTAGAATCCCAAAGCAGAGGTAAGGGAGGATGGCTAACTACAAGGAAGCAGGAGCTGCCAAAATGCCCTGCAAAACAGCAGTGGCAAAACCAGCCCTGGATTTAGAGTAAAGTGGCAGGTGATAATGCCTAGAGAAAGTATGCACTGAACTCCAAGTAGCTGCCTCCAAAATATCCTTGGTTGCCACTCACCTCAAAAAAGCTGTTGATGTGGCAGTAGCCCTAGTGGAATGAGGCCTAATCCCAGCTGGAATCTCCTTGCCATGATGGGAATAACAGAAAGCAATGCAAAACCCAATCCACTTAGAAATAGTTTGCTTTGACACAGGCTTGCCCTGAGAACTCAAAGCAAAAGAAACAAACAACTGCTGAGACTGCCTGAACCCTTTAGTTCTGTCCAAATAATAACGCAACTGCCTGTGTACATCTAAAGTGTGCAAAATCTTTTCCCCTTTATTTTGGGGATTTGCATAAAAAGTAGGCAAATGAATAGTTTGGTTTAAAGCCACACTAGAAACCACCTTAGGCATAAAGGAAGGATTAGTACGTAATGATACCCTATCCTTATGGAAAATCAAGAAAGGCTCAACGCCATAAGGGCCTGCAATTCAGAAACCCTTCTTGCAGAGGTAATTGCCAACAAAAAGCAGTCTTCCATGATAAATATTTCAACTCAGAAGTAGCTGCAGGCTCAAAAGGTTGTAGAGTGAGTTTCTCCAACACAAAATTGAGATCCCAAGCAGGGGTAGGAGCTCTTGGGGGTCTGATATTCTTTGCCCTCTAAGAAATTGCTTGAACAAAGGATGAGAAAACAATGGTGGGACACAATCATAGTGAGCCGAAATTGCTGCAGCATGAACCTTAATAGAAGAGAAAGACAAACCTTTGTCCAGTAACTCAGTAAGATATTGAAGAGCCACACTCAAATTAGGCTCAGAAACATCAAAATCTTTTGCTGCACTCCAAAATAAAAATCTCTTCCATTTATCTGCGTACACTTTCCTTGTACTAGGCCTTCTAGCTTCCAAAATCACATTCAAAATTTGTTGTGGAAGTTGAGACCCTTTATGGTTCAAAACAGAATATGCCAGGCTGTTAGGTGAAGAGAGTGAAGTTTGACATTGAGCAAATGGCTGTCCTCCTGTGACAACAGGTGTGGAATCGAAGGCAAAGGCCATGGAGGCTTCCGTACCAGACTTCTCAGTAATGGGTACCAGTGCTGTCGAGGCCAATCTGGAGCTATTAAAATCATCCTTGGCTTGTCCTGTCTGACCTTTAGAAGTACCTTTGGGAGGAGAGGCAGAGGTGGAAAGGCATACACATGAAGATTGCTCCAATTGAAAGAAAGAGCATCCACTTTCCAAGCTGTGGGATGAAACCTTTTTGTGCAAAACTTTGGCAGCTGATGGTTTAGTGGAGAAGCAAACAGATCTATGTCTGGAGTTCCCCATGACACTGTCAATTTCTGAAACACATGAGGATCCAATTTCCACTCGTGGGGATCCATAATTCGTCTGCTCAACACATCTGCTAAGGAGTTATGTGCTCCTGGCAGAAACCTTGCCTGAAGATTGAGTTGTAACTTGAGAGCAGTCTCCCACAAAATCATTGCTTGCCTGCATAGAGGGTAAGAATCGTTCCCCTTGCTTGTTGATGTACCACATGACAGTTGTGTTGTCTGTTAGAATCAACACCTGCCCTGGAAGAAGTAAATCCTTGAAAGCTATTAACGCAAACTGGACTGCTAACATCTCCTTTAGATTGATATGTAGATGCTGTAGTCTGGCAGGCCACTTGTCTTGTATCCACTTTCCATTTAGATGAGCTCCCCAAGCTTTGTCTGAGGCATCTGTCGTTAAAATCTGACTCGCCTCTGGCGGGTCACAGAGAGTCCCTTGTTTAGGTGACATTCCTGAGCCCACCACAAAAATTCCTTTTGAATGCAAGGTATTATTTGAATGACAGTGTCTAGATCCTGGCAGTGCTGTGTCCATACATTTTGAGATACCATTGTAGCTTCCTCATATGCAGTTTGGCATTGGGAAGCACCAGAATACAAGATGCCATGAACCCTAAGGCTTGAAGGACTGTCCTTGCAGTCAGCCCGGACTGATGAGATAGCTGATGGAAGTAAAGGGATAGACTCTTTTGTTTGTCCGGGGTTAAAAGGCCATCTGGGATGCTGTATTCAGTCTCACACCCAGAAAGCACATGTCTTGAGAGGGTACTAGACTGGACTTTATTTCGTTCACAGAATACCCTAGGCATCTTAGCACTGCTATCACATATTCCAAATGACGAAGAAGCTCTTCCCTTCCTTGAGCCAGAATCAGGCAGTCGTCCAAATAAGGATAGATCTGTATTCCTTTCAGCCTGAAGAAAGCTATCACTGGAGCCAGAACTTTTGTGAACACTCTAGGCGCAGTAGATAAGCCAAAGGGGAATGCAGAGAACTGATAGTGAAAAGTGCCAGCTCGAAACGCAGATACTTCCTGCAACTTAGTCTGATAGGAACATGAAGGTAAGCCTCCTTGAGATCCAAAGTTACCATCCAATGATCTTTGCCCAGCAGAGGCAAAAGCTGTTGTAACGTCAACATTTTGAACTTGGGAATGTCCAGATAAGTGTTGAGGATAGATAGATCCAAAATTGGTCTCCACGTGTTCCCCTTCTTTGGTACTAGGAACAGGCGAGAATAAAATCCTAGGCCCACTTCTGGCATAGGGACTGGCTGTATGGCCCCTAGTTGAAGTAACAGAGAAATTTGCTTGTGAGCCTCTATTCTTTGTTGAGGAGGAACGTCTGGCATGCCCCTGAACGGAGGCAAGGTATGGAAATAAAACCTGTAACCTTGGTGTATGATATCCAATACCCATTTGTCTTGGGTAATTAAACTCCAATTTTCTTTGAAAAGTGCCAACCTTCCTCCCAAAGGTGCTGCCAGACGAGAAGGCTCTGGCAGCTGAAAAGGTAGGTCATTGGGTCTGTTTATGAAAGGACTGACCCCTGCCCTCACCTGAAGACTGTGCAGGAGAACTCCTGTTCTAGGCCTGAAAGAGCCCTGAGCTCTGCCCCTACCACGTCTAGATCTACCCCTAGACTGGGAATCATAAGAAGGATATGTCCACCCTTTAGCAGGCCAATTTCTGCTAAACTTTGGAGGCTGAACCTGCAAAAAATCTTTAACAGTCTGCATAGACTTTGCTTTGTCTTCCATTTTCTTTAAAACTGCCTCAACAGGAGGACCAAACAACACGTCAGATTGTAAAGGAGCATCTAAAATCCTTGTTTTAACATGTTCAGACAAATTTTGATCTCTTAGCCAGGCGTGCCTGCGAAGAACTGACCCAGTGGCAGCCACCCTAGATGAGGCCTGTACAGCATCAAAACCACATTGCAAAGAATGCTTACCCACCTGTTCAGAAACATGCACTAAATCTTGCAACTCTTTACAATCAATACCTACTGCCAAAGCATCAACCTTAGACTTTAATTGTGAAAGGAGATAGTTTTGATATTTCAACATGTGAAACTGGCAATTCAAAGCCCTCATAGCAAGAGTGGAAGAAGTATAAACTTTCTTTCCCCATCTATCCAAGGCCCTAGCCTCTTTGTCTGCAGGAACCGGATTCTTAACAACAGAAGCCTTAACACTTTTAGGACCCTGGCTAACAGTTTCTGGGTCTGCCCTAGGACTCTTAAAAAGATACTTATGAGCTTCAGGCACCCTGTAATACCTATCCGGCTTAACAGGAGCAGGAGGCAAAGAATCAGGATTAAGGGAAGCCTCTGTAAAAACATCTTCCACTACATCCAAAACAGGAGGTATAGCCAAAGGCCTATGCTGGGGTAAAAACAAAAATTCCCTAAGCCTTTTCCTGGAATCAGAGAAGTCCTGACCTTCCCACTTAAAATGCTCCCTCATGGAATGAAGAGTTTCTGAAAAGAAAAATCCTCAGGAGGAGAAGCAGAAGGAGTAGAATCATCCACATCAGAATCAGAATAAGGAGAGTACTCCTGCAAGTCTTCAGCCGAAGACTCTGACACATCTGAAGCCTGCTCAAAACCCCCCAGCTCAGGCTCCACCCTAGGCCTCTTATCAGGAGGGGCATAGAACCTCTAATCAAAGAAATCAAATCTTCTGCCATTTTAAGCATATGCTTCTTGGGCACAGTACCTGAAGAGCTAGGGGTAACACCAACTGAAGCTAAACCTGGCCTGCCCCTGGGAGAAGCCTTAGAAACAGAAGGGGAGGGCCTAGCCACCCTTGGAAGAGAGGGGAGTATAGTAACCTGAGAAGCCCCCTCAGCTTGACTTGCCTCCTGAGAGGCCACATCTTGCAATACTAAAGTCTCACCCTGGGAACACAAAGAAACCTCCGGTGGAGCCACCGGCTCCACCGACACCTCTAAAGAACCGGCGTCCGGTACAGACGGTTCTTCCAGCCTAAACTTAACTGCTTTATCCTTGCGCTTCTTTGTAGAAGCGGAGAAACATCTGACGGCATGTTATAATTGCACCGCTTCCCAAAGACTAACCTTGCACAATCCAATCTCCTCTTTATAGTGCGTTTATTAAATCTAGCACAAGAGCGACAGCCAACAACGTCGTGCTCAGGCCCTAAGCAAGGAATACACAAAGTATGATAATCTCTATGCGGTATCTGTTTCCCACAAGAAATGCAATTATTAACTTTTTCTGACATCCGGTAAAATACTGAGGCAAGGAAAAACTAAAATATTCCCCAACGGGGTACTTAGCCAACTTTGAACTCGGTCTGAAACTTCGAAATCGAAAAATCTCAGAACGCCAACCGGCACTTGCAATGCTGCTTCTGCATCGGACCATGCGGCAAAAAAGACTGAGGATATGACGTCGGTCATGCGCATTTGTACCCTGACGTCCTGATGTCAGTCAAATGCCCTTGACACTTTGATATTCGGGCCGACCGAGGACAGCGGACTACCCCAAGTGTAAGGACTGCAGCAATGTGAGATGAAGAACATCTACCTTTTTTTTCTATACTACACAACATCTTTCCATCAAACTCCAGTGTTTCTTGCAGGATTTGCATTACACAGATGGAAGGCCTACCACTAAACTTCATGTGACTGATTATGCATTGGAGTACTTTTTCAGCGATAATTTCTAACCCTTTTCTTTACTGATTGGTTTGTTAATTAGGTATATGGGCTTTTCTGAAGACCATCTCCACACATGACCCAGGCTACCATGGTATAAAATTCATCTTAAAAGGCTTAATGTCAGAAAATTATGGAGATGATACTGACAAGGATACATTTACTATTTCCAGCACATAATGGTTTCATTACTACAAGTTTAAGTATGTAAGAACAAATTTAAAGAGAAGGTGAATTTGCAATACCCAGTAGACATTCTAATGTGGAATAAATTGAATTTTATCCAAAAAGAAAGAAGTAAAATATTTTACAGAGGCATACTAGAAAAGAAAATTATGGGAAACATACTGACATGATGGAACAGATGGGACACTAAGGAAGGGATTTTACTTATTATGAAGGAATGGCAGGAGATTTGGGAAAAAGTTAATAGTACATAAATATTGTTAATTCCTCGTTAAGGAGAAATTAATCATAGGCACTAAACAACCTAAAATTGCAAAGTACCTTGCTAAGGTAAGGAAAACAGCTCTTGTACTTTACAAAAAAAAAAAAGCACCAAACCAAGCATGTCCAAGGGTCAGCTCCCAGTGATTTCTCCTGTCCACCTGGTGAATCTGGGCATACTGGGGCAATGCAGCAACTGCCTCATGTACAGAGACAAACCTCTCCTCCTACCACCCAACACTACAACCTGTGAGAGATGCAGTGACATAGCCAAACTGGAAGCAAAGCTCTCTCTACCCAAGATTGTGCTAGACAGTCAAGAGGAGAAGGTTAACACCCGCACTACACCTCAAGCAACACTTAGCCCTTCTAAACCCACACCACCAACACCCACACATAGCAACAGTAAACCCACATATGTGGAGGCCCTTAACAGTAACCTGCCCAAACAACAAGGACCTCTGAAGCTGAAATGCAAACAAACACCAATCACAACCAAAGTGTCACATAGCTCACAACACCAGTGTGCCACCCAACAACAGCCCCTAAAGCAAGACAACGTGCCCAACACTTTATTCATAGGTGACTCTATAGTCAGGCACACTAATGCCTCATTCACCATGCTGAACAAGGAGAAAATTACAGTCAGCTGCCTTTCAGGTGCCAGGATCTACCACATAACGCATGCGCTCAAGTCACTCGACAACAAGTACAAATATGACTCTGTCATTGTCCATGTTGGAGTGAATGACTTGAGATGTACCTCCCTGGACTACATGGAGAGACATGGAAGAGCTCTCGAATCATGTGGCCCAGACAGGTATGACCCTAGCCCTGAGTAGCATCCTGCCTTCACCCAGAATGATACCACAGTATAAAGACGAAATTACTGACTTCAACAAATGGCTAAGCTTCTGGGGTCATTCAAAGGGGATCCAGTATCTATCTGCCTGTGATGACATAATCAACAGACCACAATGCTTTGCCAGAGATGGTCTGCACCTGTCACCCCTGGGATTCAGGTTACTGGCTAAGGCTCTTGGCACCCCTATAGTGCCCTTTTAGGCAAAGGACAAAAACCACCACCGTAACAGGTACAAGCATGCAAAATCTGAAGGTAATGCTACTCAATGCTAGAAGTCTAAACCTTAAAATGCACTCTCTCGACGCACTCCTAAAAATAGAGAACATCGATATATGTGCAGTAAATGAGACTTGGTTCAAGGCTCCAGAGCACACCCCTGCAATACCAGGCTACAATTCTTACCACACTTTTCGGCCACCAAACCAGGACCGAAACACTAAAGGTGGAGGAGTCTCCACATTCACAAAGGATATTCACAACACCAGGCTAGTTGCCCAACACAATGCATCTGAAATTCCCCAGGTGCAACTAACACTAGGTAAGACTGCAATCCAAACTGTAGCTTCCTACAGATCTCCCACCATGCCCCAAGATTCTCACTACACCTTTCTAAACATACTGGTAAATATTAAGATACAACCAAATACCCTAATACTGGGTGATTTCAACTAAAGTTTCCATTAACTGTGAAAACTACTTGTGTACCAACACCTTTGTCCAACGGTTCTTGGAATTCATAAATTCCAACACCCTGGATCAACTAATCCTTAGTCCCACCAGGGGCTCCAATATCCTAGACCTGGTCATTACCAACATAGGAAATTGATGCTCCACACCTATGGTCACCCCTTTGTTGGTCAGGTCTGACCATAAGCTAATCACCCTTGACATCCACATCCCACCCACACCCCACAGTAAGGAAACCTCCATAAAAAACTTTTCCAAAGCCAACTTCATGCTACTCAAGTCAGAAGTGACAAACTTCATGACACCCATTAAGACAGAAACTGAAAGTTCAACTACTGAATCCTACACTAAGGCACTGTACGAGCACATCCACTCATGCATGAATCGTGCCATCCCCAACAGAACCAAGATGCTCTCCTCCAAAAAAAGGAAGTCAATCTGGTGGTCCCTTGCCATAAACAAACTTTACAACAAAATGAAGAAACTGTTGCCGAAAAGAGGAAAATCCAAGGATGCAAAAAACTGTCTTACCAGTCTCAGTAATAAGCTGAGATCCCTCATAATTGCCAAAGATTCCAAAGACAACCATAAGGCATTCTATAGCTATGTCAAGAATCTAAATGGCAATGCTCAGATCTGCTCTGAGCTACAACAGAATGGCATTAAATATACTGATCTCAAGGATAGTGCCAATATCCTGGCAGATCGATTCAGTGCAAACTTCACCCCCCCTCACCCCCTAAAGGGCCCATTTCAATACCGAAAGATTGCCAAATTCCATTAATAATGGTCACAAATGTAAAAAAACACACTCTCCAAAGCTAAGAATACAGCATCCGTGGGACCAGATGACATCCCAGGCTGTGTACTACATGAACTACAAAATGAACTGGCACCTCACCTAAGTGTCATGTTTAATCATAGTCTCACCTCAGGCTTCGTGCCCACTGAGTGGTGCACAGCTACAGTTATCCTACTCCACAAGGAGGGATCCACCTTGGATCCCAGGAACTACCACCCCATCAGTCTGATGAGCCTGATCTACAAGCCCATGGAACGTATTATCATGAAACTTATAAACAAAGACATTGGTAACCTTCAAACACTGGACCCCACACAGTTTGGGTTTGTGAAGGGCCAATCTTGTCTCCTGAACTTGATGGACTTCTTCAAATTAGTCTCCAGAACCATGGACAAGGGTAAGGTGGTCCACACAGCCTATCTGGACCTCATCAAAGCCTTCGACACCATCCCCCACACTAGAATCATAGATAAACTTACTAAGATGGGCATTAATCCCTACGTCACTCGATGGGTTGCCAACTGGCTTACTGACAGAACCCACACTGTAAAAGTAGCCGACTCCAAATCCAGCTCCAGACAAGTGACAAGTGGAGTACCTCAGGGTTCAGTCCTGGGACCGCTCTTGTTTGGCATCTACTTCTCTGAAGTACAGGCCAACACTAAAGGACTCTAGCTAACAATGTTCGCAGATGACTGCAAACTGGGAGCCATTACTGAATGCCCAAATGATGTGGATATTCTACAAAAGGGCCTTACAGAAAGAGATGGTTGGTGCCAGAGCCATGGGCTCAAGCTTAATGCCAAGAAATGTATAGTTATCCTCTTTGGGAAAAAACATGTACCTGTGAATTACCACATAAGTGGCAGTACACTAATCACTGAATGTGTGATAAGAGACTTAGGGACACAGGTGGACAGTAGTCTCACTTTCGATAACCACATTGCCACAACAGTTAGGAAATCCTTCTATGTGGCACACCTCATCACTAAGGGCTTTTCTTCCAGAAAAAAAGGAGGTCATTGTCCTTCTGTACTCATCCCTCATTAGACCCATTATAGAATACAACTCCCCGTTTGGTATGTACCTCTCAAGACATCTGCAACAACAACTGGAAAAGCTGCAGAAATACCTCACTAAAAGAATCACAGGCCTAAAGCAGATGCCCTGTGCTGACCATATAAAAAAACTCCACCTATACTCTGTCGCATATCGTCTACTCAGGGGTGATCTCTGTTTAACATACAAGGCCATGTCAAACCCAGAGCTGTTGGACATGCTATACTTAAAGAAATCCCAATCCCTCAGAGACATACGCTCCAGGGATCTAAACCTTGTCATCATAATGAACAAAACATGCTAGAGGGATAGGTTCCTGACCCAGAGACTCCCCAAACCCTGAAAAAGGCTGCCCATACATGTCAAGCAAAGCCCCTGTTTGGCCCTCTTCGAAAGGAACCTTGATGATATGGATGGGAGATAGGAAATTCATCCCGGAGATCACGTCAGTCATTCTGCTAGACGGGTCCAGGGAAGTAAATACCATGGGAAGAAATAGCCAGGGAATTGTTATGGCTAGGCTTGTATAGGCCCTAGGGCCAATAGCCTAGTACCAACCTATGAACCTAATAGCATGGGACACATGATCAAGCCATGAGATTAACCCATAGATGGCACATCACACCAATTTTATGGTTTCATCAAGACAGGAAAGCTGATGGTTTATGTTGGAGATGCAAGTGTGAGGGAACAGACCAGGTGTATACATTTTGTTCACGTCCTAGGGCTGAGCTATGTTGGAAAGCAGTTTGTGCAGGTTGGCAACATATTTTTTAGAAGGATGTCACGGGCATGTTTTTCCTGTGGGTAGAAAAAAATCAGGGTTGGAATAAAAATGAGTTGAAAACTGAGTAAAGTTATTATTTACCCATAAGTTACTTTTGGCAAAATGGAGGGGGATAAGTATGTCCAAAAATTTTCTGAATGAACATTCAAAAAGTGCAGTGTATAATAAACAAATATAACCTGTTACAGGGTAAGAGAATTATTCTCAAAAAAGATTGGAAATCAGTATTGGAACTTTATGGTCTACTTCTTTACATGCTATAATTACGGTGTTAATTACAATGTTTAGTAACCATTTGATATCTTAAGACCTGCTTTGCCATGATCCAACATGTGGAGGCCAAATGGCTAGTAATACTGACTTGCATACAGTGAGTCTGAGACTGACATTCCTCAGAACAGAAGACATTTTTAAAGGAGAAGATCTATATTCAATATTCATATTCACTCTTCTACATTCTCAGTCTTTTTTTATCATGTTGGGACACGGCATTTGGAGTCACAGCATTTCAGTAGGTTGCCATGATCTTCATATGAAGCATGAACATATGTTGCTAATTCCAGGTTAATGTTGTTATTTGACAACTTATTTCAATAAAAGCTATTCATAAACAAATTATATTTCTTACATGGAGATTATTTCTTTACAAAATCGTGTTGTCACAGTTGCTGAAAATGCAACAACTTATTTATAGTAAAAACAATATTTACAATCCGTCAAGGAAGTTTACTCACAGGATAGAACAAAGAGAAACATCTATTATACAATGACCCCCAATAAATATTCCAAAACGTGCACGCTGATTGGTCAGCGTGCACATTGTAAATCAGACTTATACTAATGGAAAAAGGTCCGGTCGCCTAGACTTTTTCCATTAGTATAAGTCTTTTTTTACAGCAACGGAGAACTCAAGATCTCCGTTCTTTTTAGACACTGTCTCACTATGTTAAAGGAGTTTAACATAGTGAGACGGCTTTAAAAAAAGTAACTGAGATCTTCCTTTCTCCGTTGCATTTTTAAAGCTGTCTTGCTATGTTAAACTCATTTAACATAGCAAGACACTTTGTAAAAAGCAATGGAGATCTTGCTTTCTCCGTTGCTTCCACCCACAGCTCTGATGTACTGCATAAGCATACGCATGCGCAGTACATCAGACCTGCTGCAGAATACCAGACAGCTGCGGAAGGGCAGCAAGGAGGCATTATACAATGCCATTTTTTAAGAAAAGTAATTAATTTTTTTCTTAAATAATGTAATTGTATAATAGCAATAACCCACTTCTGGGTGTGGGTAATGCTGTATTTACCCATGGTTGTCTTTGTTTGGCCACACCAACCATGGGTAAATCCAGCATTACCCACACCCAGGCATGGGTTATTGCTATATTATTAAACACATGCTACTTTAAGGAAACTTGGGGTTAAAGAAATTTGTCTGATCGAATCATGCCAGGTATAAAACTTCTGGTATTAGAAAACAATTCAGCAAGGTTTAACTACTGACATACTAATACCCTTAACAATTCTAAATATACAGGAAGCTTAACAAATGCAAAGCATCCATTCAATCTACAAAAATCAAATTCCTTCACATGCTCCAAACTCACAGCTTGTCTAACCTAGAAACAGCTTGGAGAAATGTCCAAGAATTATACTAATTCCTGCATGTACTCAGGAGTAAGTCTAGGTAACTCTTTGTGGATTCATTTGCAGTTTGCTTAAGCAATCAGCCCTACTCTGCCAAAACTGTTGCTCCTATAAAATATTCTGATGATCAACTGTAGTTGAGTTCAAACCCGGTCAGTTTCAAATTCTCAGTGAAAATGGCGGGAGCTGTTTTCTTGGGCTTAGATGGCTCTCCCTCCAGCCTTCAGTTTTCTAGAACTGGCAAAATACTTCCCAGAATACAAAAATGGCACATGTAGTCCATTTTCACAAATCAAACTTTTGGTAGATAATGCAATTAAGGAAGGAGAATGCTGCATAGTGGTGGTATTAGGGCTAGGGTCTGCATATCCTATAGGTCAAAACCGAAGTGCTTCTGCTGTCAGTAAGGACACAGCATGTCACAGAGATACAGAAAGGAATCCAAGAGATCCTCACTAGAATGATGGCCTTGTAGCTCCACAGACCCATGAAACCAACGCACCTGCTTACTGCTTTCTCCACATAGGATTGCCTGAAGGGTACAACTACGATTGCTTAAAAAGGGGCAGCATCTCTTACCTAGGATGTAATATAGACTACAATAGTCTCAATAATCACTTTATACCATATTCATAGCCTATAAAACATTTCAAGCTTGTGACACATCTTCCTTGATGTACCCTTATATTTTGTACTACAACACTCTGTAGTAACTCCAGGGACATTTATGCAGCTGTAACCCAACTGATTGCTAATATCATGGGTTAAACTCTTTGAAACATCATCTCCATAAATTAGCCAAGATGGTTCAAGCTAAAAATCTGATACCAGTTCTGCTGTTCTGGTCATCTTAATATCTGTGAGGGGTACAGTAGGTCTTCCATTATTCAACCATTTTCAGTAGGAAGTTGGGGTGCTCAGTGCAATGTGCTGGACAGAAGCATTTTTATACAGAAACAATAGCGGCTGGAAAGTTCCCTAACTTACATAATACGTGCTTTTCATGCTCTTAACTATTTTTCTTTCCATTATCACTATCATAAATTGCATCAGTCTAACACTTTGATAAACATACAATCCAATCCCCTATATTACATGCCAGTACTTGGGAAGGGAGCTTAGAATATGTACATAACTGCGGCAAACTGACTGCAAAGGTTTTAAATCATTCATGCCATTTCCAGAAACTGCTATGCTGTGAATATCAACAGAGAGCTTCGTGAAATATATTCTACTTATTTTCTCAAAGCCACTGAACATTCTGTTTGACTTCATGGGAGCTAGGTGTATCACAGCACAATCTTCTCAAGCCATTTGAAAAACAGTACAAGAAACTGCTCTGAAATTATACATTTGAAATCTGTTTGATGAAGTAAAACAGACACCAAAATTCTCTGAATGTTAACATTTTTTTTGCTTCAAGAAACCATCCTGAAATTGATTTAATTTTGAAGTCTGCATGCCATTTACTTACTACAAATGTCATTCATTAACATGCACCAGAGTACTATCATCTGACTAGCTTGTTCTGCAAGGCTATGGAGTGCATCATCATAGAACTCGTTAACAGAGACATTGGGAACCTCCAAACACTGGACCCTACCCAGTTCGGGTTTGTTAAGGGCAGATCATGCCTCCTAAACCTGGTGGAATTCTTTGAGACAGTTACCAAGGCTATAGACGAGGGAAAGGTGGTACACACAGCCTATCTAGACCTCGCTAAGGCCTCCGACACCATTCCCCATTCTGGTATTATACACAAGCTCACCAGCCTGAACATAAACCCCTACATCACAAGATGGGCTGCCAACTGGCTCATGGACAGAACCCACATGGTGAGAGTTGCGGGAGCTAGGTCCTTCTCTAAACCGGTTACAAGTGGTGTTCCCCAGGGCTCAGTCTTAGGACCCCTCCTGTTCGGCATATACTTCTCAGAGGTACAGTCAAGCACAGGAGGACTATGGCTGACCAAGTTCACAGATGACTGCAAACTAGGGGCTATAATTGACTCTCTGGCTGACACAGACATCCTCCAAAAGGGTCTCACTGAGACGGATACCTGGTGTCAAAATCATGGCCTCAAGCTAAATGCCAAAAAGTGCATAGTCATCCCCTTTGGAAAAAACAAAGTACCCACAAACTACCACATAGGTGGTAGTCCCCTAAATATGGAAGACGTAATAAGGGATCTGGGGACCCAAGTAGATAGTAATCTCACCTTTGATAATCACATTGCCAAAGTGGTTAGAAAATCCTTCTACGTGGCCCACCTAATCACAAAAGGGTTCGCATCTAGATCAAAAGAGGTCATTGTGGCCCTCTACTCATTACTCACAAGACCCATCATAGAGTACAACACCCCATTTGGGATGTACCTTACAAGACACATGCAACAGCTGGAAAGACCATAGAAGTACCAAACCAAGAGGATCACTGGCCTCAAACAGATGCCCTATGCAGCTTGACTGAAGAAACTCCAGCTGTACTCGGTTGCATACCGCCTACTCAGAGGTAATCTCTGCCTGACATACAAGGCCATGTCCAACCCAAAATTGATGCCTCATCCGGGGCCACACGCCCACGGATCTAAACCTCACTACAACAATAAAATTATATCCTGGAAGACTGCAGGAATGATTCTTTCTATAACCAACAGCAACAAATCTTCACCCATAGTGGTCATTTGTGAACTACAATACTGTAGCTATTATCTATTTATTTAATCTTTTGATCATAAAACATCTGTGGTGTACACAGTCAAGTGACTTTGATTGAAGGGCATATCTCTGAATGTGTTTGTGTAATTATTTATTTATTCATTTGATTACAAATCAGACATCTGAGGTATACATTAAAATATCTGTTATTCTTGGGCAAGAGGCAGTCTATCAGTGAAACTGTTTGACCCATGCTATCATTTAACTGTTGCTAGTTTGGCTTGGTAGGGCTAAAGTGAGTGTGTGTGTGTGTGTGTGTGGGATGAAGAATTTAGCCTGTGTTGAAAACTGCAAATTGTTGCTAGATGAAATTAGACAGGAGTATCTCAGTCCTAAATCTAACATTTCAGAGGGACAAAGCCCCTACCAGTGGGCCATACAAAGAAACAAGTTCACTTATCCTTCTATGTCTTTCAAGTCTTCAGTTTCTGGAAAAATGAGATTACCTGGACTACTAATGCAAAGAAAGAAAGAAAGGTCATTGACCACTAGTGGAACTGGAAGCCAGAGGGTTTTCACAACAACAAAAAAAAAGAAAGCAGTGAGGACCAGATTTGCAGAGGTCAGCAACATTTATGAGATGGGATTCTTGCCTTGCACAGTATGGCTTTCTGAAATAAAGTCAATATCAGAAGAAATGTATATTAATTTAAACACAAAAAAGAACACACACAAACTCCCAAAAATGATGGTACAGCAAGACAGTTCAGCAATAAGAGTAACTCAGCAACTGTTTGTGTAGCATTACCATTTAAAAGATTAAAATACATATCTATATTGTCTCCAATAATCATTTAACAACCTTCACTATACACCATTATTTAAATATACTTTATTTTTAACATAAAATCATTACATAATATATGAAATATAAAATAATGAAAAGCATTCACCTTTAATTGCCATAAAGTCTCCTGTCTCTCTAATCTAAGTGACCATGGTCTACCTCTTAAATCTGTATCTAAGACTTCAATAACTATAAACTTAAATGAATGACCTTCAAATTCATTACAATGTCTTGCTAAAGCATTTGTTTCCTTCTTTTGCCTAATATCTCTCAAATGCTCAAAAATCTGACATCTTAGCTGTCTCTCTGTCTTTCCTATATAAAAACCAGGACAAACCGAGCAGAAGGCACAATATACCACTTTTTCGGTTTGGCAGGTGCATTTATTATTTAACTTACTACTCACCCCATTTATATTGAATGAGGAACCCTCCTTTATGTAACTACAATAGTTACAAGCACCATATTTCTTCATAGAGCCCACTGCATTCCTTACCCTGGGGTTCTCTAACATACTCTTAAGGCACCTGCCTTTCCTATACACAATCATGGGTTTATCCCCAAGGCATTGTCTAATGTCATTACACATTGTTATAATAGTCCAATTATTAAACAAAATGTCATTAATTTGACTGCTAGCTTTGTTAAAAGAGGTAATAATGGCAGACTGAAAATTATCCATTCTTCCATTATGAACTATATCCAAAGCACAGTAAAAAAGAGAAGGAGAAGCCCAGTTATGAAGTATAGGAGTAAACACACCAAGGCAAATGTCCAGGAAAAAACGTAAACTCCTAATACTGCTAAAACCACACTGAAGGAGCAAAAACCACTGTAAAATCCAGTATAAATCCAATGCTCTTTATTGTAGGTAAGCGCTTTCGCAACCAGCCCTGGTTGCTTCCTCAGACCAAAGATTACAAAAAAAATCATCCCAAACTTTAAAAGCCTTGAATCCTGTGTCACATGACTATGACCAATTAATTAGTTTAATGAATTAAAAGAACAAGTACATTCAAAATGCAAATACACTCAAAAAGCCCAAAATTTCATTCAAGGCAATATATAAAAAACAGCATATAATATGATGTAAAAGAAACATACAAAGAACATTTGCTTCGCCCTCGTGACCAAACCACACCAACCGTGGGTAAATTCAGCATTACCCACACCCAGGCGTGGATTATTGCTATATTATTTCCTCTCCCATTGGAGCATAACCATATTAGCATACAAACTCCCACATGATGACTCCATGGCTACACCTTGAACCTGTATGTAATAATCCTCTCCATATAATATATAATTATTCTTTAAAACCAATTCAAATAATTGCTTGTATACATTAATGTACAGTATGTTGGAGAACCCCGGGTTAAGGAGTGCAGGGGGGCTCTATGAAGAAATGTGGTGCTTGTAACTATTGTAGTTACATAAAGGAGGGTTTCTCATTTAATATAAATGGGGTGAGAAGTTAAATAACAAATGCACCTGTCAAACAAAAAAAGTGTTGTATTGTGCCTTCTGCTCGCTTTGTCCAGGTTTTTATATAGGAAAAACCGAGAGAAAGCCAAGATGTCAGATTTATGAGCATTTGAGAGATATTAGGCAAAAGAAGGAAACAAATACCTTAGCAAGACATTGTAACGAATTTGAAGGTCATTCATTTAAGTTTACAGTTATTGAAGTCTTAGATACAGATTTAAGAGGTAGACCACGGTCACTTAGATTAGAGAGACAGGAGACTTTATGGCAATTAAAGGTGAATGCTGCCCAATGGCCGGGTTTAAATGATGGCTTATCTATATCATCCTTTTTAAAACTAAAGTCACTACTTAGGTAATATAATGTCACTTTGGGAATATTATGTTAAACATGAGGTCTTGTAAGGTGAAAACGGTTAAAACATTGGGGTATTTTAGTAATCTTAGTATTTAATGTACAGCTGTATAGTTACATAGTTTGTAGTAAGTTGTCTCCTTTTTCATTGTTTTATATTTCATATATTATTTAAAATGATTTATGTTAAAATAAGGTATATATTTAAATAATGGTGTATAGTGAAGGTTGTTAAATGATTATTGGAGACAATATAGATATGTATTTTAATGTCCTTTTAAATGGTAATGTTACAAAAATTTGTTTGAATGGAATGTGTTAATGAAACAAAACTTTATTAATATTCATTATGGGCGGGCGGGGTACCTGAGGGCTATTTATGTATTGGTTTTATGATGTGATTTTACTTTGATAATTCTTTTGTGCTGTTTCATGCTTTTTTACCAGTTTTAAGAAGAATTATTTATTAAAACATTTTTGTGTGGAAATACAAACAGTTGCTGAGTTACTCTTATTAACTGTCTTGCTGAACCATAATTTTTAGGAGTTTATGGGTCTATATTAGTTCGCCGAAGTCACTCTTCTGCGAACACACATTCATTGACCCGTATTCAGCGAAAATCACTTCTGTGATTTGCTGAATACTTCAAAGGCAAAGAAATACTTGCCCCGCAGCACAACGGACCCAAATCTACTAAATCTAACCCACCCAAGTGGGGTGCTTCCCCCCCAATACCCCCCTAACTATATATACCAACTCCAAGACTATACTACAGTGGAGAAAAGGATAAAGTTTTGCAGTGGGGCAAGTATTTCTTTACCCTGGGAGTATTCAGTGAAACACAGAAGTGATTTTCACTGAATAAGGGTCAATAAATGTGTGTTCACTGAAGAGTAACTTTGGCGAACTAATATAGACCCTCCAATTATAGTAATAACTTCTCTCTAATAAGTTAGGTATGCAAATAGGCCACAGCAAGGATACCCCATATAAAAAAGAGCTTGTGAGTTAATGAATGATTGAGGGAACACATGGAGGACCTCAAGAGACTCTAACACAGTCTGTCTGCTAAGTGCTGGCCTCTCGTGGCATGTAGTTTGGTTGTATTGCCCAGTCTCATATTTTCATGACCCCTTAGAACAGGGGTTAAGATCTGCTCCCTAGCTGTTTATTGATATACCAAACCCACAGCAATAATGTCATTTATGAGAAGTCCTTAAGGGTGAACCTATCAAAATCTTTCATATTGTAGCACAGAACAGCTGCAGGAGTGGCAATCTGGTTAGCACACTGTGATCCTGCATCTCACCAGTGTGTATTTACATGGTGGTCTTATTAAAATGGAGAGAGCCCTCCAAGTTCAAAAGAGACGCCACACTGGATCAATGACAGCAGGATCATGGTACTCAGTAGACGTCTTTGAATACCACCTTAAGCATAATGTTTTACAGTGTGCTAGTTTCAAATATAATGCAATCCTATGCAAAACAAATCTGCACAACAGAAGGGAGTAGTATGTGGAATGTACACTGTACGCAGGTATTATATACAAGTAACAGCAAGTTACTTACTAGACTTTAAAGTCTGTCAGGATGCATCCCCATAGCGTGCAATGTTTTGATTCCCCCCCTTTGGAATAATGCACTCTTGTATAACATTTCCCTGTTTTTATAGCAGCTCATGTTTTGGTCATAAAAGAAGACAGAATCTACATACCGTGTAGGTTAAGAGCAACTTTGTCAGCTTTAAATTTAAAATAAGATGGTTTTAACATGTTCTTGTATTCTCACACCACAACATAATACTAGTTTAGTGATACAATGTATACTATTCCCTTGTCAAACTAAATATGCAACTGTTGTGTGGACTGTGTGTTAATATATGCAAGTCTTTATCAGGCAATTATTTAATTCAGTGCATTTGTAAAAGCTGTATGTAAGCTTAAGTGTAAAATGTGTACCCACTGTGGTCTCTATACATATCAACTGTGAAGTAATATAAAAAAGCAAGGTACAGTAGTTAAGGAGTGAGAAAGAAAACAGTGTTTTATAGCAAAGAATGAATGTTAAGCTACATCAGCCTACCTTTCCACCTTGACCGTTGTGTGTTAAGTACAATTCACATGAGGTACTGGGATAAATGCACACACATTTTGTTACTGTAGAGAACTAGATATTTAACACTTATGCAGTATTACACAGGAAATAACTAACCTGCCGTAAGTACAAAGGCATTATACTGCACTGAGCTAGTCTCATTTTCTGCACTGAGTGAAGTCTCACAGCAGGTATAATGGAAAGGATTTCTTCCATCCTTCATTTTTATTAAAACATATGCTATCTCCATAAAAGATAGCTGTAACTGAATGAACTGGAATGATGACCTGTACAGGCCACAGATGTGAGGTACTACTATGGGGGGGGGGTGGTAATACTAAATTTCTTTTATCTGAATGAATATAAACATCATGTGTACTTCATCATATAAAAGAAGCACATTTATTGAATGTGATGTGAAGAAATGATACCGGAGTACACCATTTCTACAGCACTGGTAAAATAATGAACGGAGGGCTACAGTAGACAATGGGGGCCAATAGGCAACAATCCATAGGTTCATAGGTTGGTACTAGGCTATCTGCCCTAGGGCCTATGCAAGCCTAGCCATAACAATTCCCTGGATATTTCTTCCCACAATGTTTACTTCTCCAGGCCCCTGTCTAGCAGGGTGACTGACATGATCCCCGGGGTGAATTTCCTATCTCCCATCCAATCATCAAGGTTCCTTTTGAAGAGGGCCAATGAGGTGCTCTGCTTGACATGTATGGGCAGTCTATTCCAGAGTATGGGGAGTCTCTGGGTCAGGAACCTATCCCTCCAGCATGTTTTGTTCATTGTGATGATAAGGTTTAGATCCCTGGAGCGTGTGGCTCTGAGGGATTGGGATTTCCTTAAGTGGAACATGTCCAATGCTCAGGGTTTGACATGGCCTTGTATGTTAAGCAGAGATCACCTCTGAGTAGACAATATGCCACAGAGTAAAGCTGGAGTTTTTTTAGACGGTCAGCATATGGCATCTGCTTTAGGCCTGTGATTCTTTTAGTGAGATATTTCTGTGGCCTTTCCAGCTGTTGCAGATGTCTTGTGAGGTACATACCAAATGGGGCATTATACTCTATAATGGGTCTAATGAGGGATGAGTACAGTGGGACAATGACCTCCTTTTTTACAGATGAAAAGCCCTTAGTGATGAGGTGTGCCACATAGAAGGATTTCATGACTGTTACGGCAATGTGGTTATCGAATGTGAGACTACTGTCCACCTGTGTCCCTAAGTCTCTCATCACACTTTTGATGTTTAGTGGTAATTCATGGGTACATGTTTTTTTCCAAAGGAGATAACTATACATTTCTTGGCATTAAGCTTGAGCCCATGGCTCTGGCACCAGGCATCTGTTTCTGTAAGGCCCTTTTGTAGAATATCCACATCATTTGGGGATTCAATAATGGCTCCCAGTTTGCAGTCATCTGCAAACTTTGTTAGCCAGAGTCCCTTAGTGTTGGCCTGTACTTCAGAGAAGTAGATGCCAAACAAGAGTGGTCCCAGGACTAAACCCTGAGGTACTCCACTTGTCACTTATCTGGAGCTGGATTTGGAGTCGGCTACTTTTACTGTCTGGGTTCTGTCAGTAAGCCAGTTAGCAACCCATTGAGTGATGTAGGGATTTATGCCCAGCTGAGTAAGTTTATCTATGATTCCAGAGTGGGGGATGGTGTCAAAGGCCTTGGCGAGGTCCAGCTAGGCTGTGTGGACTGCCTTACCCTCGTCCACAGCTCTGGAGACTGATTCAAAGAAGACAATCAGATTCAGGAGACAAGATCGGCCCTTCGCAAACCCAAACTGGGTGGGGTCTAGTGCTTTAAGGTTACCAATGTCTTTGTTTATAAGTTCCATGATAATGCGTTCCATGCCCTTGCAAATCAGGCTTGTCAGACTGATGGGATGGTAGTTCTCAGGATCCAAGGTGGATCCTCCCTTATGCAGTGGGATAACTGTAGCTGTGCGCCACTCAGTGGGCACGAAGCCTGTGGTGAGGCTATGATTAAACATGACACTTAGGTGAGGTGCCAGTTCATTTTGTAGTTCATGTAGTACACAGCCTGGGATGTCATCTGGTCCCATGGATGCTGTATTCTTAGCTTTGGAGAGTGCGGTTTCTACCTGTGAGGCCATGATTATCGAAATTTGGCAATCTTTTGGTATTGAGATGGGCCCTTTAGGGGGTGAGAGTGGGGTGAAGCTGGCACTAAATTGATCTGCCAGGATATTGGCAATATCCTTGGGATCAGTATATTTAATGCCATTCTGTTGTAACTCAGAGCAGATCTGAGCATTGCCATTTAGATTCTTGACATAAATATAGAATGCCTTGTGGTTGTCTTTGGAATCTTTGGCAATTTTATTTGCGTAACTAGCTTTTGAGGATTTTATGAGGGATCTCAGCTTCTTACTGAGGCTGGTGAGGGAGTTTTTTGCATCCAGAGATTTTCCTCTTTTTTGCAATAGTTTCTTCCTTCTGTTGTATAGTTTGTTTATAGCAGGGGACCACCAGATTGGCTTCCTTTTTTTGGAGAAGAGCATCTTGGTTCTATTTGGGATGGCACGATTCACGCACGAGTGGATGTGCTCATACAGTGCCTTAGTGTAGGATTCTGCAGTCGAACTTCCAGATCCCGTCTGCGTGGGTGTTTTGAAGTTTGTCACTTCTGACTATAGTAGCTTGAAGTTGGCCTTGGAGAAGTTTTTTAAGGAGGTTTCCTTACTGGGGGTGGGGTGGGGGTGGGATGTGGATGTCAAGGGTGATTTGCTTATGGTCAGACCTGACCAATGAGGGGGTGACCACTGGTGTGGAGCATCTATCTCCCATGTTGGTAATGACCAGGTCTAGGATATTGGAGCCCCTGGTGGGACAATGGATTAGTTGATCCAGGGCGTTGGAATTTATGAATTCCAAGAACCGTTGGGAAAAGGAGTTGGTACCAGAGTAGTTTTCCCAATTAATGGCAGGGTAGTTGAAATCACCCAGTATTAGGGTGTTTGGATGTATCTTAATATTTTCCAGTATGTTTAGAAAGGTGTAGTGAGAATCTTGGGGCATGGATGGGGATCTGTAGCAAGCTACAATCTGGATTGCAGTCTTACCTAGTGTTAGTTGCACCTGGAGAATTTCAGATGCATTGTGTTGGGCAACTAGCCTGGAGTTGTGAATATCCTTGGTGAATATGGACACTCCTCCACCTTTAGTGTTTCGGTCCTGGTTTTGTGGCCGAAAAGTGTGGTAAGAATTGTAGCCTGGTAATTTTTAAACTAAGCCAACACTCACTGGAAATAGTTTATGAAAACACCACTATAGTTATCTGTATTGGTGCAATGAATTGTGGGAATTTGTTTGTGTGTGAATTAATTGTAGAACACCAGGGATAGTTGTTTTTATATATTTTTATGCAGAACATACTTAATTGTATTTGTGCTCTGCTACTTTGTATAGAATTAAGTTCACAATTAGAAAAAAATGAAATCTAGAACTCCAAATACCTATCTCAGAAGAAAAATAAGGCTTTTTGGCCTGTATTTATAGCAACTACAAACATTTCTAAGTACTAAATTGTATAACATCTCAAGTTAACATTTAACTGTAGTCCTGTTAAAGAGTATAGTAAATAAAAAGTCACTATATCCTACATGTCATATTGGAGACCTAAACATGAGAAATACAAGAGCCATTAATGGTATACCAAAACACTAACTGCTTTAAATGATACATCTTCAGATATTACAGTACTGGACAGCAACTGTATATGGGAAGATACATAGAATCAGCCTAGTAACAACATGAGAAAAGACGGGTGTGTTGCCAAACATCATTGTCTGTACTACATGCCCACTCCCTGAACATTTCAGATGACTACATTAAACACTGTTCACATGCAGCAATAATTAAAAGCAGCACACCATTTGGTTGAAATATCCTTGCTGTGGCACACAAGGATTTCATCTCACACCACAATCAGTTTAGAATTATCTCAATGACATGAAAAGTTTTTTACTATGGTAAAAAGTTAAGGCAATAGGGAGTGACAAGAGGATAGCAGTAGCACTCCAAATTCCCTAGAAGTGCCAAAGTTGCCTTTTAATTTTCTGTTTTTTTTTTTTAAATAAAACTTGCTAATATGTCAAGGTCCCGGTCTTGGCAGAGTCAAAACGTCTTCCTCATTCCCTGGTGGTTCAAGAAAAAGAAATGTTCATAAAACAGCAGGAGTGTAAGCAAGCAACCATAGTAGCATCAAGTACCAGTAGAAGGGAATCTACATATAAGCATTTTCAGGTTAAAGACGAACTGATGCAGTGGTAATTACAGAGGAAGATTTATTCATTTTAACTACTAGAAACCAGAACTTTAAATCACCAGCTTGTTTATGTGGCTGATCAACCGAGACAGAAGGGAGGAGTTTCCACCAGCAAAGTGGGAGCACTATAACTGCAAACTGCCTGTAGTACACAAGAGGTATTGTCCCATGCAACACTCCAAAAGAGCATTTCTTGGTAAAACAAATACTTAAGAATGTAAAAATAGCATATATTAAAATATTAGAGCAGCAATTAATACAATGGGATGAAAGTATGCTGTTTGACTGATGACACAGTTTTTGAAGTGTTAGTTTAATTGAAGGAGTTTATTTTTGTAATGATCTGTTGCAAACTCTATGGTGCGGTGGTGGTGCTGAGATAGCGTCGTCGCCTCACAGTAAGACTCCTGTTCGTTTCTCAGCTAAAGCGTCTTCTGTGTGGAGACATGCATGAATGGACGTACCTTCGCTGAAGGTTGTGCATCAGGGCTGGCAACTTGGTATGTAAAAATCTACTGCCAATCATTAGCAGACTGAAGTTCCGCTGTGGCGACCCCTAACAGGAAAAAGCCGAAAGATACAACAATCTGTTGAAAACTCTCATTCCATTCAGATGCCAATGCAATTTAGCTTTTATTTTCTTTCTTTCAAGTATCCTAGCAGTTAACTTTGTTTACTGTTCATTTTGTCAACAACATTAGGTGCAGGTCCTTTCAGTTGAACATTTATTTTATCGAATGTTCAGCTACTCAAAGTCCATCTTGCCAAAAATGGTGAGTGAGTATTTACAAGTTTTTGCAGTATGTGTATGCACATTTGTAGGTTAGGGTTTTTGACAGAAGGGTAATTTTGGTGTAGGTTAGTGATTGACCTTTAGGGTTAAGTTAAGGGACAGTTTTACTGTTGTGTCCGAGTGTTTCTTAAGGTAACATGCAGGGCTGTAATTAGGCTAGGGCAGTTTATGGTTATTATGGTTAGCACACATGGATAAGGTAGTACAGGAAGGCAGCTGCACAATAGTCAAATGATGACCTAATTAGTTACTATACAGATAGGCAATTTGACACTCGGAAAATGTATTTTTCTGATGCATTACAATGACAGAAGAATTTAATTAGATTTATTTTTACCAGTTAGTATGGTTCTTCTCAGGGTTTCATGTTGGGGCCAAGCTGTTTTTACTTGTTTCTCTTGAGCAAATAATACATTCTGCAGGCATTCAGTAGTTGTCATATTTGCAGTTGATAAAGTACTTCTTGTAAGTTTCCTTAATGAGGTTGTGCACACTCAATGTGATTTAGTAATTTTGCAAAACTGAATTATTGGTAAAAGCCTATTTTACACTCAGAAAACAAATCAAAACATACAGCCTTTCTATACATGCATAACAAATGACTATAAATTGTTGGAATAAGTAACTAAGTTCATAAACTTAGTAACTAATGGTGACAATAAATGTAAATCTGTTTATTTTCAGGTAGTGTATTTATATAATGTTAGCTGTACATATTAAGTTATATATGTATATATGTAGTTGCTCTCTTAAATGTAATTATTAATCTATTTTTGTGAATGACAGTCACGGTTATAGAAAAGTGAATGTTTATACTGATTTATATCAGCATGCTTGCTGCTTCTTCATTTAAACCCTTATCTCCATTAAGAAAGACAGATGTTTATGTCAGGGATATAATTCTGTTTTGTACAATTCATTATTAAATATACGTAGACCTTTTATTTGAAAGAATTATTAATTCAGTACATAACTGTCCATCTTCTGTTGCTAGGCACCGTTGATCAACTGCACATAATCTTCAATATACAGTATTATAAATGTGTTTCCCATTACCAGATGAAAAGTCCTTCTCTGCTTAAGATTATCAAACTGCTTCATTCATTTTAATTTTATTTTTCTGAAATGTATGTCCATTTTTAATGCAACTGTTTACAATTTGTGTAATATGTATATATATATATATATTTTTTTTTTTTATTTTGCGTTTGTTAACCGGGGTGGTCTGACTGGACGAGGTCCATTTACAGTGGAGACCCAGGGAGAAAAGCTCCACTTAATTAATACAACAGACAATGATAATAATACATAATGTAAAGTAAAAACTTTGTTATTGAGCAGTATTTTGTGCATAATAAAACAGAACGCAAAGAAAGATCATATCAGCAATATATACAAGTGAACATTGTTAGTCATCAAAATATACAGACAGAGATAACAACAACATTTCCAAATGTCAAGGGATACCATTTGTTACTTCCATTTTTACAGAGGGTCTGATAATTGGAGAGAAGAGCAAAAGATGGTGGTAGCATACACTAGGATTAAGTAACACATGGACATAGCCAAGAGCTAATAAGATGAGTCTTAAGGGAGTTTTTGAATTGTTCGGTATTAGGTGCAGAAGTCACTGAGGGAGGGAGGTTATTCCAACTTTCTGCTATACTGTGAGAAAATACAGCTTTGCCTGCTGTGTTGTTGGCTGTGGATATAGAGAGGAGTGATTTGTTGGCAGAGCGGAGTGGTCGATTTGGAATGTAGTTAGTCAGTAGTTCCCTAAGGGCTGGAGTTTTTTCAGGATATTTTAGGTTGTTATAAGCTATTACTAGTTGGGGCGGCCACGGTGGTGCAGTGATTAGCATTGTCGCCTCACAGCAAGAGGTTCTCTGGTTCGATCCTCGGCTGGGGTGCCTTCTGTGCGGAGTCTGCATGTCCTCCCTGTGGCCGTGTGGGTTTCCTCCGGGTGCTCCGGTTTTCTCCCACATCCCAAAGACATGCAGTAGGTGGACTGGACACTCTAAATTAGCCTTAGGTGTGAGTGTGTGCCTTCTGTGGAAGGTTGGGTGCCGGGCTGGCAACTCGACATTGTAAAACTCCACTGCCAATCATGGGCGGACAGGTGATCTGCTGTGGCGACCCCTAACCGTGGAAAGCCGAAAGAAGAAGAAGAAGAAGAAGAGGAGGATAAGCTATGACTAGTTGGTGGTAGGTTAATAACTGTGGGAGTTCAAGCCAATGAAGTTGCCTAAGAGGTATACAATGGTGTGTTCTAAAGAGGGAATTTTTTGCAAACTTGACGATTTTTGTTATAACATGACTCAAGTTTCTACAGGTCAGATTTTCTTACATAGATGAGAATAGGTGCTGCATACATGAGTGTGGAAAGAAGGTGGGTTTGAGCTAGGGTGACCCGAGCTTGATCTGATAGAAAGTCTTTTTGTCTGTATAGGGACTCCATTTTTTTGTGTACCTTTTTAATAGTTTGAGAGATATGGATGTCAAAGTGTAGGTTATCTATTTCAACGCCAAGCAGCTTGGTGTGGAGAGAGGGTGAAATGACAGTTTCATTATAGGAGGAGATAGAGAAGGAGAGTGGAGTAGTTTTTGATTTGTTTGGGGTAAACAGAAGTAGTTTTGTTTTTTTGGGATTTAAGATAAGTTGAATATCTGTGATCCACCCTTCTACGGAGGTAAAAGATTCCTGGTCAATATGCTGTAGGGTGGTGAGATTTGGGGCGGAGCAGATCAGGGTGGAATCATCTGCATACTGTATGAGTGAAGCCTGTAGAGTAGAGTAGAGGTATGTAGATTATTGGTAAAGATAGAAAAGAGGAGTGGACCCAGCATGGAACCTTGAGATACACCAGTGGTAGTTGGGAGTAAAGATGATATAACTCCTTGCCACTGGACAGCTTGTTGGTCTGACAGATAGTTTTTAAACCATGCAAAAGTGTCAGGGGCAAAGGATAGAGAGGTAAGAGTATCTATTAGAAAGGAGTGGGAAACCATGTCAAATGCTTTGGAGAGGTCCAGGAATATAGCAGATACAAATCTGTTGTTATTTCTATGTAACCAGGTTTGTGAAAGAGAGAAGGGCTGAAGTTGTGCTGTGGTGTGGACGGAAACCATGTTGTGTAGAGGAGAAGATATTGTTAGAGTCTGGGAAATGCATGACCTGAGAGTGTATGCATTTCTCAAGTATCTTTGATAAAGGAGACAGAATGGCTATGGGGTGATAGAGAAATCATAGGCATTCTCACCCTTATGAAGGGGAATAATGTAAGAGATTTTCCATAGCTGAGGGATGTGGGATTCCTGTACGGAGCGGTTGATTAAGATTGAGACTGGGTAGGATAGAGAGTCAGCAGCCATTTTTAGGAAATGAGCAGGTATACCATCTGCTGCAAGAGTAGTGGTTTAAGTTTTAAGAGGTATTATTTTATTGTTGAGGCTGGGACAGGAGAGAATGTAAAGGGAGGTGAGTTCTTAGGAGTTGGTATGGATGAGTTGCTATTTTTGTAAAGTTGAGTTGATAGTGATTTAATGGATTCAATAAAGTGGTGATTAAATTGGAGGCTGTATCACTATCTGTTTTGGTAGAGGTGGAGGTGGGAGCTGGTGTGGAGGTTTTACCAGGTTTTAGTAGATAGTTTATTGTATGCCAGAACTTTTGGGGGTTATTGGAGTGCTTAATTTGTATATCTAGAAAGTAGTTCTGTTTATCAAGCTTTGTTTGTTTTTTTTTACCTGATTCGTAAGGTGTTGATAGTTTTGTTTGGATAGACTAGTGTTATCTTTCTTCCAGGTTTTCCATGCCTTGTCTCTGGTTTTTAATAGTGCTCTAGTGGATTTAGTAAGCCAAGGAGCATAGTGTTGCTTAGCTCTACTTTTTCTTACTGGGGCAACTGAATCAAGGATGTTAATAAGAGTACTATTAAAATAGTCCACTGCTTGGTCTAGGTCAAGGCTGTGTAGTGGTTCCCAGTTACAATTTTTTTAATATAGTGTTGAGTTCTAGAGGGTTAACATTGCGATTGTTTCTGACTTGTCTATAGACTGTAGGTTTGGGTAGGTTAGTACGTTTTCATAGAAGGAAAGTAGGGAGATGGTTACTACATCCGTCAGGTAGACTACCTACTTGGTAATTATGTTCAGAGTAATTTACTAATGTCCAGTCTAGTATACATTCCTTATGGGATTTTTGCCTGCTCTAGTTGGTCCTTGAATGAGTTGAGAAAATACATATAGGCTGATGTGATTACTGGGGTTTTTAGAGTTACAGGCTAGCCAGTCAGTGTTTAGGTCACCTAATACAATAGTTTCCTGTGGGAGATTATCTTTTGACCATTGCAGAATTTCCTCAATTATTGGAGCGTTATTACGTGGAGGGATATATGCGCAGAGAATATTGATGGTCTTTTTCTTATTTAACAGTAGGGCAGAGCCTACGATCTCAGCAGTATTAAATTTAGGTAGAGGAGTTAGTAGAGGTTGGAGAGAGATTGTATTTTTTATAGACAATTGCAACGCTCCTACCCTTCTTTCCTGTTCTATCTAGCTGTAGGATATTATATGCTGGAGGGAGACTTTCTTCATTTTGTGTGCAGAGTTTTAGCCAGGTCTCAGGATGTCGGGGGAGTAATGAGTTATGAATGCGTGTAAGTGAGGAAGTTTGTTTGATATACTGCGAGAGTTAAGATTGATGATGAGTAGATCTGCAGTGTGTTTGGGGATATATTGTTGCTTGGCCCTGGATTTCGGTGAATATCCCTTGAGGTAAGGAGGTATTTCTTTAATGAAAGTTGAAGGTTGGTAGTTCGTAGAATATCTATGTGGAGTTTATTTGATGTTTTTCTAGTGTAGAATAGTGAAACATACTTGTTACGTAAAAATAGTATTGTGTTGTCACTAAATAAAGAGGGGGTTATAGGAAACCTTATGTGTGTAATAACAGATGTGAAGGTATGTGTTGTGTGGTAGTGGTGTGTTTGAGTGTAAGAATGTAATGTAGGTTGGAGTTCGGAGGGTTAGTAGGAGAGATGAAAGTTAGGCCTGCATAGTTTGGGTTTGTTGTATTTGGATGCAAGTGGTAAATTAGGGGTGTGGTTAGGGTGGTTGCAGGCCAGTGGCTGTAGGGAGTGGTCAGGTTATTGGGGATTAGAATAAATGTAGTAAGTAGTGGGGGCAGGTGGGAATTGGGGGACAGGGTAGGGGAGCGCGAGTGAGCCGAGCGCAGCAAGGTGAACGAAGCAAGGCTCAGCCACCATGAGAAAAGGAAGGACATACTGAATTATCACAATAAATAAAATTAAATGTCAAATAAATGAAATAAATAACACAGCATTTATGAGGGCAATCAACAGCAAATTTTATATCTGCTAGAATTTTAAGACTTCAGTGAGAAATAAATTTAAATATTTAGCCAGTAAAATGGCAATAACTTTTGAGCCGTTTGATATTTCTTCATGTGATTGATCAAAAGGCATACATTTTGAAGTAACCCATAATCTGCTATAAGAATATCAGTGTTTTTCAGGCTTACCAGTGGAGCTACACCAGACCAAAAGATTCCTTCCATGTAAATCAAAGGTTTCTTCTATGCAAATGTGAAGAATGATTTTTTTCAGCTCACCGTTCACTGCAAATTGCATAATTAAAATGGTGAGCCAAATAACTCTAAAAAAACACAGAAAAATCTTTTTCTGCAGGGGGAAAGCTCTACTGTACCCTTGTTGTGGGGGGACAAGCCTCGCCCCAAAGTTTATACGTCAATTTCACGGTCACATCACAATAAAGAACAGAGGAAAAAACCCTGGAAAATACACTGCCAGCTCATACAATATAATACAATATGTTGTAGTGAAAGAGACAGTGACATTACATCCACTTAGCCAATGGGACAAGTGAAATCACATAGGTAAGCTAAAATCAACAGCAGAATTGTTAATACATAGCAATTTTTAAGGCTGCATACTTTAACATGTCTGTAACTGTCTAGCTGGTTTCTTCAAACTTTTGACATATCTGTTGCATTGTTTAACATGTAATGTACTGATCAGACAATAGGTACACAAATTATTATGAAGCAGGTTCATCAGCCCCAACCGTAGACATGCTACTCTGCATTTACAAAACATTTTATTTATACATAACCTTGGTCATTGTTGTTCAGCCATAAATGCTACTAACTGTAGGGACACATGTCAAGAAATAAAAAGTTTAGTGTTGGCAGTTGAAGAAATAGGGATCAGTAAGAAAGATGAATTGTTTATTTTATTTGTATTTGTTTTCCTGGGTACAGCACTGATCTCCATGGACCTTTTTCAGACTTAGCTTAGGATCGGTTTCTGGTTATATGACTTGCTTAATGTCAAACATTTAAGCAATGTAACATTTTACATTTTATAATTTACAGTTAAATGACATTATTTAAATTAATTATAATACAGTATGCAATTTATGCAATTTATAAATACAAAAGGAAAGGCACTGGCCCTTGAAATCAGAGACTTGTTACTATAGGTTCTTCAAAATAAAAGATGGAGTGGGAGTAATTTTTAAAACACCTTTGCTGGAGTAGAAGTAGCGAGTTATAATGGTACCTGCAGGCTCATAGTTTTAGACTGTTTAATCATTTAACAGGAGAGGTAGCACACACAGGTGTGTTAGGATTCACTTGTAGATGAGGCAACAACAGAATACGGGATCTCAAAAATGACAGCTCTAGAAGAAATTATGGGATACTTCTCAGAGAAGGAAAGAGACAAAAGAACAGCATAGAGAAATAAAAGAGCAGTAAAAAGTAGGGACTCTATCAGAAAATATTACCCTTGAAATCAGACCTTTCACCTCCTGGCTAGCAGCCTTATTTTATTTGACAAGTTATAGATTTGAACTGAATGTTATGACCAATTGATCTTCAAGAAACTTGACTGCTCTAACCCAATGTTGAAATCCCTTACTTCCCATACATACTACTACATGACACAATCAATTGAAAAGCTGAGCACAGAATTATTAATCAGCAGCAAGTCATGGACTACTGACATATCTGGATGTATGAAGCAACTGCATAAAACTGATGAAATTCCTCGTCAAACACATAGCATTTTGTCAATCCCTGCAGTGATATCTCAGAAACATTTCAGTAAATGTAATATAAATAATGTAGAGCAGTGTTAATGCTGCTCTGTGCAGAATTCATCAGCAAATACAACAAGGTGAGATAATATGCAGGAAAACAGGCAATCAAAGGGGGAAATATACAGCTGTTGCTTTTAGAAAATCTAACACTATACATGTGATGTTAGTGCTCAATATACCAATTAATCTTTCCTCCTTCCATCTACTTATAATCCCCTTTCTTCCATCTTAATATTATTTAGGTAATACAGGCGAGTCAGTGGATGTTCAAACATGAACCTTTTCCACTGGACTATTACATGCATGGCACCCTCAAACATTCACCTCACGAGAAGATATCAAAGACAACAATGTCATCCATAAACCACATTCTGCATTCATGTTCAGCTCTGACATGCTCCACAAAATATATAGGAAAAGAGGATCAAGTCTAGCACAAGTAGCAAAATCAGTCCTAAACTTTCAATGCCTCACAAGCACATAATAATCAAGAAAAGGCCACCTTCACATAGAAATCAAGCCTTCAGTACTTCATGTGCCTATGGGATCTCAGCACTTTCAGGAAACAGACTGTAATCAGCTGTTTAACAAAGAATTGAAAGGACACAGATACACAATGAAAGTCCTGACAACGCTGAATGCCTGCAGCTTCCTCCACAAATTCTGTGAAAAAAGAATACATCCCTTAGGAATTGCCTCAGGGAAATTCATTCACACACGTTGGATGGCAGTAGTGTCATAGTTCTACAATATGAACTGCAGCTTAGCAGAATACTGAATACTCTCACATAGCTCACAAACTAAATTCTACAAGGTATTATATGCTCAAAAGAACTTACATTGTCATTAGGCACATATTAAAGGCATTGCTTTCCAGTCTACAACAGCTATTAAAGAGGTCTGCATGAAATGTAGTTATCAAAAGGTTTTACCTTCATATATAAATGCCCCATCTATCAGTCACCAGGGGCTTTGCAGTAATCCATTTTGTACATCCGAGAGCACCATGATAGTCAGCTCACTTGCAGAATCACTACATTTCCAGAAAATAAATTCACCAGCCTTAGACTGTTCATTTTATACGCAAGGAATTTAGTGGTAGAACTGGTGGAGCTCTGTCAACCATCATCTTCAGTCACAATCAAGTTACTGCTTGAACTAAAGCACACCTGCCTAGAAGCTCCCCAGCTGTATGAGCAAAAGTTGTTGCCACAGCATCCTCCATTACCTGTCCTTGAAAATCCCATGACAACTTCATGCTCTGCTTCAAATTAGTCACAATATTAATCTTCGCTAAATCACTCGGATCAGCTGCATGGATATGTGGGACAGTCTTCATGAGCTCTTCTCCCTTACAATAACTGCATGTTGTCAACACTTATCCTGAAGTACTTGGGGCTATTAATTTCTCTTTCCACTGGTTAAACAGTAAATATGAGTCTTACTTTAACCAATATGCTTTTAAGGACTGTGATCACATTGCATTATAACTAAGAGTCATTTCTCTCATTTTAGAACGGAAGAAACAACTGTAGCATGAACAATTATTTATTTTTTATTTTGTTTGGTCTTGTGAAGTTTTTATTTTTAATAAAATTCAGCTGCAAGTCTTTAGAGCTGTCTGCACTGTTTTTTGGATTTGGAATTTACTTGTGCTCTCTGATATTTCACTTGAGCCACTTTTTTCCAAATTCTGTGTAATTTTTCATATTTAATATGTAATCTGTATTTTTACCCATCTACTATGAAAATCAGAACAGTCTTCAAACAATAATTATTACAGTTAACCACGGCGCTTTTCTCCTAGGACACGTGAAAATGGGCTTTTTGTCTCAGTCACATATCAAACTTAAGAAAGAAAACATATACATAAACAAACATACACACACACATAATATATGTACATATAAAATTATTTCTAAAGAAAGAGTTATTATTTCTAAAGTAAAGTAATAACCAATGTCTCCTGATAGTAGAGGACAATTATTTCAACATCTTCTAAGGTGGCAGGATGCTGATAATGTATCAGTGACTATTTTTTGTATTAATGATATTTATTTTTTTTAGTATTAGTTTACCTGGCCTGGTGTTAGACCCTTGAGTGTTGCATTCCAGGTACAGACTTTCAAAATAGATCAGACATAGCATTACAGACACGGCAGAGGTATTAAAGTAACACACAGGAAAAGAATATGACGGCTCCTAAAGAGAATTTCTGAATGGTTCAGGTTTTCAAGCTAGTTTTTCAAGTTTCTTCATGCAGCTTGTTTGAAATCTAGAAAATGCAGAATCTCTGTTCAATAATGGATATTATTAGTGAGGTCTAAAGTGGTACATTGTTCTCTCTGGTGTAAGAAGACACGCTCTTTGAAATTAGACGTGCTATAGAATATGCTTTCCTGATTTTGGCAGATACACTGCTCAATGAATTGTCATATACCATTTTCCCTAGCTCATTAATGGTAGCATCTATTAGTGTTTGACTATTTTGTAATCATAATTCATATTTTTTATCAAATCTCATGATAATAAATTTAAACATCAACAAAAGGGGGTATCTCGAAGTTGGTGCTAATCTCGATCTGTCTCTTTAAGACATTAATGTTGGAAAATAATCCCCTTTTATATATTTAAGTGCATTGCATGTTAACACAGATCTCAGGAGGCCAAAAGGAGGTAAATTTAGAATAGCCAAGCAAATAATCTACCATTACTTATTATAATGAAAAAGAAACAACAAGAAAAAAAAGTCTGAGGCTTCCCATTCTCTTCAAGTAATCTGTCTTTATTTATCATAGATAAATGCTTCCGTTTGAAGTCTTCATCTGATACATAACTGAAGAGTTTTAACTTTTAAATGTATATACTTTGAAGCACTGCCTCATGGTATAGTAGGTTTCACAGTAGCGCAAAGGAGGGAGAGGAGCTGGGACTGGCTTTGGGGCCAGTTGTAATAGCAAAATGAAGAGGCATAAAGATCCAGGACTAAGTGAAAGAAACACCATCATTTGCATACTAAATGTGGACTGTTACAGAAAATGTGTTCACCAGCTTACATGAGATTCTCTGTCAAGCTTTTTAATATTTTTAACAGTGTATAACCACGCATTTATTTGTTGTTTAAAGGAACTCACAAGCCTCATAAAAGCAGGCTGATCCCTTCTCTTATAAGCTGAATGGAATAGTTAAAACATACTGCTACTTTGATAACATGTACATGGATCCAGGTTAACATGTGTGTTACCTTTTGTAAAGGGAGCGGTATTCATTTGTTTTCCACTTTCTTGGTATTAAGAAAATGTTTGTATTTACATGAAATAATCTTGTAGGAAGGTTTGTTGTTTCTATCCTGTTTTTCACCTTATAGATTCCTAAGTATCGAAAAGGGGATTATTTCACAACATTAAGATCCTACAGAGAGTGAGGTTATCACAAACTTGGGGGATAAACCCTGTTGTTGATGTTTTATGGTTATTTCTGCTTAACAGCACCACTGGGTACATGGGTAGGTGTACACAAGAGTTACCCGACGTGTTCCCTTTAGTATGTGACTTCATGATGCTAGATTTACGAACATTACAGTAAGGTCTCTACTGCTGTACCAATTATGTAGTTTTGTACAACGTTTTGGGGGATTTCAGCCTCTTTAATTACAAGTGATTATTTTAACCAGTTTGCAATCATCAACATATTCTGTTACCCACAGATAGCTTTTTACAAATTGTTAATAGGGTTAGTACACCAGGACAATGGCCTCTTTTCAGGGGACACACAAGGTGGTATTCTTACTGACTGACCTCAATATGGCGGTGCAAGCCCTTGTTGTGAAAGACATGTATCCCCCATCTTGATCTAACGTGTCCTATTGCTTAACCAGTGTATACTGAATTACGTATGCATTGATATTTAATGCTATTAATTATTCTCTTGTGTGAGGTAGCACTTAATGCCTTTTATATATCATATGTTTTAAACATAACCATCTCTCATTTGTACATAATCTCATACCTATAACCCCTAAATCCCTTCTCCTATACTTAGCCAACAATGATCTTCCATTTTATTGATCTCCTACACAAATGCCCACAGCAAATGTTTGTTATACTGAACCTTGTTATTCTATACTTTTTTTAGTAATTATGTCATACTGTGACAAAGTATGGAGCATTACTGCAGATAACAACAGTAACCCTTTCAACTGAACTATCTACAATCAACACTCACACAATGGATTAACCGTAACAAAGAATATAATTAGATGCTTACTTTTACTTCTCTTTCATGCCATCTTTATTTCTTGACTTTTGTTGACTGGACAAACAGCTGTTGACACCAATATCCCCTTTTTAAGGCAGCAATAAAAATAATGTAGCTAGAGGGTATACAAAAAGAATTAGCAGTGGCCATCTTCACAGAGTAATTTATTTGCCTAGTTGTCTGATTGATTTAAAGTCCATAAGTAAAGCAGAAAGCAGTGTCCATAAGAGTGATGAGGTTCTCAGAGTAGATGTGGAAGATATTAAGCGATGGAAAAAGGATTAATGTTCAGTATGGAAATTAAATGAAGACAATGATGTGGAAAAAAGAATGTTAATAGGCAAACAGAACCACACAGACCACTGGGGAAAGGGAGGAGGTATACAAGATAGTGGGCCCAGGAGGGAGGGTGGCTGGAAAGTGAAGTGACCCGCTCAGCTCTGAGGTAAGATTTAGTACCTAGCAGAGAAAAGGGAAGAGGGCTACCAGGCAGCAGCATGTAAGTGAGAGACAGGAGGGTGGTCTAAAAAAAGCTGCAAAAATTGAGCACCCTGACTGCAACAAGAAAGAGATAAATATTTAATTCAACAGCAGAACTAATCTTCTGGACTACATTAATAAGAAAGATTAATATTTAGAAGACCTGACTGTACACCACATAGCTTGGCAATGTAACAATTTTTAAAAAGTCATGTTCTGTTAAAGGATAAAATATATATTTTACATTAGTGCACATCTATACATTAGTATGGCTGCATATCAAAATATCTAAATCCATAATATTAAAAAATAAAACCTATTTTACGCAGTGGGCAAGCCTCTTTGCCCCACCCCATATGTGGGCCGTGTCTTCCTCACTCCCTACTACTTATATATACCAATTCCAGGCTACACAACAGTAAAGAAAGGGCGGATTCCAAGTCTTCAATAGTCTGAGCTTAAGACATTTTGTGCCAGCAACAGCTTTTAGATACTTTGACATCAGATGAAATAAATGTAACCCATTAGTATACATTGTGCCCTATTAATTCGAATCACTTACTGTTATATGTGTGATAACAAATCAGGGAGACAAAAAACAAATGGCATTTTTAACCAAAGAACATCTGTAGAGCAAGCACTCATTGTAATACAGCAAACAGTCTTCAGAAATGCAGTTCACTCACAGTGTTTGACGGGATTAACAAGGTTACACAGAACATCCACTTGTTGGAGTAGAAATCCTGTTTTTAGGGGAACAAGTTATTAGAACAACTGCATCAATGACTAGCAATGACCACGTATTAGCACAGAATGTAGGTTAATCTCACAAGTCCATAAACAATACTGTTTAAATGTCACAACATTAACGTGTTCACACTGATTGTTAATGTCCACTTTGGTAAACTATAATTGTGAGTTATCTATTTCCACACTAACTATTAAGTCCTCCTGCTCAGTTGCCCTGCTGACCTATTTATTCCCTTCAGTGGGCTATAACCCAGCAGCCCATATTTCCCCTTGGACTTGTGACTTGAGTGCCGACAGCATGGCCATGCTATACTGCACTGTGATAGGTAGTTATTTTTAAATGTGCCCAACTCCCTTCCCTTGCTGTTATCTGATGTCTGCAGTGTTTGTGTCAAAGTGCATATGGTTACTTCCACACATACTAACCCTCCATCCTGCTATGTTGCATACACTAGTGTAAGTGTGTTCAATCCTTTCCTCTCGTGAACCAACTATAGCCATGTCCTCAGACAGTGAGCTCTCACTTGAATTCGCATGTAGTCTTCAGTGAGTGATAAGACCCATCATAAATCCAATAATCTTACAATGTTGCATGATCTACAATCTGTGACTAATTATCTAAGTCATCAGGTAAAATCTTCATAATCAGTGGTTCATCTTTGATTTCGGCTAACCGTGGCCCATGCTTTTAGAAATATAAAGCATGTACCCACTTTGGTTTGTTATTTCTGCTACGCAGAATCTGTGCACTGTTGTATTTAACCATTATTATAACTAAAACAAGTATTTTTGCCACCAGATTTTAAAATCTTGTCTTGTCCCCTTCCCCCTTTTTTATTTGGAGATTTGATCTTGATCTTTCACAGGGTATCCTAAACTCTAAGCTTGACATATCAAATTGTTCACTTCATCTGACTTGATTTACTGTGTGCACATCCTTTTCATCAGCAATTGCTGCAACTTGTAAAATCTTATCTGGAATGTGTAGGCTCATCTACTTACCAGATTATGTGATCACCATTAAAGCTGGGGATATCTTCATCATTATCAAAAAAAGTATAGTTGCATGACTCCTACTAACCTGTAACAGTAGTTGTTCAAATTTCACACTGCCACAGTGGCATATGTGTTCTATGCCTGCACAAATCCACTCTAGGGGTTTCCAGAGCTCAGAACTCCTGACACCTTGTAACGGGACTGGCTAACTCCTCCCATCAGAGGAAGTCTGACCCCTGTCTCAGGAAGTCAGTTGCTCAGAATTTTAGTGCTAAGTAGTAAGAATCAAATTCTCAAAGCAAGACCTGCCTGAAATGAGTCAATCTGCAGGAAAAAGAAAAACTAAAATAAACAAAGCTAACCAACAACACAGCATGGATGGATACCAGGTCGGTGGTGGGTGGGTGCTGCCACTGGGGCAATGTGAAATTTGAACATTTAGTGTTACAGGTAAGCAGGACATATGCAATTGTAGTATATTCATCACTCATTCTCCAAAGTTTACTGTATATGGGAGGAGGAAGAGGAAGGAAAAAGATCCAGGGGCCCTGGAAAATTAGTCCTCACAAAGTATGTTCTAGAACTTGAAAAAGAATCAAGTTTGCAATGTTTTTTAAAGGTATGAACAGAGGACCAACTTGCATCTGGAATGCTTCCAGAGTCCACTCCTTTGCAATAAGTCACCGAAGAGGACAAGGCTGTGGTGGGATGTGCTGTAACTTTGCCTGGACTAGACTTACCATGGTGGGGGTAACAAAAAAACATTAGCAGAGGGAAGCCAATGAGCAACTGTTTCCTTAGAGACAGGTGACACTATCTTTACTCCAGAACAGGAAATAAACAACTGCTCAGCTTTTCTGAAGAGCTTAGTTCTCTTAAGGTACCACCTGAGCTCCAAGTGCACATTAAAGGAATGCAGAATCCTCTCTCCCTCATTTTTAAGTTCTGGAAAAAAACTGTGAGATTGGTGATTTGATTCTGGTGATTTGATTCTAGGTAAATTCAGACACAACTTTTGGCATGAAAGATGGATTGATGTGTAAAACAACCCTGTCCTTGAGGCAAATCAGAAAAGGTTGTCCCGCCACGAGAGCTTGCAGCTCAGATGCTCACCTTGCAAATGTCAGAGCAATAAGCAAGACAGTTTTCCAAGTGATGAACTTTAAATCGGCATTAAAGGCAGGTTCAACAGGAAATAAGGTCAATTTCTCATGAACAATGTTGAGTTGAGAGGATGTCAACTGCAACACTCCTTTCATAAACTGTTTGACCACAAAAAGAGATGAAAAAGGGAGATCCATGGGAAGACCAGCCGAGATGGCCACAAGATGCACCTTGATAGATGCATAAGATAAGCCATAATTGAACGGCTATAATCAGGGGTTTACCAGTCACCCCTGACATGGTGTGAGCAGATCCAGGATAATTGCCCTTGGCAAATTTCATTAACAGGGAGAACCAACTTTGCCTGGGCAAAAGGAGGTCATCACAATGATCTTTGGGAATTCTTTCTGAATTTTCAGAAGTACTCCGGGTATCAGTGGAAATGCATAAACATTCATTCCCATCCAAGAGAAAAATAATGCTTTTGTCCTCCAAGCATGGCTGCAAGGATGTCTCAAACAGATTTTTTTCCAACTGTCGCTTTTGAAAGGAGGAGAAAGTACAGTTGTGTATACTTACCATAAATGTAGATGTTGAGTGTATTCACTGTTGCAGTCATTACATTTGGGTAATCTGCTGGCAGGTTGCCCTCAGTCGGCCTGATTAACAAAGTCTTGGGTCCTGCATCGGTTGCTGTCCCTTCTTCCATGACGTCAGGTCATCAGGGGTATAAAACATGCAGCCAACACCATTACATCAGTTTTTCTTACCCCAGATGTCAGGTGCCCCCCAAATGGGGAGCAATATATATATATATATATATATATATATATATATATATATATATATATAAAATTAAACACACAAAAAATATATACCTCCAAACAAAAGCAAATACACCAAAAAAGGCTGTTAAAGCATAGTAAAAGAAAGTAGAGATATAGTAAGAGAAAAACAGGGAGCTGGAGGGAAGGTAACCAGGACTGCAACAGTGAATATACTCGAATATCTACATTTATGGTAAGTGTACACAACTGTACTATGTTCTTCGTGTTTCACTGTTGCAGTCATTACATTTGGGTATATTCCCAAAGCTATGGTTGGGAGGATGGATTTATACAGCATTAGGACCAGCTATAAGGCCCTGCAGGACAGCAGTGGCAAAGCCAGCTCTGGATTTAGAGAAGAAGGTAAATGGTAATGTTTGGTGAACGTATGAACTGAGCTCCAGTTAGCAGCTTCTAGAATGTCTCTGGTAGGAACACCTCTGAGAAAGGCTGTAGAAGTAGATGCAGCCCTGGTGGAATGAGATCTGATCCCCTGGGGGATAGTTTTACCATGCTGCATATAGCAGAAACAAATACAATGGCTTATCCATTTGGAAATAGTCTGCTTTGAAATAGCCTTTCCCTCTGCCCCTGCAGCAAATGCCACCAGTAGTTGTTCAGATTTTCTTAGAGATTATGTCCTGTTTAAGTAAAATCTAAGTTGTCTGTGTACATCCAATGAATGCAGAATCCGCTCCCCCTTGTTCTGTGGATTGGGAAAGAAAGTTGGCAAATGAATGGTCTGATTAAAAGCCACACTGGATACCACCTTAGGCATGAAGAATGGATTGGTCCTGAGAGACACCCTGTTCACATGAAAAATAATGAAAGGCTCCACTGCCATAAGAGCCTGTAATTCAGAAATCCTTCTAGCTGAAGTGACTGCTAAAAGGAAAGCTGTTTTCCAGGAGAGAAATTTTAAGTCTGCAGTAGTAGCTGGCTCAAAAGGAGGAAGAGTGAGTTTTTCCAATACAAAATTGAGGTCCCAGGCAGGGGATGGAGTTCTCCTGGGTGGTCTTAAGTTTTTGGCCCCTCTGAGATACTGCTTTAGCAGAGGATGAGAGAAGAGGGGAGGTTCTGTGTTGTAATGAGCTGAAATGGCTGAGGCATGGATTTTTATGGAAGAAAAGGACAGGCCCTTGTGAAGCATCTCAGTTAAATATTGTAAAATCTGAAGAATATTGGGCACTGCTGTGCTTATTCCTTGTGAATGATTCCAGACACAGAATCTTTTCCATTTGTCAGCATAAGATTTTCTAGTACTAGGCCTTCTCGCCTCTAAAATGACATCCATCACAGGTTTGCTGAGGGATGCTAAGGGTGAATTTAGGTGATTAGCCACACTGCAAGATTCAAAGTTTGGAGCTGAGTATGTAAAATTTGGTAGTTCTGCTCAGACAGTAAGTAAGGTGTCTGAGGCAGGTGCCACAGTGGAAGGTGTGACACATTGCGCAGGAGTGGCTACCAGTATTGGCGAGGCCAGTCTGGAGCAATCAGAATCATTTTTGGTTTGTCCTGTTTGACTTTTAGTAGAACTTTGGAGAGCAGAGGCAGAGGGGGAAAAGCATAGATGGATAGTTTTTTCCAGCTGAATGATAGAGCATCCACTTTCCAGGCTTTTTTGTGATGAGTTCTTGTGCAGAATTTGTCCAACTGATAGATCTTTTTGCCTCACCCCAGAACTATGTCTGGACTCCCCCATTTGCGTGTCAACCTGTTGAAAATCCATGGTTCCAGTTTCCATTCGTGTGGGTCCATGAGATTTCTGCTTAGTTCGTCTGCCAGAGTATTCAGCTTTCCTGGCAGGAATTGAGCTTGTAGTTGTATTTGGTAGGTCAAGGCCATGTTCCACAATGCCATGGCTAGTCTGCAAATGGGGTAGGAGTGTGTACCCCTCTGCTTGATTATGTACCACATAACTGTGGTGTTGTCTCTCTTTATCATTAATTGTCCTGGATAAAGGTAGTCCTTGAAGGCTGTCAGTGCATTCTGTACAGATAGCATCTCTTTCCGATTGATATGAAGGTGCATTTGATTTGGGCTCCATTTGCCCCGAATGCACTTCCCTGCCAGATGAGTCCCCCAAGCATAGTCTGATGCGTCTGTAGTTAGGGTTTGGGTGGTAGGGGGTGGAGTGAATGGCAGTCCCTTGTTTTGGTAGCAGGCCTCTGCCCAACATAGGAACTCTAGTTGCAGGCAAGGTATGATAGGAGTCATTGTTTACAGGCTGTGACAATGTTGACTCCATATGAGTACCACTGTAGTTTCCTCATATGCAGTCTTGCATATGGAATTAGAAGAATGCAGGAGGCCATGAACCCCAAAGCTTGCAGAATTTGTCTTGCAGATAGCAGGGTTTTTGTGGCCACCTGTTTGAAGTAGGTTACCAAATGAATTTGCTTTTCTGGCATAAGGTAAGCCATCTGGCAGTTGTATTCAAGCTTGCACCCAGGAATGTAATTTTTGAGAGGGTACCAGTTGTGATTTCTTTTAGTTTATGGTGTACCCTAGACAAGTTAAAACCCTTTTTACAAATGCCAGATGCTTTAAAAGAATGTCCTTTTTTTTCTGCCTGAATTAGACAATCGTCCAAGTATGGATATATTTGAATATTTCTTTGCCTGCAAAATGCAATTACTGGAGCCAGGCACTTTGTGAAGACCCTGGGCACAGTAGATAAGCCAAAGGGCAGTGCAGAGAACTGGTAATGCAAGTAGCCTGCTTTGAAGCGGAGGTTACTTCTGCAAGATTCCCTGATTGGGATATGCAGGTAAGCCTCTTTTAAGTCTAAAGTTACCAACCAGGCATCTCTGCCTAGCATAGGAAGTAACTGTTGAAGAGTCAGCATCTTGAATTTTGGAATGTCCAGACATGTGTTTAGAGTAGATAAGTCCAGAATTGGACACCATGATTTGTCTTTTCTGGGTACCAGGAAAAGTGTAGAATAGAAACCTTGTCCCTTTTCCTCTTCTGGTACTGGTTGAATAGCCCCCATGTTCATGTGGGACAGTACTTGTTTCTGGGCCTCTGCCCACTGATTTAGGGGCAGGTCTGGCCATCTGTTTGGGATTGGCAACGTGTGGAAATTAAATCTGTATCCCTGGGATACTATATTTAAAACCCATTTGTCCTGGGTTATAAGTTGCCAGTTTCTTGCATGAAGTGCCAGTTTTCCCCCCAAAGGGGTGGCTAAAAGGTAAGTGCTTGGTAAGAGTAAAGGGAAGTCATTGAGACTGCTTACCACAGGAGGTGTCTTGTTGCTTCCAGATTTGGAGGTGGGGGCACCCTATTGTTTTGTTCTAAAAGTCCCTTGTGACTGAAACCTGGAACCTTTGGAATGTCTGGGTTTGACTAGAGTGGCTCTCGAAGGAACTGGAAAGGACAGTTCTTAGTAGGCCAGTGCCTACTAAATCTTGGAGGTTGCACTTGTAAGAAATCTTTCACAGTTTGCATAGATTTAGCTTTACCTTCCATCTTTTTTAAAACTTCTTCAGCCTTATTACCAAAGATACGGTCCTGTTGTAAAGGAGCATCCAACGATTTTGCTTTAACATGATCAGGCAGAGTTTGCTCTTTTAGCCAAGCATGCTTTCTTAGCACAGATCCAGTTACAGCAGCCCTACAAGAGGCCTCCAAAGAATCAAAACCACATTGCAAAGTATGTTTTCCAACTTGTTCAGCTGAATGTAATAAATCCTGTAAATCTTTATTTTCCACACAATCAGAAATTAACATAATTTTCTGTTTAAGCAGTCCCATGATATGCTGTTGATATTTAAGCATATGAAATTGACAGTTTAAAGCCCTGATTGCCAAGGTTGCAGAAGTGTAAACCTTCTTACCCCATCTATCCAGCACCCTGGAATCTCTATCAAAAGGGGTAGGGTTTTTAGCAGTAGAGGCCTTAATGCCCTTGGGACCCTGAGAAATGGTTTCAGGATCTGCAATAGGATTTTTGAAAAGGAATTTGTGGGAGTCAGAAACCCTGTAGTATCTGTCTGGCTTACAAGGAGCCGGAGGCAGAGAATCAGGAGCCATACTAAATTCTGAAAAAACATCATCAGCAATGTCTAGAACAGGAGGTATAGCCAAAGGCCTATGCTGAGGAAGAAGAAGAAGAAGAAAATCCCTAAGTCTCTTTTTAGATTCAGAGAAATCCTGACTTTCCCAGTGGAAATGTTCCCTTAAGGTATGTAAAGTTTCCCCAAAAGAAAAATCCTCAGGGGGAGAAGCAGAAGGAATGGAATCTTCTACATCAGACTCTTCATAAGTAGATATAGACAAATCCTGTTCATTAGAAGAGTCAGACGAAATAGAATCCTGTTCAGATGATTCATAATCAATGTCTTGCCTAGGCCTCTTAGAAGGAGGGGGTTGGCTATCCCTGATCAGAGTAATTAAATCTTCAGCCATTTTGATCATTTGTTTTTTAGGCATAGGGGCCTGCACATGTGGCCCAGGCGTCGTTTTTTTAGACATAGATTTAGATTTTGGCCTTAGTTTTGAAGATGGCGTCGGTCTAATATACAAATCTGTAGGCCTGAAAACACCCTCAGAAGCCGGTGCCTGCACAGCGGCTCTGGACCCATCTAAGGTAGAGACATCCACGGGTTCCATAATTGAAGCATCTTGCGGCATACCGGACTCCGAATGGGTCTCAGTAGAGTCCTGCGAATCAGACATAGCGGGTATCAGGGACTGCAAAAGCGCTTCACTGAGTACCGGCGAACTGGCGACTGGCTTAGGAGAAGCGTCATTGTCAGATTTGGACCTCGATGGCCTGTCTCTGTCTTTTTCTTTGCATTTTTTTAGGTATTTCAGTAGTCGGATTGCTAACCGATGACATTTCTGGATAATTAAATCGTGAGCCAAAATATTTAGAAGTAAAAATATACCGACGTTTAATAGTGCATTGATTAAATTTAGCACAAAACCAACAGCAAGGTACGTTATGGTCAGGGCCTAGGCAAGGAACACAGTACAAATAAAAATCCTTATGAGGTATTTACTTCCCACACGTAATGTAATTATTAACTTTTACTGACATCGGTAAGGAGCAAAAAAAAGTTTCCCCAACAGGGTACTTAGCTTTTAGTTGAAGGCTTCGGCTCTGAAACTCGAAAACGAAAATTTCAGGAGTCAGCAGGCCGGCACTTGTGAACCGCTTCTGCTTTGGGCACCGCACGGCAAGAAAGACTGATGTAATGGCGTTGGTTGCATATTTTATACCCCTGATGACCTGACGTCATGAAAGAAGGGACAGCAACTGATGCAGGACCCAAGACTTTGTTAATCAGGCTGACTGAGGGCAACCTGCCAGCAGATTACAAAAATGTAATGACTGCAACAGTGAAACACGAAGAACATCAGATCTATTTGAGGTATTCCCCACATCAGGACAAAGTCCTGGAAGACCAATGTCCTAAGTTTCCACTTGTGAGGGTCCATCCAGGATCTGCTTAGTCTGCCCTATGTTTTGCTCTGACAAAATGTATGAGGCCTGAAGCATCAGAAAATTCTGTGAGGTTTGCTCCCAGGTCATAAATGCCACCTGGCAAAGATAGGATGATCTTGTACCCCCTTGTTTGTTCAGGAAATACATGACTGCAGTGCTGCCTGTGACTATTAAAAGGGGGAACCTGGAGATCGTAAGTGGTGAAAAACTTTTAAAGCCTGCATCCCTCCTAATATTTCTTTGATGTTTATGTGGTTTGTAGTGTCTGAAGGATCCCATTCGCCTTGCACTTGAACTGCTCCCCATGCAAAATCTGACAAATCTGTCTTGACCGATTGAACTGGGGTCTGAAAGGAGAATGGTAGGCCTGTATTGTGGGACATCTGATGATCCTTCCCCCATGGGATCTCTCATTTTCCAAACTCCAGCACTAGTACTTGAATCCTAATGGATGCAGGCACAGAGACCAACATTTTAAGTATCATTGAATCTTTCACATGAGGAGTCTGACCAGTGGTATCATAAGGATCACTGGTGACACAAGGTGTAGAATTTTGAGAAACTCTCCTGTGGAGGCAGCTTCTTGAAAACAGAAATCCCTGTAAATGTTCTGATAAGTCAGGACTGTCTTCTGGTATAATGACCATTCTTTTTTTTTTGTTTTATAACTATCATACACCCCAGGAAGACAATTCTTTAAGAGGGTGTGACACAGGACTTTTGTAGGTTCAGCTTGAAGCTAGTGTGATCTAGAATCATCAAGACCCTGCACAAATCAGCAAGTCATCTAAATAAGGGAAAATATGGATGCCCTGGGTATTCCAGTAAGCAACCATGGGAGCCAGTCACTTTGTGAATACTCAAGGCACAGTAGAAAGCCAAAGGGTAATGCAGAAAACTGATGACGTGAGTCAGACACAGCAAATCTCAGATATTTCCTGAAGTTGAGAGCAATTGGAATGCACTGCATCTTTCAGATATATAGTTGCCATGAAACAGTGACCCAGAAGAAGGGGTAGGACCTTCTGCAGGGTGAGCATTTTGAATTTGAGCACTTTCAGAAAGGTATTCAGACAAGACAAATATAACACTAGTCTCCACGATAGCTCCTTTTTGTGTACAAAAAGGATTGTGAAGTAAAAACCTTTTCCTGTTTGTGGTGCAGGCAGTTATTCTATAACTGCTACTTGCAACATGTAAAAGAGTACCAGAGAGAACAGATGTGTCTGGACTGGTGGGTCCTGGGGGGGATTTTCTGTCCTCCTTGAATTATTCTCTCACACCTATTTGTCTGGGACTATTTGTGGCCAGGCTGCTGGACTGAGAAAAAGCCTTGGGGAAGGGGAAAGTGGAAGAGGGACAGGAGGAAGAGACAGGATGTCCAAGTCTCAGCATAGTCATTCTTTAGCAGAGAACTGATCCTTTGTGAAAAAGAAACCCTTTTTGTTTTGGGTTGGAAGCATTATCTTCCTGGCACTCTTTCTTGGTACCCCTGACCCTTGTTAGGCAGGGAATATTGCCTGCTCTGCACTTTTGAAGTCAGACACCTTGTTAAGGGAGAACCTGGAAATGTGAAACATTCTAGATATCCCATACATCAATTTACTTCTATCATCGCATTGGCTGAGAACCTGGGTAACAGCAGGACCAAACACAAATTCCAAACTTAAAGGAGCATTCCAATTTTCATTTTTTTAAATCCTCAGGAAAAAATCAAGTACTGAGCATATCTTCTCAGTACCACAGAAGCGGTTGCATTTCTAGAAATTGTCTACACACATTTCAAGACGCTTTTCAAAGCGTATCTGAGACACACTAGAAACAATCGCATTCATATAACACTTTTGTTCAGAAAAAAAAGATGCAGCACAGTCATCTAAACTGAAAGCACATTGCAAAATAAACTTCTTCATGGCCTTTTTAGGAACTGTTTCACTAGCCAAAGGGGTTTTACCTGCAGTTTTATAAGCATCCTCTAAGGCTGGTAACAGTGAAGTACCAGCCAAAACATTTGGTATCTCATCCTCAGTAGGATCACAAACTCTTGTCAGTCCCTGTCACAGCATTAGATTGCTTCTGGTCAAATACATCTCTAAACCTAGCTAGCATCTGTGGAAAGGTAAACACCTGCTTTGGTTTTTAACCTGTTCACTCATCAAAGAATCAGAGTGTTCACTATTGTCTGTGTCAAAGCCCTTATCAAAATCTGCAGCCACAGACTGATCTCTAGAGAAGGTAGCCCCATAGTCATTATGAATAGGAGTATAGTCTCCAAGATTAGTTGGCCGTAAAATACTCTTATCTAAGGAAAACACGTATGCCCTTTACATGGTACTATTGCCTGGAGTGTGGTGAAGTTTCTGTTTCTTTTTATGAGAACTGCATTAATGGACAACACATCTAGGGACAGAGTATTATGTCTGGTAAGGGGTCTCTTACCCTGGATCTCTCCTACACCTACAGGATTTGGATTTCACATACGCTGAAATAGTTACTGGAGCAGCTCCCCAGGATGTGTCTGACCCCTATACATTAGAAACGGTAAATGGTCTGCAGGCTTGCTTAAGGGATAGCAGATTTACAAAACACAGGCTGAGGTACGTTTTTGTTGTGTTTTCTTCTTTTTAGGTGCACCTGGATTTGATTAATACAATGATACTATTAAGGCTGACTAAGGACAGCAATAACAGAAAAAGATGAACTATGTCCTCGCACAGCAAATAGGGCTAAACTGCATAAGATATAGTACAAACAGTTTGAAAATGTGCTAAGCATTGTTCTATAAACTGCACAGTGTAGTAAACAACAACACACACACGCACAGTCACAGTACCAAGTAAAACTCACTTGTCCAAAAAGTACCAACAAATCACATATATGCTCTTAAATCAAACAGTAACACACTAAAACACCATAAATACGTATTTGCTTTAGACATTCCTTTCTCACACTGAAAAAATCTCCAAAGAAAATGCAAATAAAGTAATTTGCAATAAAATTACAATTTAACAATAAAAACACCTATAGCGGTGTTAAATCAGTACCAAATATCATATGAATGAAGAAAAAATTGAAAATGCATTACTTTCCTATCAGAACTTCCAAATAAAACAGAGAAACAACAAAAACAAGAGATCTAGTGTTCATCTCACATCACAGAACTTCAGTTTCCCAGTACAAACTATAAAACACTAAGCCCCATAACTGCTTAAAATCAGTAATAAGCACACAAACAATATAGTGTCAAGTTAGAATTACCAGAGAAACTAACAACAGTAGTAAATACCAATAACATTAAAATAAAAAGTTAACCCACACATATACTTAATACAACAGAAAAAAATTAAAAAATATGTAACAATAAAGTGGAAGAGAAGTCCTCAAAGGGATCTTATCTGAGTCTAGAAGCTGTAATCCACCAATGCAAGCTACTGAGAACACAAAAGATGCGTCATTCCTCTGCTTCAGTTATGAGTAAATAAAAAAATGTACAGAGGATCAGAATCCCTGAACTGTATTCAAGGAAAATATATTGCTGAAAATTTTGCAAGGAGGCACCCCCTGTGTGGTGATCAATCCCCCCCCCGACCCCCTATATACCAACTTGATGGCTGCACCAACTCAAAGAAGGAGAAAATTCCCCCAAAAAAGGAATCACTTCCAACATAAGTCACTGACAGTGATTTCCTATGGAGAAATTCCGACCGTCATTCAGATGGACCCCAGGAAGTTGAAGAGTTCAGGCTTTATCTACCAGTAGGTTACTGAATTCCTACAGCTGGCACTAAAAGACTGAACAACTGACTTCCTGTGACAATGGTTAGGCTTCCCTAATAACAAAGTCTTAGTCAATCCCCCATCACAGGTAGTCAGAGGAGGAAATTCTGTGCTCTAGAAATCTGCCAGTATCGGTTTGTGCAGGCACAGAACCTATATGCTAGTGAGGCAGTGTAAATGAACACAAGTTTTAATATTCTCCTCCTTAAAAAATAAAATCTACCTTAGTCTGTGCAATGTGAAGACTTATCTCAAACTCTGACCTTCATTTTATAAGCAAAGTTACAGAGAAAGTAGTTTATGTCCAGCTGTGTATACACTTAATATCTCATTGTTTCTCAGAAAACTAGTCAGTCATGATATGGATGTAGATGTAACATCTAGATTGCTCGATTAAGGCTTGTAAATTACCTACTTATGGTGATGGAATGAGGCTTCCATCTTCTTATCCTTGATCTTTTGGCTATACTTAATACTCTGGACTATGGGATACAATGGAGCCCCTGCTTTCCCACTATGGACTTTTACCCACAGTTCCTGAGTGGACGGTTTGCTACCTTTTATTTCACAAACACACTAAATTGCGAATCCTGAATATCAAAGAAACAAAACCAATACGGTGCAGGAAAATAGCAGCCAGACTGAAAAAATATGTTCTTTATTGGCTTTGATTCTGGTACCTCGGCCTTCGCCTTCTCATGGAATACTTCTCATACAAAAATCAGTCCATTTTATATCATCACCACTTTGCATGCTTAATCACACAATTAATCAGTTATCAAAACTTGTTATTTAAAGATATAATTGCATTAAATTTTCAAACCCTTCTTGTCTATTACATTGTATTATAAGTAATAGTGTTTGTGTGGATAGTCATAGTTGTATATCTCATATAAAACTCGAAACATCCAGTGTATATATATATATATATATATATATATATATATATATATATATATATATATATACACATCTATCACTAATTATAAGTAAATTATCTAAACATTTTATATTTCCAAATTCAAACCATTTGGATGTAGAGTATTAAAATTTATAATAAATCTTGATTCCATGTCTAATAACCTTTAGAGAAAATCGATGTTATTTTTTTTTTAAATACCTTTTATTTCAGACTAGTTTTATCTGGCACAAAATCTTTTTCAAGCCACCAGTTCTGCAGCAACTTCACTGGGTTCAGCAGTGACTTATTTGCTGCTCCCAGTTTAGCTGGATAATCAAAAGGAAGAGATCTGTAGTATCACTGCTATGAAGATGCCATCTGTCTTCATGTCTCTGTTCCAGCGAGTGAAGGTTTAATTTTACTATTCACAAGGACAGCGGAGATACTGTGTTCAAGTGGAGGAGTTATAGAATTGTTAAAATATAAGTAATGAGAGTACATGCCACTGCCCAGCATCACTTTTCTAACACCCTTCTTCCCTCACTGATTTTGTATGATACGGAAACCCTGAAGTATGACAAGGGTGCGAGATCTGAGAGTACAATTAGATAATATGGTGGCTTTTGTTAAGTCTTTCTATGTCCACATGAGAGGCATTTCTCAGATGAAGCACTAATTGCCTCTACATAAACTTGAAAGTAGTGCATGGTCCAGTCTTGTTCTGCCTGTATTATTGCAATTTTCTATGCCTTATGCTTTTACATGACTCTCACCTCAGAGGTGTCCACCACATGCACAGCAGAGTGCCCAGGGCTCTAATCAGCACATCTTTGCCTGATCATGTTAACCATGTGCAGCAGGATTTATACTGATTGCACATAGTGCGGAGATCAGTGTTGCAAATTCTGACACTGACAATGTGAGCTCAATGTGGAATAGCTTCTGCCTTTCTGAAGGAGCGCTCGGCATCTTAAACTCCATCTCATCCACTCCAGCCACCCACTGAGGGTATGCTGGGAGTTCCCAAGATGCACCAAGAAATATCAAGCAAGTTATTCTTCTCTTGCACACATCCTGAATAAGTCTTTTTTTTTGGCTTAAGTGCGTGATTCTGAGGCTTTCTTTCAGTGTTCATTGCAATACCACCCATTCAGGAAGATTTATTTAAATTATAGATAATTATACTAGTTAAAGTAATTACATTGGTTTTAAATTGTATTTGTTAAACTTTTGTACTGCTAGCTTTTGTACTGTTTTAGCATTGTTCAGTTGTTCAGTAGCTGATGCTTAAACACATTAAAAATGAACAGTTAAGTATGTGTGTGCCCACTGCAGGATTTGTAACCTAAAATGACAAATGGATTTCTACTGTATGTGATTCCTGACAAACGTGTATATTTACTAAATGTGTCGTGTGTCTCTGAATAATACACCTTTCAGTTCTTCCCTGTAAACTGCCCTATGGTTCAACCAGACTACCTTGGGAGTAAATGGAATAAGTAAACAGACAAATGCACAGGTAACACATTTAAAGATCAGATGTCTAAGAGGATACCCAAGGTATTAAGTTGTTGCCTTCAGATCAGATGACCTTGTCAGTGCCCTACAAACTTGTCCCACGCATGCTGTTGAGGTCTTGTGGTACCTAACAGTTGGACAGTGCCCTTACTCTCAGGAAGTGATGCAGAAAACTTTGCAATGAAATGGCTCCTACCTAGGAAAAGGAAAGATAATGTACAGTACTGCAAAAAAGAGCAGAGGAACAGAATATTCAAAATAAAACAAATTAAATGCATCTGAAAGCAGGATAAGAATGAAGAATTAAGCATCCAAAGACAATGTTCCTCTTTACATGATCAGTCAGATGCATGGCTGCTCCTCGGGTCGGTGATCCAGCTGCAACTGTCGCATCCAGCCATATTATATACATACACAGTGCACAACAATCCTTTACAGAATTCTGAAGGCATACTCATTTAGGAAGAAATCATACAAAAGGAAAATGAAAAATGATTCCAGTAGGCTAGCTATACTCTAAACTAACAAGCTGTCACTTTCATCAGAAGGTACTCATGTCCTTACCAGTGATGGTACAGGTAACGAGGTAATTCCTTTACTAAAGACAATGAGTGAGAGGCCATTAGCAGAACGGCACCAATCTGAACTGACAAGTAGCAGAACAAAAGACACAATAACTATGCATAAAGCTGTCTATTCAAATCCAGAGCATACTACAGATTTTTAGTAAAATAAAATCACAAAGAGAACAATTAAGAATGCGGCCCGTTTTCTGCTAACTCCAATTATGCAGAAAATTGACTTTATACATCAAAAAGCTAAAAAGATTCTTAAAAATTAATTACCTCATTTTTAAGCTCACTAGTTTTCTTTAAAGTGCAGTGCATAAAAAAAATTGTACAGATTCAAAACTGACATGTTTCGACCGCTTTGCAACATAAAATTATGAGTTTACCCAACTATATTAATTATCTGTAATGCAAAAGCCTGTCAAACAGTAAATCTGAGTTAAGATGACATACTTGAGGATTCACATAAGGTGCCTATTTTTTAATGTAGCTCATTTTTCTGCGGATAATTCTCAGATTTTTTTTTTTGTAACGTGGTTAGACTATAGCTTGAGTAACACATTATACAAAGTATGTACCCCAGGTTCTTCCCTACTGTAGCCATCAACTTTCTGAAAACTGGAATCACAGCTATTATTTGCTGATAAACCAGATAACAGCAGAGTCACACTAACATGCTACTTATTCTAATTACTGTAAGGGGAACATGACAATTCACTAACATAGAGATCGGCAAGTTATAGGTCTCCAAAATAGGATGACCAAGCTGTCATACTATTAGGTTCATAATGTCCATAGGCAAGTACTAGGCTAACTGCCTTTGAGGTCCATTTTTACACCTAACCAGTTTCGCTTATGCTTGAATTAACCTATCCTATTTGCTTAGAGACTGGCAGTACCCATCCCATGGTCAATAATTATATCTTACCCTTGCTGAGAATGACTGGGATCATACCATAGATAATTTCAGGGGACACATGCATGGCATAAAGCATTTAGGAGCTACCTCTGTCCATTAGTAGTCAGGGGGCAGTACTGGGGCAAATTTTCTGTTTCCCATGCATAGACTCAAGCTGCAATTGAATATGGACATGGATGAACCTCGTTTAATGTGGATGGGGAGTCTGTCGCAGAACAATGGTATCCTCTGCAAGATAAACCTGTTCCTCCAAATCATTCTGTTGATGTTGCAGTAGAGATTCGGTTCCCTAGACTGAGTATTTCTGATGGTATTGGGCTTGATGTTGTGCAGCAAACCCATCAATATTGGGTCAGAAGATGCCTGGAATGCCAGATACTTGGCGATCTGTAGGATACAGAGTACAATGACAGGGCTTTGAGTTAGTCCTTGTAGGACAGATACATGCCAAAGAAGGCATTATATTCAATAATTGGCCTAATGTAGCCTAAATAAAGGGGGGCAATGACATCCCTAGAGCTAGACAATCACTTTGTTTATAAGCTAATATAGAAGGTCTTTATTACAACAATGGACACGGTTGGTTGAAAGGTCACTATCCACAAAAGTTCCCAAATCCCTATACTGAAATATATCAAATACTGAATCTGATTAATAAATATAAGCTGAATTTAAGAGAAAGTCATCTGCATCCCCATGCTGGAAGCTTCAAAATCCATAAACCAAATCAGTGGTTGCACAGTCTAAAGGAGCAGAGACTTCCCTTCCACCAAAGTTGTGCAATTTCTGAGTCCAGGATTCAGAAAGGGATACCACCTCTGGGGGCAGCCCTTTTTGATTCAGAGACAGGATGATCACATTCATTCTACATGGTCTATACATTTGCCATGGTGGGCTCTTGCCACAGCCATGTTACATGCCAATGATTCATTTTGAGGAAGTGGGCTATGCTAATTATCCATGTGTTCTCCCCTGGAAATGCCGGGCACAATCAGATGTGTAAACTGGCATGGTACCTATGTTAATGAACATGACTTAAAAGCTGTGGTCCCCCATTTGTAGTCAGTGGGGGAGACTACATAAAAGGTAAGATCAGGTTAAGTGTCTGCACAGAGATGGTGATTGGGGTGTGAGAGTATGTATATGTGTGTGCATATCAGCAGAGTAATGAGTGGTATTGAGTAAGTGTACATGGGCGAGTGTCTATGTGCATGTGTGACTGTGTGTGTGTGTGTGTGTGTGTGTGTGTGTGTGTGTGTGTGTGTGTGTGTGTGTGTGTGTGTGTGTGTGTGTGTGTTTTGTGTCTATGTTTGCCTGGATGGTTGCAGTAGGAGTGTTAAGTTAGGGTAGAGATAGAGTAGGTGTGTATGTGTTTGTTTGTTTGTGTGTGCAACATTATAAGTGTGACTGCCTGAGTGTCTGCATGAGTAAATGTATGTGTGTGTATTAATATGTGAATGTGTCTGTGTATATTAATATGTGAATGTGTCTGTGTGTGCGTGTGCGTGTGTGTGTGTGTGTGTGTGTGTGTGTGTGTGAGAACCTGTACATACTTCTAAATGCCACTACACTAACAATGGAATCCTACAGTACTGAGGGGGAGCATTTGACAGCAGGGACATTCTAATATTACCTTAAGTCACTTCAAAACTTAATAGAACAACAGGTTTTGCAGCAGTATGGAGGGATCATTGGACACCAAGGGAATTTTAAATATTTGTGTAAGTAACTTACAGCTTAAATAGAACATGGGTTTCACAGCACAAAAGTATTTTACAAATAATAAGCGTGAACTTCTAATGCCGGGAAGTACTGATAAATTGTAATGTTCCATGACTTATGAGGGCCATACTCAAGACTTCTGAATAAAGCCATGAGAACACTAGATAACACCAGGGATGCGTTTTAAATATTAATTTAATCCACTTAGAAAGTTAATAGCAGCAGCAAGTCTTATAACGCAGTGCATTTCTAAACAGTAAGTAGAATGAAGCTCTAAAGTGTGGCATTACTGACCGACTGTAATCATCACTGATTTACGAGAGACATGGAAAAAATAAGAGGCAACAGCAGGTTTGGCCTGTAAACGCAGGGACAGGTAATTGGTATGGCAGAGTGTGTGTGTGTGTGTGTGTGTGAGAGAGAGTGAGAGAGAGAGAGAGAGAGACAAAGAGAGAGAGTGTTTGCATGTGTGTAGGGGAATGAATGGGGGGAGGCATGTGCCAGTGCAAAGCATGGACCACCAGTGGTGATGATCACAAGAAAGTACTGAGCAGCACTAGCTTTAACACTATGCAGTTCAGAGACATGCTGAGGGGTTTCCTCATTAAGGATAAACATTTGTGTTTGCTGCATTTTTCACAATCACTTAAACAGTCACTTTTGGCCACAGCACTTAGTTCCAAAGGTGAGGTTCTTTCTGAATCCCAGCCTGACATTTAATAATTAAGTATCAGGTCTGGTTGGCAGCAAGGGGATTGTCTCCACAAAACAACCTTAAGCTGTCCACTTATGCCAAATTTGATAATGTGCAGAGTCTGTCAGCTTATTTTTTTGAGATATGGTTTGGTGACCTGACATTCATTTAGTGAGAACATGGGTAGTTACTAGGCATGCAGTCCAGGAAACCATGAATGAGCATAATGCAAATTCCCAAATGCCCCAAAGCACTGTCTGGTTAAGTGACTTACTCATGGTCACACAGTGGGAAATGAAGGCCAAGGGAATCAAACCCTGTACCAGAGGAAACAGCTTGTTAACAGTTCATCACCTTAATCCTCTTTGCCGACTGACAGATATCCATATGATCACTGTATTTATCCTTCTACTATACTGTTTATGTTTATTGTTGCCTTGCCAAAGCAATTCCAAACAATTAGTAAAAAGAATAAGTCTGCTAGAAGTTACGGTTTCAGTTTCATGAAAATATTCAGAATAGTTACACTAGTGATGTGCACCAAAACTGAATATTTTATATGTATTCAAAATGTATTTATTTTTTTAATGAGTCCAAATTTTACAGCAGCAGTACCAGAGTAGAGAACCGATACCATCTCTGCAGGGTGACCTGATCAGGGATCATTGTGTAGAATGAACTAGGATAGATGGGATGTTTGTCTAATACACACACAAATGGCTCTGGGACATCCAAAGTGTATGTAGCATGAACAGCATGCTGCCTGATCTTACTTCCACGTTAAGGGAAAGAACATACTAAGTGAAGGTGGTACTGCATGCAAAGGCACTCTTAGCTGTCCTAAGTCCGAGTCATGCGTGTCCAGGAAGTTGCACTAAGCTAAGAATCTGAAATAGTGACTGTGCTTTCAATGGGGTCTCATAGGTATGGACAGTGACCACTGCAGATGGGGCTGTGGATGAATAATGCTAATAATATACCCCCCCTGTGGATGAATAATGCTAATAATAATGCTAATAATATACCTCCCCTTCATAGATGTAAGGATTCAACCAGGCAGTCATAACGGTCAGTCACACTGGGTGGGTTTGGAAACATGAGTAGTATAAACAGCTAATCTGCAGATGTCATTTCCAGAAAATTGTTACATACACCAAATTCTTTCCTGGACTGCAGTATTTGATTTGGAAAGTCCCACTCCAGATGAAATCCATGTACATGACTGGAGTGGGAATTTCCAATGGGCAGTGAGGTCAGCTTTTAATAGACCACTCTCAGTACTAACTGAATCAAGGGCACCTCGCAGAATTAACAGAGAAATGAAGCCACAGCAGAATTAATGAAGTCAGTGTAGTTAGTGCAGGATTAAGATTAGGACCTTCCCCCATAAAATGACAGATTCAGGGAGCCTGACAGTTTTAACAAAATAGGGGATTTCAAAAAGGTTAACAGAAATGGAATGTCATAAAGTCTTAAAGTCAGGAAGCCTACTTAACACACTGAATTTATTACTCCTAACAAGATGAATTAAAACAGAGGACTGCAACTAAATTAACCCCTGAACTTCAGATGATAAATTGTCTAAGTAGCCCATTGTAATGTGGAAACATCAGCTGTTTTTATGACTTGGTTTTCACCTATTACCAGATTATTTGTGATTTTAAGTAGCGATCAGCTCTGTACTTTATTTGTTTAGTTAATGGCTGAACTATCTGTCATAAATAACTAAACAGTTTTTTTTTTTTTTTTTGGGAATCACAAGACAAAGAGCTGAAATCAGAACCAAAAACTGGTAAGGTGAAGGAACAGAGTTAAGTTTAGCATACATTTAGTAAGGAGGTGAAGCACCTGCTGATCGTGCCCCATAACAGCTTGCACCTAAGGTAGCCTCCCGCTTCACCTCATCTCCTTTTTATTTATTTATTTACTTTACATTTTTTAACCGGGAATGTCCGACTAGACACATATCCATTTTCAGCGGAGGTCCGGGGAAAAAAACTCCAGTAGCATGACATACAAGAAATTCCAAAAGAATATCCTACAGAGATACAAGTTCCATGGAAACATACGTCAGGTATAGTTTAACAATTCATTTAATAGAGTCAGCAGTTTAAGATTACACAGTAATCCAACAGTAGGGTTTGTTTAGATTATAAAAAATAAACATAAAACAATAATTCATTTTTTTTTCTAAATTTATGAGTACTCTCAATATTTCATTACAGAAATAGCCAGTGGTTATTAAGCTTTACAGTGAAAGGAATTAGGGGACCTTTAGTAGAATATTTGAACAAGGTATTGGTGCAAATTAACCTGGGGTGTAGCATGAACAAAGCCAATTGTTTGAGAAGTGGGTTCTCAGGAGGTTCTTAAATTGAGTAGTAGAGGTAGTGGAGGTTATTTGGCTAGGTAGTGAGTTCCAGATTTTGGCAATAGTGCAGGCAAAGAGAGATTTGCCAGCATCATTTTTGTGTCTGATAACGCTTATTAGGTTCTGGGAACTAGATTGTAAGGCTCTGGTAGGGATGTGGGGGTTAATTAAATATTGTAGAGCAGGGATATTTTTTGGAAGGTAGAAGAGATTTTGTGCTATTGTGAGTTAATTGAATAGAAGTAGTTTGAGCCAACTGAGTTGGTTAAGGGCAAGACAGTGGCGGGATTTGTAAGAGGCTTCAGTAGCGAACATGGCTATTTTGTTATAACAAGATTCCATTTTGTTCAGATCACTTTGGTGGAGATTAGTAAGGATGGGAGAGGTATAGAGAAGGATGGATAAGAGATGAGTTCTTGCAATAGTAGCTTTGGTTTGTTTTGTGATAAACTGTTTGTTCCTATAGAGAATTCCTAACTTTTTATTAACTTTCTTAATGGTTTGTGCTATATGGATGTCAAATTTGAGGTTATTGTCTATTTCTACACCTAACAGTTTAGTGTGTCCAGTTGGAGTGATTTAAATGTTATCTTTGGAGTGAATGGTGAAACTGTTGTTGAGGGAGGAGGGGTATGACTTGGGCCGAAAATAATTTGTTTAGTTCTTTTGGGGTTAAGAATAAGTTTGATGTTTGTGAACCACGTTTCGGCTAGATTAAAAGTGTTTTGAGTAAGGATTTGCAGTTCCTTTAATGTGGGGGTGGCACTTATAAGGGTGGTGTCATCTGTGTATTGTACTACAGATGCTGTGAGTGAGGAGGAATTGGATTTGGTTGGTGAATAGTGAGAACAACAGTGGGCCAAGGATTGATCCTTGAGAGACACCTATGGATACTGGTATCAGGGGGGGACAGCTGGTCATGCCATAGGACTGCCTGCTGTCAACCAGATAAGTAGCTACTAAACCATGATATAGTGGAGGGACTGAGGCTTAGGGTAGATAAAGTTTGGAGAAGAATGTTATGGTCTACCATGTCAAAGGCTTTAGATAAGTCTAAGAAAATGGAAGATTCAAACAGTCCCTTGAGTCTATTGTGGTTAACTATATCTGTAAATGATAGTAATGCTGTGGTGGTGCTGTGGGATGGTCTTAAGCCATGCTGGGTTTTGGAGATTAAGTTGTTTTGTAAGAAGTACTGAAGTACTGAAATAGTTGGGAATGCATAACTCTTTCTAATATCTTGGATAGAGGTGAGAGAATTGTGATTGGGCAGTAGTTGAGTTCTAAGGAGTTGCCCCCTTTGTGTAGTGGAATAATATGTGATGTTTTCCACAAGGTCAGGATTTTGACCTCTGCGAGTGACCTGTTTATGAGGATGGACACGGGATAGGCTATGGTGTCTGCTGCTATCTGAAGGAATTTGGCTGGTAGGGTGTCAGCTGCTAGTGTGGTTGGTTTGAGCTTTTTAAGGAGCTTGTAAATTGCTTTAGTGGGTACAGGGTGTAGGGAAAAGTTGTTGGTATTGTTTTGAGCAGAAGGGTGGGTTTTGCTAGTACCTGGTATAGGGCTACTACTGGTACTGAAGGCATTGCTAAGGGTTTGAAATGTCTCGGTAAAGAACTTGTTAAAAATTGTGGGAATGTTGTCATGGTTGTTTGGTAGTAATAGGGTTGGTGTAGTGGCTTTACCTGGGTGGATTATACCATTTATTGTAGCCCAAAATTTCTTAGGGTTATTGGCATATTTTTCTTGCATGTTTTTGTAGTAGTTACTTTTGTCTAGTTTGATTTGTTTTTTGGCTTTGTTGCGAAGTTCTTGTTAGGTTTGCCTCAGATTAATGGTTCTGTTCTTTTGATATTGACTCCAGGACAGATCCCTCTCTTTCATTGTAGTCTTGGTATCTTTAGTTAGCAATGGAGCATAGTTAGCTTTCAGTCTTATAGTTCGGGGGGGCATAATAGTTTAGGATTTGTAGGAAAGTGGAGTTAAAGTACTGTACGGCCTCATCTAGAGATAGCTGTTTTAGGGGTGCCCAATTACAGTTTTGCAGTGAATTAATGAAGTCAGTTGTTTTAAAACGTCTTTTTATTATGTATTACTCTGAGGCTGGGTTGGCTTATGTAATGGGGTCTGTTGCGAATTAGGTAGGTCGGTTGATGATCACATAGACTATCAGGTAAACAGCCAGCGTGCCATGCTAGAGTAGGGTCAGATAACAGAATCCAGTCTAAGATGGATTCACGGTTTGAGGTTTTATCTGTTCTGGTTGGGGTGGATATAATTTGGGTAAATTTATGGAGTTTAATATTGGTAGTTGGAGTGTGGCTAGAGCAGTTCAGCCAGTCAATATTAAAGTCACCTAATAGTATAGTTTCTTGTGGCATGGAGTTTGAGATCCAGTTCAGCAGGCTTTCCATTACAGTAGTGTTATTGCCTGGTGGAATGTAGCCACCTGCAATAATTCTATGTTTGTTTGAGTTTAGCTTTAGTTTGGCAAGGATTAGTTCAACATCTTTGATTTCTTGGGTGTTATAATCAATTTGTTCAATGCTGAGATGATTTTGGAACAATATCTCTACCCCTCCTCCCTTTTTCTCTACTCTGTCTCTTCGTATGATATAGCCAGGGGCTGTAATCTCATTATTATGGTGTTCTGGTTAAGCCATGTTTCAGTTAGCACAGCTATTTCTGGTTTATATACAGCTAGTAGGGCATGAGGGTTCTGAACGTTGTTAAGTATACTTCTTGCATTTATATTTATGAAGAGGAGGGAGGAGGGAGGAGGCAGGCCTATAGTATAGGGGATTTAGCTAATTAGAGTCTGTGTTGGGTGTTGTGGTGGGTCCTGGATTGAGGTGAATGTCACCACAGCAAAGGAGTTTGTGGAGCAGGTGAAGATACAGTTTAGTTTGTGTAGTAATTTAGTTTGTCTTAGTGAGGGTTAGTTCTGACTGACAGTTTGTAGTGGGAGTGACAGACTGATCCTAGAGGAGGTGAGGTCTAGTGGTGTGATAGGGAAGTTACAAAATTTCAGGGGAGTGGATAAAGGTTTGTTTTGCCATGGGGGTACTGATATGTAGTTGAGTGTGGTAATTACGTTTGTGCTGTGCACTGACATGTTGAGTTTATTTTTCAACACAGGAATAGGTTTGTTTAAGGGTTTGAAGAATTACTAAGGCAGAAGTTTCACCAGGGTTATGCAGGTAAGGGGAATCCCAATAGATTTGCTGAATCACAAAGCTTCCATCTTGACAGTTACCCACATAAATAAGTTCACACATTCATAGGATTATTGCCAGGTTGTTGATTGGTTAGTAGACTAGCCACCAGAAATTCTAGTATTTAACTCCCCAGTTTCTTGGGACAGTCCTGGGAGTTAAATTACAGTTATTCACCAGTAGTAGCTGGTCTGTGTGATGACAATATGATTTTTTTCACTACAGTTAGAGGAGATGTGGATTTTAAATGACAGGTGTTGTGCCAGTCCCTATTCATCATAGATTTTGTTACCCGGCTAACTTATTAGCCATAAAAAACTACTGCACAAACGTTTGCTGCTTTGACAAACTTAGCAAATATATCAAAATAATATAATCTGCTTTGGCTGGGACCCTCCCCCAGGAAGATCCCCACCCCGGCACAACTTCTAATCTAAACTGCTCAACATGTACAATTCACTGTGCATACAAACAGCATTAAAACTAATTTATCAACACTTATCTTGTATGTAGGATTTTGCCCTTCACACTCTCTATCTAGGGGGTTTTCTCTTAGCAATACTTAATATTATTACCTCCACATCACTGCACCTATAACTTAAAAGTAAGAAAACAGCACAGTCTTTTAAAAAAAAAAAACTACAATTCAGAGTTCCATAATTGACAAACGAAAACACACATTCCAGCTGCAATTCAGAGTTCCATAATTGACAAACGAAAACACACATTCCAGCTGCAACTTTTTTGTTATGAAAAATGCAAAATGTTCGTGTTAGAACAAATTCCTATCATATGGTTTACAATTATACACTGTATAGAGTTCGACTAGTATTGTCGATATCTAATACTATCTCTCAAATAAAAGGTCTGGTGTTCTGCTCTTGTGTAGATTTTCCACTTTTCTATGTTCACATAGGTCTTCATGTACTCTGGTATCCACCCACATCTCAAACATAAACTGCTTTGGCTGAGTGCACACTTTGATAAATTGCAACTAATTTTATACGACACCACTATTTATGCTTAGGTGCCCCCCCCTTTTAACTGTGTGGGATTAACCAGTTAAAGTGAAATGGGTAGTATCTGCTAACAAAACCAGCCTTGCCAATGCCAAATGAATCCAAGAAAGCTGCAGAGGCATACCTATCCATTGTAACTGATCATCCGTTTCTGTGTTTCATATCACACATATGATCATTCTCACGTCTTCAGTCAGAAGCTAGCACTGGGAATGAAGAGGACCATGCCTGTTTCTGAATCTAAGGTTCAATAAAATGCCTTTTGCATGATGTAAACATCACCTCCACAGTTCTGCAAAACTGTACTTTTCAACCCACATGTTGACACCTTGATTGTGTTAGACATAATTTTAAGTGTGCGGTCTTTCAGTACAAAATGTAGCAGCAGCAGCACTTTCAACTTTCCATGTTGTTCCAGGATGAATCTTTGTCATACGGATCTGAATTTTGGACACCTCAGCAAACACATGCCATGCTCCTTTGGTGACAAGCCCCCTCAAGGTTTATTCCAAATGCCTTCGACCTGAAATCCACTTATGAAAGGCACCAAGGGCAACAAAAGTGGTCAAACAGCCAGAAGTGCAACCCCATAAGCAGACGCATCAACATCCCAAAGAAGTCCTAATCATATGACAAAAATATTATGAATAGTACACCTCTATTGTTTGAATAATTAGTGACTATATAGTGCAGAGATGTTATATGCTTCACTTAAATTCATGCCATGCACATACATGTGAAGAGAGGCATGCACTGAGCAATGGTAACACATTCTGACTGGGACTTTCCGCTTCATTATTTTTGCAGTTTCAATATTCAATTGTATTCCAATATTTTTTTTATCAAAGGGGTCAGATTGTGTTATCTAGACTCACAAACCACTTAGCAAAACAGGACATAGATTTGTTATTGATATTTCAGTTTGTTTAGTGAATGTTTGGATTTATGAACTACCAGTTTATGATGACGACTACTAAACCCGCACCTAGAGGGTGTGAGTAACCTTGTTGTCTTTATTGTATTATGGTTTTGGAAACGACCAATGCTAATTGATTTGATATGATGTTTACTTCTGTTAGTGATTGCACTTGGTTAGTTTCTCTCAACCAATAGGGGTTCAATTAACTTTTAACAAAGGAGATGATTTTTATTGGCTTATGCCATTTAGTTCAACCAATACTGTTTTCTTGTCTGAATTGCAACTTATTTGCATTTTTAGGTTGATTGGTTAATCATGTGTTTAAATAATTATAGGATATGTTTTTTCGGGTTTATATTAGATGATCGAAGTTCCAAAAGTTCGGCTGTCATACGGTCGACACCATATGATCGAACTTTTAAAAGTTCGAACATCTAATAAAAAAAAAATAAACTACCTGAACGTTTTAAGCAGGAGGACAAGCCCCCCCCCCCTGTACCCCCCACACCACCCGGTCTTTAAATATGCCAACTTTGAGTTCACACTACAGTGCTGAAAACGGAAATCTTCACATTCCTGTGCTGTACAGTGATCTCTGTTAAAACGTTCAAACTCTCAAAAGTTCAATCATATGGTGTCGACCATATGACAGTTGAACTTTTGGAATTTCGATCATCTAGTATAAACCCATTTTTTTCAGTAGATCTGAAGAAGAGTTTTTACATGAAAGCACATATCTGTGTTTTTTACACCATTTTATTAAAGTTTATGCTTCGGAATGTGGTTGCTGGACTGTTCATTTTTGTGAATATTACAAAAATATATAACAGTAAATTAAACAATTTATAAACCCCGCTTCTCAACCATTTCATTTTAAAGTCATGAAATTAAGTGCTAGAAATGTTAAAATCTCAGCCATGTGCAATAGGCACAAAAGTCCTAATACCAAATTAGGCTTCATTTTTTTTGCTTTTTGCTACATTAGTCATCAGAGAAAATCAAGTAGTTGCAAATGCAAGTATACCCAAGCAAAGGATTTCCAAATATAGGGTTATATAGTTTTAGCTGAAGACAAAAGTTTTTTTTTCCATTTACTGAAAAAAAGAACAGCTGAATATTTCTCTCTGGGCAACTGTAAGAAATATATGCCCTAACCAAATAATATAACAAAATGAGTTAGTAGTCACAGCTACTTAATATCTATCAATGGGTCTTGAAAACAGGAAGGCAACATGATGCTCCAACAATGGTAGTCTGTTATTTTTACTGCACACTTTCATAAAATACAGGCTACTTAAATCCAAATGTAATCAGTCGTAGAATCTCCAAATTATGTCAAAATCCTACAAGACGGTCTTACACAAACAAATGACTGGTGTCAAAGTCATGGCCTTAAACTCAATGCTAAAAAATGTATTATCATCCCTTTCGGTAAGAGTGATGTTCCTGCTATCACTACAATAACAACACCATAAGTGCGCACTCAGTGGTGATAGACCTGGGCACACAGGTTGACAGCAACCATATCTTTGATCACCATGTCTCCATAGTGGTAAGAATGGCATTCTATACTGCTCATCGCATAAGCAAGGGCATTGCCTCCAGAAGAAAACCTCCGTGTACTCTTCTCTCATCAGGCCAATAATTGAGTACAACACCCCTTTTGGTATGTACCTTTCCAAGCACATGCAGCAACTGGAGAGACCACAAAGGTTCTTCACAAGGAAAATTCAAGGTCTTCAGCATCTGTCCTATGAGGGCCATCTGAAATCACTGTCACTTTATTCTGTTTCATACAGACTACTCAGAGATGATCTCTGCCTTGCATATAAAGCAATCATTGACCCTGCTTTACTGGAAATGTTGCATATCCGCAAGTCAAATGTACATAGGTTACTTACTCTAAAGGCCTTAACCCGGTATGTGACATTAATAGAACCTGGCGGAGGGACAGATTTGTCTCCCAGAGGTTACCACACCTTTGGAACAGACTCACATTTTATGTCAAAGTACCTCATTGGTCCTCTTCAAAACACAATCTGGACAATTGGATGAGTGACTGTAAGTTCACACCAGGAGTTCCACCTATGTCCCTCTTGGACAGGGGTGATAGGTGCTGATTGTGAAAATAAGGGTAAAACTTAGCTAGGCTTGTAAGGGCCCTATGATAATTAGCCTAGTAACCTTCTATGATTTAAAGTAAATGAAATACTTCTGTTTAACAACGCATTCCATAAACAGGTAAAAATTTATAGTCCCTGATGGCTACTCTGTTCCACCTGCACTAATCAAATAAAAGGTTCAAGAGACATTTCTTTTAACAGCTCAGCTGAATATCCATGATTAAAGTAATAACAACCAGCGATGTAAACACAGCTCTAACTGCAGCTGTTGCAATATTTAATCTCAGGAATACTTAACTTTATTTAAATCAGTGAACTGCGGTTCTAATTAGAGACAGAGATTAACATGACATTTCATTTGCTCATCACAAAAATCAGAAGTCCTATATCTAACACTGCATATCAAATGTGCCAGTAATAGTAAACAACCTCTATATGTCACCTGTGAAATTGTGAAAACAACTACAAACACAGTACATTTGAAATGTATTTTTTCATTTACAAAAAATGCAATGTCCTTACTATATCCTCTATAATTTCACAAAGTCTGGAACAAGCAGATGCAAGCATTATCACCTTAGGCTTAATGAGTGGGGAAAATGATGAAAACATTCTGACATTTTTGAAAGCCAAATAACAGTGAACATTAGTGATCATGGAAAGTATATGAGTTACAATTAATAGTCAAAACAATCACAACTTAAAACTAGCCTTAAACTGAAGAGAAAATTAAATCCTGCAAAAAGCATTTACAATCTTACCTTAGAAAAACTAAGCAACACAGAGAGCCATATGAAATTACTTTTTCTGAGCTGGACGCTTGACTGATAACATGAACATGTATACAGATGAGTCACACAGTTGCATTTACTATAAATAATCATGCCTTGTTCAATTGATATACCATTATTTAACCCCAAAACATATAATACATTTGGAAGTCACTACAGAAAATAACACTTCCAAGTGTGAAAAATGCAAGTTCCTCTGTAGCCCCCAATATGTGGGCAAAATCCCACACCTCCAATTATATAGTCACAAAACATACACCAACGCCAAGATTTCACCTTCCTGCTCACCTCTTACACTAATTACCAATACAAGATGGTAATGACTTCACTGTGTAACACTCTGAGCCACAAACAACTGTCTGGTGACATACACTAGGTTTCCCCATTAGTTAATTTAAAAAATGTATTTTATTTATTTTACATTTGTTGACCGGGATGGTCCAACTGGATACATGTCCATTTTCAGCGGAGGCCTGGGGAAAAAAAAGCTCCAAAGATAATTGCAAAAGCAAACATGACAAAAATACACATTTAGCAAAGTTTACAGACTCAGTTGAGACTTTTGAGTTATTCAATTTAACAAATGTATGTTATAGCACACTTAAATAACAGATTGAATAGTATTAGTATACAAGTAGTTCCAAAGATTTTGTCAGGTTTAGAGCAAGAATATAGTCAATGCGAATTAAAATACTGTTTGAGACTTTTCTTAAATTCTGTTAGGGGAGGTCTCTAGAGTGATGTCAGCAGGCAGCGAGTTCCAAGTTTTACCAACAAAATTGCAAACAGAGAGTCTCTGGCAAAGTTTTTGGATTTAACAGTTTGGACTACCAATCTATTAGATGAGCGAAGTGGTCTAAGGTTACAGTGTGGGTAGATAACATTTTTAAGAACAGGTGTATTATCTGGTTGGTTAAGTACTTTATGAGCATTATTAGCTGGTTGTACTTTAATAGGCCGGGTAGCTCTAGCCAACCAAGATAGTTTAGGTTTTTACAGTGATGTGTTCTATAAGGCATACCAGTGGCAAATCTAGCTATGTGGTTAAAACAGGAAGAGAGTTTATTAAGATCACTTTTAAGTTGATGAGTATAGGGGAGGCATAAAAAAGGGTAGAGAGTAGATGAGAATGGGCAATGGCTATTCTAACAGGTGGGGTAAGAAATGGTTTAATTCTATACAATGTGCCAAGTTTTTTATTGATGGTTTTGATAGTTTGGTTGACATGCTTATCAAATTTAAAATTGTTATCAACCAAAACACCTAGAAGTTTTGTGCAATCACCATGGGAAATCATGGTACCATTATTAGATTTAATGGAAAATGGTACTACAGAGGACCTTTGAGGGGAGAGAAAAATAGAAGCTTTGTTTTGTTCGGATTTAAAATTAGATGACGCTCAGAAAGCCAGTTTTTGACTATGCTAAATGTATTCTGGGTTAGTGTCTGCAATACTGGTTGGGAGGTGGCAGAGCAAATCATCTGTGTGTTGAATACAATTAGCTTTTGGAATGGTCATATGGAGGTCATTAATGAAAATGGAAAACAAGAGGACCCAGAATGGATCCCTGGGAGACTCCAAGGGTGTTGGGAAGGAGGTTGTACAGTTTGTTCTGCCATAGGACGGCTTGTTGTCTATCGCAGAGATATGATTGGAATCATTGGAGAGAATGATTGTCTAAGGAAATTGCTTTCAAAGTGGAAATAAGTAGTTGGTGGTTAACCATATCAGAAGCCTTTGAGAGATCCAAAAAAGGGCAGAGGATAGTTTGTTAATGTTTCTGTTATAGTTAATAGCATCAGAGAAGGTAAGAAAGGCTGAGGTGGTACTATGATGTGTCTAAAGCCATGCTGAGATTTTGCTAGTAGATGGTTCTGGATTAGATAGTGCAGAAGCTGCTTATGGATGCACTTTTCCATAATTTTAGCCAGTGGTGATAAGATAGCTATAGGTCTATAATTGGAGAGTTCGGTGGAGCTACCACCTTTATGGAGTGGTATGACATGAAATGTTTTCCAGATAGAGGGGACTGTAGCTTCTGATATGCTACAATTGATTAGAATGGAAATGGGATATGCTATGATATTTGCAGCTTTCTGCAGATACTCAGCAGGGACAAGATCAGCAATTGGGGTTGTGGGTTTTAGTTTTTTGATTAGGGAGCAGATAATAGATGTGGAGACTGGAAGGAGGCTGAATGAGTACTGGGCACTGGGAATGGGAAGATGTAAGTTAGAGGAACCCATAAGGTAGCTTTACTGGCTAGGGCCTGGATAGTCTCAGTGAAGAAACTATTAAAGTCATTAGCAACAGCCTCTGATGGTTTATCTGGGGGGGCTGAAGGAGTAGGTGTGGTGGTCTGTCCTAGGTGCAGTAGTTTATTTATACCTGCCCAAAACTTTTGAGGGTTTTATCGTTACTTTTCTGAAGATGGAAGTAGTAGTTTTTGTATCCAATAAAATGTCTCTTTTAGTCTCATTCCTTAATTGTTGATATTTATTTTGAGCTTGAGGAGATTTAGTGGTACGCCACGTGGCCCATGCCTTATTTCTAAGTGAAATTCTTGATTTGGTTTCATTAGAGAGCCATAGTGCAGTTTTTGTTTTAGTCCTAATGCAGCGGGCAGGAACATGGGAGTCAAGTATGGCCAGGAATTTTTTATTAAAGTAAGGGACAGCTTCATCTAGGGGCAAGTTTTTCAGGGGAGACCAATTGCATGATTTAAGTTCCTCTTGAAACTTGGTAGGGTCAACGTTCTTATTATTTCTAACTGTTCTATAGATGGGGGTTATTGGTTTTGTGTTTAATTATAAAGGTGAGAATGTGATCACTGAGGTCATTGGGGAGAGTCCCAGACGTATACAATTGGGGGTGACTATTGATAAGTATCCAGTCTAATATACTTTCTTTGCGATTAGATTTGCCTATCCTGCTGGGGGTGAATATTATCTGTGTAAACCCATACAGGTTAACATGGGTAGTGGGAGATTCTAAGGAACAGGTGTTCCAGTCTAAGTTAAAATCACCAAGTACTATGGTTTCTTGGGGATAGTTACTAGCTAACCGCTGGAGGATATCTGCAAGGGTTTGGGCATTATTCCCTTGAGGAATGTAAATACAGACAATATTTATGCTTTTATTATTAATCGGAAATTTGGTAGAAAGAATTTCTGCATTATTGACCTGGGGAGGTTGTATGGGGTTGATAGTAACAGAGTTGAAGAGTACAGCTACTCAACCTCCCTTCCTGGTAGCACGGTCCAGTCTAAGTATGTAATACCTTGGAGGTGAAACTTCATTAGCTGAGGTTGTTGGTTTTAGCCAGGTTTCACAAGGATCTTAGTGCCTTCACAAGGATCTTAGTGCCTGAAAATACAAGGTAAGTAAACCAGGGAATATAGTAAGGTTTTGTGTAGTATCTCATGCTTTTTAAAGTATTCAATTCACTATTTTGGAGGTTGGGAACACTTTTCTGTTATGCTTTAAGTTTTAGAGCATAAGGGAGACAGGTTTAATATTTAGGGCTTCCTGATAGTGCTTTATACCCAGGTCAGCATATGATACGGTACAAATACAGCATAAGTACAGATTATAACCTTAGCAGGTCTATTTACCAAGGGGTAGTTCAAGGCAGGCTTTCAAATAATCTTTCAACAGGGTTAGCGTCCTTCTACTGTTGCAAGCCTGTCAGGATAGTTAATAGAAGGAAATAGTATCTGATAGGGACGAGATTAAAGTACATAGGTCATTAGGTGGAAATTTACTCAAATACACATATAGTTAGAAGGTAAGGAGCATTTTCTCAACACATTTGCAAGTAAAGCATCATTTTAGTATGAAGAAGTAAGGAACTCTTGTATGCAGTTAGCAATGGAGTACAGATTATATACTTCAGTTATCTCAGGGTAGTGTCTTCCAAGTTATTATATAGTTTACACGGTAAATACTAATGCTTTTATCAGCACAAGCCAGCTTCAGTTGTTAAACATTACTTTCACTTACCACTGAATATAAATAGAGTAAAACTTCTTGTACAAGGAAGGCAAAATAAACCAGGGTTCAAGTAATCTAGTTCCAGCTATTACAGTCCTGTTGCTAGCTAGAATTTTAGTGATATACGGTTATATTCCTGACTCTAACTATTTTAATAGCGCTACAGTTTGTGCAGTTCAAAACGGAAGACAGGAACAGTTATTTAAACTCTGCTACTTACGCAGTTCAAACACAGAAAGCATCAGTAATAAAATGACTTAGTGCTTCAGCATTAAAAACAGTTAAATCTTCATTGTCGCTATAAAATATACTTTTGCTACATGCTCTAGAAGGTTATACAAGCCAGCATTAGACAAATGACAGTTTAAACAGTTCAGCAATCAGTTTGGCTTCACACCAAATGCTTAATTTCAATGGTAACACGCTTCCAGTAATTCAATAGTATTTTGCTTACTTAACACTACGATTGTTCAGATAAAAACAGTCACTATTAGAGGCATATATCACTTAGTCCACATATACATACCGCAAGGGATCAGCAGGCAGCTGATTGGGTCTAAAAGCACTGATTGTTTGAAAAAATGGTGGTTACAGTAGGTGGTATTGCAACCTCACACACGTAGCTGATCAGGGGGAGGGATGTATGGCTTAACCAACACAAGGATCTTAGTGCCTGCAAATACAAGGTAAGTAAACCAGGGAATATAGTAAGGCTTTGTGCAGTATCTCATGCTTTTTAAAGTATTCAATTCACTATTTTGGAGGTTGACAACACTTTTCTGTTAAAACAAACCACACATTCACATATACATACCGCGAGGGATCAGCAGGCTGCCGACTGGGTCTAAAAGCACTGATTGTTTGAAAAAATGGTGGTTACAGTAGGTGGTATTGCAACCTCACATATGTAGCTGATCAGGGGGAGGGATGTATGGCTTAACCAACACAAGGATCTTAGTGCCTGCAAATACAAGGTAAGTAAACCAGGAAATATAGTAAGGCTTTGTGCAGTATCTCATGCTTTTTAAAGTATCCAATTCACTATTTTGGAGGTTGACAACACTTTTCTGTTAAAACAAACCACACATTTTGAAACATTAATCCAAGGGGTGAATATTTATTTCATCAGTGGAGGTAAGCAAATTATGAGAGGCTCTTTTATCATAACTAATGAAAATTCATTTGATCTTTAATAGTGTTATAGGGATAGTGTCTAAGTTGGACAAAACAGGAAATTCATCCCTGGTTTGGAACCTCTGTCTCTAATGAACACAGGCAGCCTGTAAATGCTTCATCTCCCAGGCCTCTGCTTGTAAATGTTTCATTGCCTAAGCCCCTGCATGTAAATGTTTCATCGCCTAAGCTCCTGCTTACACTTACCTAGGGTATCAGAACTTGTTAGAGATTTGGGATATATGGGTAGGCTTAAAAAGGCACTTGTGGTTGTTAGCCTATGAACCTATAACAATGGAGGGGAAACTGGAGTATCTGACTTCTGTACCAACTTGTGGGGGGGGGTTGTACATTAAAAAAAACGGTTTGACAGGTTGCAATATGTCAATTACGTGGCATCTTATTAATCATCTGCCAATCTTCTTTTGTTTAGAAGTAGTTAAGTTGCCTTAAAAAAGTGCTATTTACAAACTAGCTATAACCAATCACAGTTGTTATCACTTAATTTATAAAAAGTCCATTGGAGGGAATCAATTGAGTATGCTGTCCAGAGTGCTGAATTCTCTTGCTACAGCTCTAAATGTTGAATCCCCCCTCACAATTTGTTCAAATCAAGATCCTCTGATACCGTTCTTGAACAAAACAAAAAAGTCATATTTACGAAAGACACCATTCACAATACTTTTATTTCTACAATACACCTTTGTTATACACATCAGAAAGTATGTCCAGTATTCTTTGTTTAAAAATGTGCCATAATCATGGGTAAACAACAATGCTTCAGATTTGAAAGCGTCAGACTTTTTTCTTTATTTAAAAAAATAGATTTGTTTTTCATTATATCAGTTTTGCAAAATTTCACAGCCAGCATGTCATACAGACAGTGAGTCAAAATCTCAAATTCAGATTGCTAGATAAAGTTTTTACATTGCAGATAGCCTGAAATGGAATTCAGTGATGGCAACACATAAAAACAAAAATGGTGAACGTGACACTGAAAGCAAGCCTCCCTCCCATATGTGGGGTTGGAACAATTGCTCCCCAATTAAACATAACCCACTTAATTATAACAGACATTAAGGTTGCCAGATTCACAGAAAAGCAAACTTCTCAAGCATTCAGCAATTATACTGAATGTTAGTTTGGACAGTCTACCTCAGGGAAAAAGCATTTGTTGAATCGAACTTCAACATTTTATCTAACCACCCAGTATATACAATCATACAGCAAAATCTTCTATCTTACATGTGTGAAACCCTAGTGTAAGCTAATTATACAAACAAAATCTGCAAGGATTATTTCTGACAGCAGACTCTTGCCATAGACACAACAGTGACCTTAACTATGCAAGAATGTTTTGCTAAAGAGAGTCTGAAACAAAATATGCATCTGATAAAAATGAGTCTTAATAATGTTTCAGGTGATAGTTTGCTCATTTATATTCTGGCATGATGACAGCAATGACCTTGGTTCATGGATGTACAAAGGTTAAAAATAATGTTCATTTGAATACATTCATTTAAATACAAAAAGAACTCCAGTGATTTATGGTATTTTGTCCAATTTGCAGTGAGACATGATTATTTCCTGATTCTGCAGGGTTCTTGTGCGTGTGTAGCATTTGGTTAGTAATTTTGTTGTATATATGAACAGAATATGTTATAAGTATATTAATTGGGTTTTCTTTTCAATACTTTTGTTAGATAATACTGTAGATAAAGGGTTATAATACCTCACTTAGCTGGCTTCATTTATTTTCATTACATATACTTAAATAAGCCTTCAGTGAAATAAAAACTTAAAACAAAAGGGAATTTCCAAAGTAACAGACATTCAGCAAAGCGCTATGATAAAGTATAAGTCATATTTTTTCATAGGTCAGCAAAAACACTCTGAATATGTTGCTCTACAATAGCCAATGAAATGATATTACAAGTCCTTCTAGATCTAGAACATTATCAGGGTTCACTTTCACTACAAAAATTCTCTGACTATATGGCCAAGTGAGCTACATTTTTCTTTTTTCCTGCACTCCCCGCCAGCTGGGGAACAGCAAAATGCAACTGTCACTCTATATTGCCTTGAATGTATGTGGTCTGTTACTAAAAGGTGAAAAACAAAAGCAATACTTAATATTTGGGGTATACAGTGCATCATGCAGGAGGAGAACAGCTGCATTACCAACTTTATTATACCAATACCATGATCATTAGAATTCAGGTGAAATGGTAACTCCCTCAGATACAAGAAACTTTGTCAAAAACAATTGGAGTCAGCACAGGGAAAACAACACACTGAACTGGACTTTTATTTTTTTCCCCAATTGCCTGTTACAAGTAGTAATTTTTTATCTGACAATATAACTCTTAAGGGGACAACTGTCATCTACCTATTATCAGTAAATCAGCATTTCCACAAACACAAGGCATTCTTCAGATGTGTTCACAACCTCAAAGGCAATATACAATTGTGGGGAGAGCTCATTGTTAATGGAGCCATGTACACAGAGCCAGAGGATATAGCAAATCTACCGGATGACAAATTCAACTCCAACTTTATCCCTTTCTCCCACTCAGCCTCCCCTCGGGAAATACCAAATATAACTCTCCCAACTATCAGTAGTGAACAGGTCCTCAATGCTCTCTCTGAGGTCAAGAACACTGCATCAGTGGGCCCAGACAATATCCCAGGATGCATTTTAAATAGCATGAAACATGGCCTATCAGGCCCTCTGGAATTGCTATTTAACTGTAGCCTTCAAACAGGCTTCATGCCCTATGAATGGAGAACAGCAACAGTCATCCCTCTGCTCAGAGACCCCTGAAACTACAGACTAATAAGTCTCACTAGTCGCCTATGCAAAGCCATGGAAAGGATCATCAAGGAGATGATAGATAATGACATGGAAAACCTCAAGACACTAGATCCAATTCAACTTGGTTTTGTCAAGGGCAGGTCATGCCTACTCAACCCAGTGGTCTTCTTTGAAAAGGTCACCAAAGCAATGGATGAGGGCAAAATGGTTCACACTGCCTACCTTGACCTGACCAAGGCATTTGACACACAATACCCCACTCAGGCATTGTTGACAAACTCACCAGTTTAGGCATAAACCCTCATGTCACCCAGTGGATAGCCACTAGCTCACAGACAGGATCCGGGAAGTTAGAACTGGGGAGTAGACCTATACAAAGAGGCCAGTCACAAATGGAGTCTGTCAGCGATCGGTCCTGGGACCTCTCCTTTTTGACATGTACTTCCCTGAAGTCAAGGCCAATGTCAATGGCCGCTAGCGGACTAAATTTGCAGCTGATTGCAAATTAGGAGCAGTCATAGAATCCCCCACCAACACAAATGTTCTCCAGGAAGGGCTGACACAGACAAATAACTGGTTTTAGACCTTTGGAGTAAAACTAAATGCCAAGAAATGTAAAATAATGTCCTTCGGGAAATCATCCACCCATGGCAACTATCATATTGACAACACACCCCTAAGAGCTGACCCAGTAGTCAGAAACCTGCGAACACACATAGACAGTAATCTAGCCTTTGACCATCATATGTCTACAGTAGTGAGGAAATCATTCTGTGTTGTGCAACTTATAAACAAAGGTAGGACATCTAGGTCCAAGGAAGTCAATATTCTACTGTATTTGACATTCATCAGATCTATGATTGAGTACAATGTCTCCTTAGATAAGTACCTAACCAGGCATATCCAACAGGGCATTAGTAATATGTCCTATGCAGACTGCCTAAAGGCCCTATCCCTGTATTTGGTCTCCTACAGACTGCTAAGGTGAGATCTATGTCTGGCATACAAAGCATTGTCAGACCCCACACTGATGGACGCCTTGCATATCCACAAATTAAGTAATACCAGAATTACCCACTCTAAAGACTTAAACCTTGCCTTTGATATAAATAGGACCTGCTCAAGAAAAAAAGGTATGTATCCCAGAGACTGCCTCTTCTCTGGAACAGGATCCCCATCCATGTGATGCAGAGCTCCTCCCTAACACAATTCGAGTGTAACTTGGGACAACTGGATGGGGGAACAGGAAATTTATCCTTGGTTTGGCACCTATTTCTGTAATGGGCACAGACAGTCTCCAAATTGTTCATCTCCCAAGCCTCTGCTTACACTTATCAAGGTTATCAGAACCTGTCAGGGGTATGGAATACATGGCCAGGTATAAAAAAAGCCTTGTGGCTGTTAGCCTAATAAACACCTATGAACCTATTATATTAGATTAAAACAAAATATACTTCTAGGAAGAAAGTGATGGGGATCAGTACCCCACTTAGCTCAACTTTTTTTTTTTTTCTACTAGATCCCTCATACCTAAAACATCAAAACAGTGTCTGATCTGGATTCCTTTAAGTATTTTAATTTGTACCAGTCTCTCAATTAGCTATTATCATCAGAGAGTACTTTCCCTATGGATCGTTTAGTCTACTCATAAGAGTGAAGGCTGACTAGCTAAACATAAGAACATAGGTAGTTGTAAAGGTTCAAGCTTCCCTGAATTCCAAAACATCCCTCACTATTTAAACCAGCTCTTTAATTACACAAGCATGGTGGATAGAAAACATTTGGCTTTGCTTGAAAAACAAGAATTTACCCTACTAGCTGTGGAATTTATGTTGCCAAAGTATGGGAGGTACAGCTCTTCAAAGAACATTGAACAGGGGCTTATCTTGGGCAAAGACCCAGCAATGTATTACATGCATCTAGTAATTTTAGTACTTGCAATAGTTCTTACAGGTCACACATTGTGTAGCAGTACTGTTACATAATCTATGTTGTTGAAGTAGCAGTTTGTCTCCTTTGACATTTGAACTGTGATGAGTTTATGTGTATTACCCACTGTACTAATTTACAGTAAGTGAAGTATAGAAGAACAACACTTACATGTTTGCTAAGTCAAGCCAGAAAATTATTCAGGAATCTATCTTTAGGACAAACAGTACAGTACATGTTGTCCTGGGTGTCTGTAACACATGGCTTCAGATTTGATTTCAAGGCTACAAAGTTAATAGCTGACTTCAGATTCAAGGTGCCCTGGAACCATGTACACTTTGAACCATGGTTCTGGATCCAAATACACTTATAAGCACCCTTGTGGTTTGACAGACTGTGTTATAAACAACGCATGACAAGCACAGAAGTCCAAAAACAATTTACCACTTGGGTTCAGATCACAGACTATTCTTATCAATTATACCACCAACATGAAACTCCAATCATTCCCCATGACAAGTGTATAGTCTCTTAGTAGAACCACAGAGTCAGTGGTGGAGCGAATTGTGCACCACAACCATAGTCTGTAAGAAGCCCCAATACATCAAATACCCATTAGGTATATAAGAACAAACACAAAGTTTTTCTTTCTTCAGTTCAGAGTCACACTGAGTGGACTCTGCCATCGACTGCAACAATTATGAGCTGTAGTGGACAGAGCTAGTGGCTTCTGGGTAACCTGGTCTCCCTGCACTCACCTGAAGGCTCCTTCAAGGATAAATTCCACACTGTAAGAGAGAGAGAGGTAGAGAGTGACAGTGAAAGGTGAGTAAGTGAGTGAGTGTGAGTGAGTGAGTGACAGCATCCATGTTTGAAAAGTTTAGTTCCAAAACCAAGCATCATGTGGAGTTCTACTATGCAACACCAACTTCCTCAAAACTGACAAGCCAAAAAGATGAAAAAATATCTGAAACACAGAAGGGTGAAAAATCAGTTTTAATTGTCTCTTTGTAGGGGAAAGCCTCGCACACTAGTGAACTTATACCAACTCCATAGTCGCACCAATTCAAAGAAATGAGAATGCTCCCAAAACAAGTGAATCATTGCTGCGTTACACTTGGAACCCTCACCAACATTGATTTCTGATGGAAAACAGTGTTCAGTATTATACCTTTCATCTTTTTTTTTTTCTTTGCGTTACTGATGCTCGAGCAATTTCACCTCAAGTAACTGTAGGGAGCACTGCAGAGGTAACACCAGTAATTACAACTAACTCATACTAAAGCTAAAGCTAAACCTCCTTATCAGTAGTGACATGACATTCCATGTCTCCAGTCCATTTTCAGTGCAATGTTCTAATCCATCTTAAGATTTTCCATGATCTTGCCTGCCATTTATGTTGCATTATATGCAAACTGACACCCTTTACCTTGTGGGTGATGAGCTCACACTGCAGTTCCACACAGCTTCTTCAGACTAGATTAGGAACTCATTTATGAATGCAAATCCCAGGTCTGGCTCTTTGTGATAGGCTTCAGTATCCTTGTTCCCACATGTATATCCTTGTTCCCACATGTATATCACCAACATTTTTAAGTGACCCATCATGAAAGTCACATTCTGGTTTGTTTTTACCTGGTTCTTCCTCTCAAAACACTTTACCAAGGGTGATCCTATCTGCAGCATAAATTTCAGATGACGTAGCTCCAAGGATTTCTGAGGCATATAAATACCTCCACCAAAACAAAATTCATAATCTTAGGATGGACTATCCCTTCTTAACCCCAGCTAGTTCCTTTCAACTTGCACCTCTGCTGCCTTCAACTTCTTTTTAAACCTTCTGACTGCCTCATTGTACAATGTCTCCTCTTCTTTCCCACCTCTACCCTACACCTTCGGTTTTATATTCCCTCTTGCCCTGTCAATAGCCTCCCACATAACCACACTGGACCTCCTATCTTTTTCCTTTTGTTGATTCTTCCTCAGACCCTTGCCCGCAAACCTTGGTAGTCAAAGTGCCTAAATCATTATCAAAGCTTGTGAATCAGCTTGGTTTGTCTCCAGTCTCTTAACATAAATTTGTCATTCTCTCTGTTCAGCATAACCTACCTTTGCAATGACATGCCACATTCATTGTCCTTTGTATGTTGTCATCTCCCACTCTAAGTTTCACAATTATGTATTACTGTTAACTAACAATTCCTCCATCTGGACTCTCCCCAGTCTTGGTGTGGACTACATCCAGAATTTTATCCTGCATAGCTAGCTGAACCTACTCCATCTTTGTCCTAGGACTTGTTTACTCCTGGAAAATTCAGATTCCTTATGGAGCATAACATGCCATTTCCTTCCTCATCACCCACACATATATTCTCTCCTCCAGTTTCTTATTCTCTTTCTTGGACTATCCAGGGGCCAATACACTTTATCAGTTCGACAAATCAAAAGCCATCAAGTTCAGGAATACAAGGACAGGAAAAGAGCTGGGGAAAAGGTACACAGCACTTTTGTCCTCTGATGGATGTCTTAAACCTATAGGTCTGTAAACTGTCTAATCAAGCCAAACTATGCAACTGTTCTCCTTCCAAAATTCACCACTTAAAACTGCAGACAGCAATTCACACTCAAACATCAAAGCAGCACACAGCCTGGAGGAAAACAGCTTCTCAGGCTGGTCACAGGTGTTTGAAAATAGCCATTGCTCATCTGGGGCAAAAACAGTAAAAAAATGAAGCAAACATCCATTAAATGCTTTTCACATCTGTGGGAAACCTCAAGATAAAAAAAAACTTTTGATGTTTATAAGTATTTGATATATACTGGGAAGTTAAACAAACTGTATGATGGTTCCAGACCATACCACTTCTCTACATCGGACTGTATTTAGCAAATATATCATGGCAACCTGGCATGAAAATCAGTCATAAAAGGCCGTCTTTTTGTCATGTACTGAGTAGCACTGCTATCGTCACAACTCTGCCATCAGCAGTTTAGGCAAATCAAACACTGGGCCCAAATCCAGATCAAATTCAACAGCACAACAGGACCAGGAGGTAAATAAAGTGCTAAAGATTCAGGAAAGATTCCTGCAAGGCAGTCAGTTCCATGACAAAAAGGGGGTAAAGCCCTTATATGATCAACAAGTCCTGAGTCTGGGTAGCAGCTTCAGACTGGAAGGAGCTAGAGGGGAGGGAAAGAAGTGATGAAACAGTACCTGCTCATGTCTCTTAGGGGAAAATCAGGGGAGTGGGAACTTTGCTTAACATCTGGGCATCAACAAAGGCACATGCATTGGGGAGTAGGGGCAACTGAGAGAATATCACTTGTTGAAGCAGGAGGTGTGTTCTCAGCAGATACCCATTGTGTACCACCCTCTTCGGCCTCATCAGACATATGTATTGGGGAATGGGAGTGCTTAAAATGAAAAAAGTACAATTGTATCAGTAAACTGACCATAACAGAAGTTCGAATGATCACTACTGCACTGGCGTTAGCTATATGGGTTATATCCTGCTAAAGATATAACAGCCATCCAGCTTCCAAAAGCTCAAGAGCACCTTCCACAGGCCCAAAATTGTTAACCAGCTTGAGAAGAGCTGAAGAAAAAAAAAAAAAAAAAGAGAGAGAGAGAGGTTTGTCCCCTCTGAGCTTTTATGCAAACTGAAAAAGGAAGGCTAGAGCCCTGAAAAGGTCAGTGCTAGTAAAATAAGCAAAATAGTACTCAACATTGCAACAAAAATAGAAGGGTGCAGGCAGCAGCTACTGAAGTGGAGATCATTCAATTACGTATTAATATGGTAAGTTTATTTTACACAACTGTACCACATGCATCATAATGATCACTGAAGCAGTGGACTTAGCTCTATGGGTAGGTTATCATACCTTAGATAGGTTTATTTACACTGTACCGTATGAATCATAATGATCACTGCTGCAGTGGTGATCATTTTAACATCTACTAATATGGTAGGTTTATTTACGCAACTGTACCATGTGCATAATACTGATCACTGCAGCGGTGGCCTTAGCTCTATGGGTAGGTTACCGTACCTTAGGTAGGTTTATTTACACAGCTGTACTATGTTCATCATACTGATCACTACAGTGGTGGCCTTAGCTCTATGGGTAGGTTACCGTACCTTAGGTAGGTTTATTTACACAGCTGTACTATGTTCATCATACTGATCACTGCTGCAGTTGGCTTAGCTCTATGGGTAGATACCATACCTTAGGTAGACTATGTGCCACCATACTGCTCACTGCTGCAGTGGTGACCATTTGAACATCTACTAATATGGTAGGTTTATTTACACAACTGTACCACGTGCATAATACTGATCACTGCAGCGGTGGCCTTTGCTCTATGGGTAGGTTACCATACCTTAGGTAGGTTTATTTACAGAGCTGTACTATGTTCATCATACTGATCACTGCTGCAGTGGCCTTAGCTCTATGGGCAGACTACCAGACCTTAAACTGACTGGGAAGAGGAAGAATTATGGTCTAGGTATTCCTGGAGAATGTCCTAGTAAAGCCTGTCAAAGACCTGGAGAATGAAGCTAGTTTGTAATGTTTTGTAAAAATATGTACAGAGGATAAAGTTGCTACTTCCAGAACACTTCTAGAATCCAACCCTTTCCAAAAAGCCACAGATGAAGCTAAGGCCCCAGAAAAATGAATCTTGACCTTGCCAGAAATAGCTTTGTTGTAGTGAGCATACTTCTCAACTGTCCAGATTTTCACAAAATGTCCAGATTTTTGCCTCATATTTTTGGCGTGTTCCTAAAAAAAATTGTGGTTTTCTGGCAAATCACTGGGATAAATAACTCACAAAGTAATGACTTAAATTTGAGTTTCAGACTTCAAATCCTTCAGAAAATGAATTTAACACAAACCCTGTTACTCTAGCAACTTTCTAAGTTTGTAAGAGCAATATTTAAAATCTGTCCCTATTTTTGGGCCTTTTAACCCCCTATTTTGTCAGGCTTTGTCCAGATTATTTGCACTAGGAGGTTGAGAGGTATGGTGCTAGGTATAACAAAAGTTAATAGCATGAGACAACTATTTGGGAATGGTCTGCTTTGACACAGATTGTCCTTTCTTCTTACCTTCACAAGAAGTGAACAACTGATCAGAGTTCCTGAAAGCTTTAGTTCTGTCAAGATAACATCAGAGTTGTCTGCCGACATCCAAAGTATGGAGTATCCTTTCTCCCTCATTTATAGGTTCTGGAAAGAAGATTAGAAGATGGATTGCTTGGCTCAAAGTAAACTCTAATAACCCTATAGGCATAAAGGAACCATTAGTAATTAAGGAAATAAAATCTTTGTGGAAAATGAGAAGGCTGACCCACCATAAGAGTGTACAACTTGGATACTCTACTTGCAAAAGACAGATCAATGAAAAAAAAATGATTTCCATGTTTAAAAACAAAAAACTCAAGTCAACCTGATGACCTGGGTCAAATGGAGCAATAGTTAATTTTTCCAAGACAAAAATAAAATCCCAAGGAGGAGCCACCTGTTTTCTAGGAGGCTTGGTATGCAACACCCCTTTCAAAAATATTTTACATGTGAATGCACTGAAAGAGAGGTATTCTGAGCAGACATGTTGAAAAGGCTGACAGGTGTACTTTGATGGAGGAGTAAGAGAGGATATAACTCACTCAAGTAATGTAGAACTACAGAAACACTGGCTTTAAAAGGATCCTAGTTCTTATCCTGACAATAACTTGAAAATCTTTTCCAGTTGCTAATATAGGACTTTCTTGTAGCACATTTGCTTAGCACCTTTAATATCAGCCACACATCCTCAGAAAACAGGTGTGTAAAAAGTATTAAAACCTATCATTCAGGCAGTTAGCTGCAGTTGTTTGGAGTCTGGATATATAAAACACCCTGTCTTGTATGAGTAGGTTCAGTCTGTAAGGAAGCTTGCAGTAACTGCCATTGAGCAATTTCAAAAGAAGGGAGAACCCTTGTTTCCTGGGCCAGAAAGGCCTCACCATAATGGTCTTTGAGAGTCCTTCTGAATTTTCAGAATGACAATGAACATTAGTGGAAAGGGTAGAAAAGCATGCAGAAACATTCCTGTTCAAGGAAACGATAAGAAAAGAAGAGAAGAAAAAAAAAGGAAATGAAAAGAAAAGACAACTGTTTTCTAGGCCTCTTTGCATGGAGTCCTGGAACAGAATGTTTCCAATTATTGTTATGACTGAAGGATAATAGACTGATCTTTGTGGTTTCCCACAGTTGGATGAATTCCTGAAATGCCCCCCATGATACATTTTCTATTCCTGAAGGTCTGTCCTGGTCCTACTCAGCTGGTCTGCAACAAAACTTTGCTTGGATTGTATTCAAGATGCAGTTAGAGTGAGATTGACCTGAACAACTATATCCCAGGCTACCATGGGCTACACAGAAGGCAAACCTGCCCCCCCCTTTTTGTTTATACACATCACTGTGGTGTTGTGTGTGATCACTTGTAATGATATGGGGGACCACAGTTGACAGAGAGTTAACAGCATTTATCACTGGCAACATCTCTTCTACATTTATTGTTTTGAGCTGTCTTTTCTGTTCCAGGGATCCTGCATATTTATTCCCATTTTGACTGATACCTAAGCAAAGGTTGAGGCTGTGTCTGCTTAATTTGATTTTTGTAAAAGGTTATAGAGGTAGCAGTAAACCCCTTGATAAACATGGAGAAGGAAGGCTAAAAAATCTGTGAGATTCGCAATGCAAATCCCCCACACCCTCCAATCACCTTAATCTCTTTAACTATCATCAAACCATCAACTCCCCTACTAGAATAAATAAATCCACCCACAAACAAACCATTCTAGACTGGATACTAACCAACAACAATCCCCTCTCCTATAAAACAGGAATACTCCCTGACAATATCAGTGACCACCTCCTTACCTTTATCACTAAACAAAAATTCAACAATCCCAAACCAACTACTTTCCGTACCAAACACAACAAAACAGAATTCAACCTAGCATCCTTTCAAAATGAACTCAAGGAATACAACTGGTCTACTCTAAAATACCTCCCAATAGATGAGGCTGTAACCCATTTCAACAATACCTTCCTACAAATTCTAAACCAACATGCCCCATCCCGATTAGTCAGAGTCAAATCCAAAGCAGCCCCATGGCTCTCTAAAACAACTAAACAAACTATGCGAGCTAGAAATAAACTATGGTCTAAATGGAGGTCCACAAAAAACCCAATTGACCATCAAAACTTCAAACAGCTGAGAAATAAAACAAAGAAGCTTACCATTCTGGACAAGAAAAACTACCACCTTCAATACCAACAAAACCAACACCAAAACCCAAAACTATTTTGGTCAGGAATAAACAAACTACTCCATCCTGGCAACACCAAAACGCCTACCCCAGCTAACCTAGCACAAACCCAACCTAACATTATAGCCGACACTTTCAACAACTTTTTCTCTCAAACAGTCACCTCACTTGCAAGTACCATGACTCCCCCCCCAACCCTCCAAACTACCCCCACTCAAAACAGCACACACATGCTAAAGTTTAGTACTGTCTCAACAACCTATATACATAAGCTTCTATCTAAACTCAAACCCTGCACCCCTTCTGCAGACAAGCTTCCAGCTGAATATCTGCAACTAGCTGCATCCGAGATAGCCTACCCAGTCTCCATCTTAATAAACAGAACCATAACTGAATCCAAAATCCCATCCTGTTGGAAAATCTCCCATATTATTCCGATCCATAAAGGAGGAAACTCCAACGATCTCTCCAATTTTCGACCTATTGCCCTTCTATCTCCTCTATCCAAAATAATGGAACGCTGCATTCACCATCAACTTCTACATTATCTCTTAAATAACAACTTGCTTGTAGACTCACAACATGGTTTTAGACCCTACCACAGTACTTCAACTGCCCTTCTCTCCTTCACTGACTCTATCAATAAAAACCGCAACAATAACCTGTTTTCCTCTGCACTATTCTTAGACCTCTCAAAAGCGTTCGATATGGTCAACCATAAACTTCTCCTCGATACCCTACAATCCCTCTCACTTGATTCACAAGCATTACAGTGGTTCAACTCATACCTGACTAATAGAAAACAAGCAGTCCTCTGGGACAGCCATCTATCCTCTCAACTCCCTGTTACTATCGGCGTCCCACAAGGATCCATCCTAGGTCCCCTACTTTTCTCTATTTTCATAAATAACCTGCCCACTTCCCTCCCAACATCCACTTGTATACAGTATGCAGATGATTCCACTCTCATCTGCTCTGCTTCTTCCCCAGCACAACTCCACTCTGCTACCCAGGAGGTCTTCACTGCAGCAGAAAAATGGTTCCAACATATCTGTCTCCTCCTAAATCCCAAAAAAAACAAACTTCTACTGTTCACCCCTACCTCTAAATCCACCCCTATCACTTTTTCCATTGTATCGTGCAATGGCACTGTCATCCAACCTGACTTTTCCACTAAACTGCTAGGCGTAACCATAGACAATCAGCTAAATTTTGACTATCACATTGACTTAACTATCAAGTCAGTCAATAAAAAGATGGGTGCCCTTTACAGACTTAAGCCCTTCCTTACTGCCACTTCCCGAGTGGCTCTCGCCCAAACTCACCTCATTTCTACATTATTGTATGCCTCTCCTTCCTTTATCAATATATCTAAAGCTAATCTTCAAAAACTGAATACCGCCTACCACAGTATAGCCAGATTTGCCACTGGCTCTCTATTCCAAACTCATCACTGTCTTAACTTAAAGAAACTAAACTGGCTTGAACTTCCAAACCTAATACTACTTCAGCAACTAATCATCACTTTTAAAATTCTACATTACCCCTCTAACACACCCACACTAAATAAACTCATCACTCCTTATAAAAATCTCACTACACTTAGATCAGCCAACAAGCTACTAGTTACTACTTTGAAATCTCATAATAAATCAGGTGATTCCTTATTTGCAAACACTGTCGGTTCTTACTGGAATAAACTCCCCACAGAACTGACCTCCCTAGGCTCATGCCATCTTTTCAAAAAACAGATGAAAACTCACCTAATAACTCACTGGCTATGCCCCTGCTCTAATCCTGACTGACCTCAGCAATTTTATTACTCTCCCCAGTCTGCTCCTGTGTACTTTTGCTCTTCTGTTCTAACTTAAACTGACTTCCACAGTCCCTTTTTTCATACCTCCACTCTTCTGTTCTTAGTTCTGTATTGACTCCCCCTCTGACCACTCTGTTTTTTCTGTCTCTTGCGTCTTTTAGCTGACCTCCTATAATCCTGCTACCTTTTACATTTCTCACTATCTTTGTTTTTCCCCCTCTCCTTTACCTACTGCCTGTTCCTCATCCTCACTAAGTCCAGAATTCCTATACCTAACAGTAACTGTACTTTATTATTTCCTTTCTCTTTACATCATTTCTGCCTTTACCTATCTCTAACCTTTTAATATCTTTTACACTACTAACCTACCTGTTTAACACTATATATTAACCACTTTTTTGCTTTCAGCCAAGACCTACTTGTTGTCATGACTAGCTACTATGGATATTGTTTTAACTTTAAATTGTTTTTTGATACTGAAGCTTTTCTCCTCAGTCCCTGACTGAATTTTGATTGTCATCTAGTCAGATTTGTACATGAAAAATGTATTTGCATTTGTATTTCGCCGTATTATACTATATTAGTTTTAGTTTTATTTGTATAGATAGTATTATTAATAACTTTATATATTGTAGTGTATTAGTCTGATAGTGGAGCTTTTCTCCTCGGGCCTCTGCTGAAAATGGACATGTATCCAGCCAGACTAGCCCGGTTAACAAATGTAAAATAAAATAAAATAAATAAATAAATAAAATTTAACTTGTCTCTTATCAAACTTTTTAAAGACATCTGCAGTTGATGGTGCAAAGACTCACTCTCTGACTAAACAAAAAAATTCAACATTTCAGCTTTAACATTGTCAGGAAAGTTTAGAGCACACAACCAAGCAAAAGTCCTCAAAACAGTTTTAATAGCAGCAGTCCTGGAAGTAACATCACCCTTCTTACCCTGGCAAAAGCACCAAAATTAAAAGCAACTAAAACAGGGGTGTCCAACTGGTAACCCAAGCTCCACAATATGGCCCATAAAGGCAATTTATCTGTCCTTTGCTATGGCCTATGATAAATTATTTTCAAATGTACGGATATATGTTGGACATGGTAATGTTCCCCCCCAAAACCTTGCCATGTATGGTAACTGGCCCCTGAACAGTATGGTAAGTGGTCCCAAGCCAAAAAAAACATTGGACATCCTTGGACTAAAACAGTGTACCCTTCATTGTTTTATCTTGTAGAAGGATAGCCATTATAAGAACATTGTAAATGTACAGACAACACCCCAGTTTCAAGAAAAAGATGTGGTATGCGGAAAAAACAGATTTTAGGTGCACCTCACAAAACTCTGGAGTTTGTTTCATGGAAATAAAGTGCATTTTAGAATGCACCACATATAGACAGAAAAAAGCATTTTAAAAAGAAGGATGGTTATAGAAACAAGATAAGTAATAACATTCTGCATGAAGGCAGAAATGGATACTACATTCTGAGAAAATTCATTCTCGCACCACATGAAGTATTCACAGCAAGTGAGAATGGTGCGTGTCCTAAAGAGATATTTTTTCCCATTTGTTTATCAACATGTGCTCTGCCTAATTTTGGATGTCAAGACCAAACAGAATGAGAAAAACCACCAGACGATACCGGGTTGCTTACTGGTTTGCTTCTTGAGGTGCTGTCTTCCTGCACCTTCTTTGTATTATTAATCAAACCTTTTGCTTTTTATCAGAAAATGTGTAAACTGTAAAAAAAAAAAAAGGAACTACACACTATTATATTTATGACAAAAACGCTGTAAACAAGAATACTGACTATGGTATGGCATAATATTTTCTTATTTATTTAATTGGGTAACCACGTAAGCAAAGTGGTTCTTTTGTGACCACTTTTCATCATGATCTAGGTAACAGGAGCAAAAATGAATGCAATGTAAATGGGCAATTTAATGTAGTCAGTAAACTCTCATGTTTCTTACTGGTGAGAAAACAATGAAGTACTAGGGGTAACATAAGAAGAACTTGCAAACTCCACAAGATGGTGGCCAAAGATAAGAAATGAATGTAGACTGTTCCACTGTAAGCCAGAAACCTTAGTGACTAACACCTTTGTATATGTGTTAAAGTCTTGACTACGTTTCTTAATAGACGTCTTTTCTATGTAGGGATAGAATGGCATTAAGGATTACATATTAAGTTTGCTAAACTGCAACTGAAAAACAAAAGAACACTATTTTTATTGCAACTAGAAAGTACAATCTTGAAGTACCCTTGGCCTATCTTTTGTGTTGTGATATGTACATGCGACACTGTGTTTTAGGCATATGCTATTTCCTGCTGAGCTGCCTACTAGAATACATATTTATTATTCTAGTAAAATGCGGTTATTTTTTACCCTGAATGTGCGTCTAATTTATAAAAAAAAGACTTTGACAATTAGATTATAGGGGGAAGGTTAGGCCTAACCCCTAAGGTATGGTGAATGTGAACTCAGTTATTTCACTGAGCATCAGTTCCACAGTGTTACTGAGCTTAACATTTTGTTTGTACATGTTGCCATTGCTCAGGATGTATTGCTAAACTGCATGTAGGCTACACATCTATAAATTACGCTGACTGCACATTACATGTCAGGAGACTGATTGATACTACAGACATTAGATCCTGATTAAATCCGTTTAATTTCTTACTTGCCACAAGCAAGTCAGAGGCAGATATGTCCCAAAAATAAATATGCCCATTATGGCACGGTATGTGATTATTATTTTGTATCCCTCAGCATCCTAAACATTTTGTGATGCTGCTTTATTTTTCAGAATTGCTTTTTTATGATATTTGTTCGAGATACTATTTGCAATGTATTATTTTAGACACTTTAATGTACTGCCAAAAACAGCAACTGTATTCACTGAAAAGGTGTGTTACTTCAGGGATATGGGACAGTTGTCCAAATAAAAAGATCCCCAAGCACATCGCTCCTATCAAAGTCTGCCTGAAGCTGAGTATTTAGTAAAACATAGTAAATACATCAGACTAGTTACCCACATCAAACTGTAGCATCTCAGGGGAAAGTGGAAATGTTATAGTTCTAGATTCAAGATATTTCTTTGCCAGTATTCTTGTATTTAATTGAAAGAGATTGATGGCAAAATACCCTCAAGTGATTAACCAGGGTTTATGATTTGATATGAGAAGGAAGGCAAAGTCTGAATTTCCAAGGTATACAACTAACAGTAAGGACAAAGCCAAGTGTAAAAGTAAAACACAGGACTGGAAAAGCAAACTATTGAATGACAAGAATAGTCTTTCAAGGTACTCCCAGAGTTTTCACAGTCAGTGCAGTAATGCTGGGGACTAAACAATGAGGCCATGCATCACTATCAGCGCCATTGTGGGGTACCAAGCTATTATGTCAACAGCACTCACCCTGCAAGGTACCAAAACAGAAATGGTTCAGTTAGGGAATAAAGTAACCTGGGCTGCTCAACATTTGCAACAGCAGTTAGAAAGAAAGTGGCCTTAGGTCAACTGGTGCCCTAGACAAAAGGGCTCCATGGCACCCCTCACCATACCACCTGGTGCCCCCATTGGTGCCCCCATTCTGGTCTACATACACCAAATAAATACTGGAAACGTGCCCCTACTAGAGTGGCTGCCTAGTTGGCCTATGCATGAGGCCAGCTATGGGTACAGTGCTGTAAGATTCAATCTGATGTGGGGCACTCTTATCTGATCAGCAAAAAAAATGGTAACCAGTAGGAACACACACCTTTCTACCTACCCATAATGAAGGCTATGGTGCACACCTGCAGCCTACAATACAACAATGCTTAAAAGGGCTGAAACTGAAAGTGAAGTTATGTTAAAAACCACGATCAGAATATAACTGAAATATTAATGCTATGAACTCCTGGATTACAACCCCAAAAGAAATGACAGGTGACTACATGTGGTCAAAAAAAAGGAGTTCAGAATTCAGCAGAAGTATCTGTAATCAGCAGCTATGGTTAGTGTCTTAAATCTAGTAAATGCTAATCCTTCCTCCTCTGATAAGGCTGGGAAAGCATTTGAAATGTGCACTTCTGCCACTCCAAAACATGTTACAGGTGACTTTTTTTTTTGGGGGGGGGATAAATTTGCCAAATTTCCCTACATTACAGTTGCTGAGGTATGAATCTACAGCAATGAAAATATTCAGGGTAATCGTTTGAAGAGACAGTGAAACATCTTAATACTAAGTTAATTGGGGGGAAAGGATGAGGTGAGATTATGCAAATATTTAAATAGCTTAAGCAGTAAATCAAACCTCAGCCTGACAATGTGCTTCATAAAAGTGACAGATAAGAACATGTCTTTCCCAATACATGAGAGAAGAGAAAAGCATTTTTTACTAAAGAGTTAAGTATGAATGGTCCTAACAGGGAAGGCAGATGGCTGACAGAGAATTAACCAGCTGTACGGAACAAGCTCAGGGTCATTTTTAAAGAGAATGGGCGTTGGTTAGCTGAAAATTGCAACTTACCAATTATTTAGAGAAAAATTACTTTGATATTTCTATGCAGAAAGCAACAAAAGTTTATCCACTTTTCACTAAAGTAGTGAAGCAACCATTTGCCATGGTGAAAGTATTTTTTTAATACATTTGTTAACGGAGTAAGCTCATTGGACCAAGTGTCTTTTTTTCAGGGAAGCCCAGGTATATTGTCTAGTTAAGCGATTTCCTCAGTCACACACAGGCTAATGGAGGTACAATGAAGGCAAATGGAGGTAAAATGAATCAAACCCTGTACCCAGGGCTACACAAAACAGCTCAATAACAGTTGAGAGTTAATATTAGGCACTAACTGCCATTCAGTTTGTCTATAGTCAGTTTTTGATTTGAATATATTTTAAAAGTTATGCAAGTTCATTTAACATTGCCAGTATGACAAGCTACATTACATACAAAACGGTGGTCAATCACAATGGCAGCCCCTCTTCAAAACTACACTGCAGATTTAAGAAATCTTTGCAAAATACAGTTACTTCTGTGATGAATGTGTCCCTGTGATGTCTGCTTTGGAAGGAGGACTGCAACCCCCTTAATTTCCCAATCTTCATTTTCACAGCAGGGGGTTGAGGGGGACACAAGTTTGTACTTCTGATTATATGTACACAGAAAGATTGCTTAATGCTTTGATAAACTTTTAAAGGTAGAAGGTACAGTGGTAAATAACTCACAAACATGGAAGAATTACAATTCTGAAGTGCTCTGAAGTAATGTACATGTAAAATGAAAACAAAAATATATATAGTTACAAGACTGTTAAAAATTCATATATTAGTAGTTTTCAGAATGTTTATTTGTAATCTTAATATACTCCTTTTGTACCCCTTTCCTATAAAACAAAGGTACTGTTATTTTTCATGTATTGATGAATGACAAATGCAAGATCTAATTCTGGACTGCAAAAAAAAATTCTATCATATATATATATATATATATATATATATATATATATTTGGCCAATTGCACAGAATGTTGGTCCTATTATGTTGGGAAGACAGAGAGGACATTGAAACAGAGGATATATGAGCACGTATATGACATTAATAAAAAGGACACTAATGCCTTGCACAGGCATACTCTCAATTGTGCTTCAGCTAATTTTAAGTTTTGGGTTTTGGAGCAAGTGAAACCTTCGGGGGGTGACTTGGAAACCAGTTAGGAGTATCATGAGTTAATTTGGAAGATACGCCTGGAAGTGTACACCCCCCCCCCCAGTTTAAATGATGATGGGTCCCTTTGTGCAGCCCTAAAAAGAAAGGCATTTAAGAAATTAGATGTAATCTAATTTGCTATTAAAAGTTTCAGAGCCCTTCTTGTTTTGTTTGCATTTATTTATTTTATTATTTGTCAAAGTTGAAAAGGGTGTCTGCCTTTATTGGGTTCCATCTGCTGGACTGAGTTTGGTTTAGGGTTTTTGTACTCGGTTTGCCACTGCTGGTTCCGAGTTTGAAAAAACATTTTGACCTGGACTTGAACAAATACATTAGCTTTTAAAGGAGGTCAACTTTCAGTAATTCTGTGAGAGGAGAAGTGAAGTGGGAAGGAGATAGGAATGGTGTGTTATAGCACTTGTCCTAGTGACCATACCAACTGTGGGCAATTTCAGCATCACCCACACATAGCTGGGGGTTATTACTATTCTACAAAGACATTATTTAAGAGAAAAGTTACTTTTTTTTAAATAACGCCCTTGTTTAATGGCACAATGCTTTTCTTCCATGTTTTTCTCCAGTATTCTGGGGCTTTCCTGATGTACCACACATGCATATGGGACTTTTGTTCCCACACTCATGCAGTACATCAGTGTTGTGTAAAGGAAGCAATGGAGAAAGGAAGATCTCGGTTGCTTTTTTTTTATTTAAAAAAAGAAAAAAGAAAAAAAAAAAAAAAAACTCGGGAGACTTTCGACATATGGGAGAGATGGGACAGAGAAAATAAAAGGATAATCAGGTACAGTTCTCTAGTTTTGCAGAATATCATCGTTTTATTTTTCTCTGTCCCGTCTGTCTCCATTTTTTTTTTATTTTAAAATGAAACAAAAGTAAAATTTCCATAGAATATATTAATAGAAGAAAGTCCAGGCAACCAGACTATTTTCCATTGTTATATGCTCAATTTACAAAGGGCGCACTGGTTGGGCTGACCAATCAGCATGTTCATTTTGGAATGCTAATGGCCAGTCATTGTATAATAAGTAATATGTACTGTGTTGAAGCAGGAGTATTTGGACTGGGTGAAGAGGTGCTTTTTGTTTTGTCTTCTGAATTTAGAATAAGTGCTGATTTCCTTTAGACTGATCAGGACAACTTGCCAAACAGTAGATACCTGAGAAAAGAATGCATGTTCAGTGCTGTGGAGTCTAGTTCTAAGGGTAATGAGAGCTGGTATGGCTTATGAATAGTGTCTCAGGCTGCATGAAGAAGCATTTTCATAAAACTTAGCTGAAAGCAGAATAAATGCCTGGATTTGGAATACTTTGTAGAGCTGGGATCCTAACATCTGGTTATATCTTTACTTTACAGAGAGACATTGTTAGGATGATACAGTGATACACATGATGAGTTGAGTTTGGAATGAATCAGCAGATGCTGTTGGAGATAGTCTAGAGTGTGGTGATGCTTTTCTCGGAGGTGGATGCAAACGTGAGTAGCCCACATTCTAACTGAGAAAGAAGGACTCCTTTACTGATGACTGATCTGGCTGCTTCAGACAGGAAAGGAGAAATGTTTTTGACCCAGAAGAGGAGAGTTTATTTTTACTCTCACTCTGACCACTCTGTCTGTATGGACATGGAAGTTTAAAGATTAATCAAGTCATACTCCTATGCATCTAAAATGTGGAGGCTGAGTCGGTAAGTCAGGGATCGTCAAAAAGTCAGGGGCCCGGTAAATTATCTTGGAAGTTCCAAAAAGTGTAGTTTTGGTCTTGGATGGGTTGAGAAGTAGTTTATGGTGTATGAACCATTGGTGGAGCTCATTTAATGTCTGACTAGAGTCGGGACTAAATGTTGTTGTGAGAATGGCCAGGTTGCCAGCAGACAGGATGAGTGGAAGATGAGGAAGATCACAAGGAAGTTGTTAATGAACATGCAGTAGAGGGGGGGGGGGGGCAAGAAGGACTTTTGTGATACACCTTTGTTAACTGGTGCACATTCTGAGTGGGAGAGTGCTATTTTAACTCTGAAGTGTCAGCATGGAAGTTTTAAACCAGGGATCGCTGTCTGGCCCAATAGCAATTTCAATTAGTTTGCTTAAGAGAAGATATTAAAACAGATAAATATATTAAGCTATGTGCATTAAATTAAATATGGGAGTAGTTTTATACATTCTGTCCCAAGGTTTTAATATACTTTTCTTAACATTCTACTTCATGAACTACAGTGTGAAAAAAAACATTTTGAAAGACATCCAAAAGCCACTATGCACAGCTCGTATTGTACCACCTATAGAGATAGCATCACTCACAGTGAGGAGGTACCCCATCTGTGACAAACTGAAGCAGGGTCCATAATATTTCATGAAAAAGGCCAGGTTATGACCCATAAGTGAAATGCGCATAGAAATGTGCCAAAACAGAAAAGCCACCAAAACTCACTTTAAGTTTACTTTATTTTGTGATTTGGCTTAAAGGAGTGAGCATGCATTAGAAGTTAGAGAAATAATGATGGATCACGTAGCTACAGATGTTAGAGTCGAGTGAAGAAGACAAGCTACTTTTACTATCTTCAAAAGAATAAAAATATGAGTTCGGCGATGAGACTGTAGCATTCTGGTCATCCAGTGGTGTCTTCAAATGATGCAAACAGCACTCTGAAAAGGTACATACTGCTTTGAGCAATGAAGAAAAACACCTGCTCTCAATGGATAAGGAGCTCTTATTTGATTAATACTACAAAAGTGCAAATTAAATGTGAAGTTTTTTTGTATTTAAGGCATGAACACTGGCCCACAATCCACCCATCCTTGTCATAAAAATGAAGCTGGTACAAGCGTGACTCGACACTTGAGTACTAATGTAAATGATTTATAAAGCACCAAATATATTTCAGCTCACTAATGCGCTACTTACCAACATCAAAAATATTGAATGTATGTGTTACATATCACATTGTCATTACGCAACATGATCAGTCAGTATGAAAAGATATAAAGACCAAAACTGTTTTAAGAGAGAGAGACACATTGCCAGTGAAATTTAATGTGATTTGTTGAGTGAGCAAGTTGAAAACAGCTGGGAATCAATACAAAAATATTCTGTTTTGGGGGGGGGGGACACAGAGAAAGACAGCACAAATAACACTGAGGAAGTGGAAATGACCCAAAGGATGAATCATATAATTTGTTGTCAACAGAAAAGATAAGCAGAATGCGGAGATGTGTATATATAATATATATATATATATATATATATATATATATATATATATATATATATATATATATACACATACATATACATATACACACACACACACACACACACACACACACACACACACACACACACACACACACGTATGTGTGTGTGTCCAAATTCCACAGATGGTGATGTAATCCTATCCTTTCTACAACACTAGATGACTGAATGATCACTGCTGCAATAGCCTTAGGTATATGGGATATATCCTGCATAGGATATAATAGATGTCCAGCTACAAGAGCTTAATGTCACCTCCAATGACCAAACCAGTATGAGCTTGAGCAGAGGTGACTAAAATCAAAGGTTTGGTGCCAAGCCCTTAAGAGTTTTCATGTCAGCTGAGACAGGGATGCTAGGGCCCTTACAGAATTCAATGCTATGAAAAAATGTCCTCTCCCTGGCAATAAAAAGTAGCCAAAATGAGGGGAATGCAGTGAGGAAGTGGGTAACTACTGCGGCAGTGATCTTTCGGGCTTCTACTCTTATGGTAAGTTTACTTACACGGTTGTACTATAGTCATCATGTCATCACTATTACAGTGGCCTTAAATATATGGGTATAATACATAGCTTTTATTGACTGGAGGGGGAAGGCCCATGGAGAACGATCATAGCAAAGCACATTCTAGACCTGGAAAAGGAATCAGGTTTTTAGTGCTCTGTAAAGGTATGCACAAAGGACCAAAGTGCTGTCTCTAGAATACTTTTAGAATACACCCAGGGTAGAGTGTGTCTTGACCTTGCCTGGAATTGCCTTGTTGTGAAGAGTATAACAAAAGGAAATGGCATACAAGAACAATTTGGAGATGGTCTGCTTTGACACAGGTTGTCCTTTTTTCTAACCTTCATAAGAAATGAATAACTGTTCAAAGTTTCTGAAAGATTTAGTTCTGCCAAGAGATCTCAATTGTCTGTGGACATCCAGAGTATGAAGAATCCTTTCTTCTTCATTTTTAGGCTCCTTAAAGTAGACCTGGAAATGGATAGCATTGCTCAAAGTAAACCTGGATACCACATTAGGAATAAAAGAATGATTAGTTCTGAAAGAAACCCGCACTCTCTCTGGAAAATGAGAGAAGGTTGACTCACCATGAGAGCTTGCAACTCAGACGCTATTATTGCAGAAGTCAGAGCAACCAGTGAAACTGTTTTCCGTGTTATGAACCTCATATCAGCCTGGTTGGCTGGTTCAAATGGAGCAAGGGTTCGTTTTTAAAACAAAGTTGAGATCCAAAACAGGAGACACCTTTTTTCTAAGTGGCCTGGTATGCAACAACCTTTTCAAAAACATTTTAACACAGGAATGCATTGAAAGGGGAGGATCCACAGGCAGACATGCTAAAACAGACAAATGAACTTTCAAAGGATTAAGAAATGGCAGAAGATAATAGATCACAAATATTGTAAAACTAGAGAAATATTTGCCTTGAGAGAGTCCTAGTTCTTGTGTTGGCACCAACTAGAAAATATTTTCCATTTAGTAATATAAGATGTCCTACTAGCAGGTTTTTTTACCCCTTTAATATCTACTGCACTTCATCAGAAAAAAAGTGTTTTGATACCTTTTAGGCACATAATCATCCAGGCAGTTAGCTGACATTGTTTCAGGACTGGGTATATCAAACAACCTCTGTCTTGTGTGAGTATATCCAGTTTGTGAGGAAGGCTGTGGTAATTGCCTTAGGCCACTTCCAAAAGATGGGAGCATCACTATTCCCTGGGACAGAAAGAAGTCACCACTATGTTCTGTGGAGAGTCCTTCTGAATCTTCAAAATGACCCTGGATAGCAGTACAAAGGGTAAAAAAAAGCATACTGAAACATTTCTGTTGAAAAATATGAAAATGTATTTGTTTTCCAGGCCTGTTTGCAAAGAGTCATGGAGCAGAATGTTACCAGTTGTTTACTGTGAATGAAGGCAAATAGATTTGTCTGAAGTGTTCCACGCAGATGATAAAATTCTGGAAAAGCCCCCAATTCAACTTCCATTTGTGAGGGGCTGTCCTGGTCCTACTCAGCTTCTCGGAACAAAACTAAGCTCTAACTAAATGTAAGATGCCTGCAGAGTGAGACTGTGCTGAAAAGCTATATCCCAGGCTACCATGGCTATTCTGCACAGAGGGTAAGATCAGGTTTTTATGCACCACATAAATGTGGTGCTCTCTGTAATCACATGTAATGGCCCAGAGGATGCCACAGATGACTGAAAATGTTGACAGCATTTATTACTGCCAATATCTCTTTACATTTTTATGTATATCCTTTTTGTTCCAAAGAACCCGTACTTTCACCCCCCCCCCCCCCACATAGACACTGCTCCACAAACAAAGTCTAAGTTGTCTATAATTACTAAGTGTGCTGGGGCTGGAGGGGAATATGAAAGATCTGGATTCAGATAAAACTGGTCTCTCAACCAAAGCTGCTTAAAGTGTAAAGATGCCTTTTACAAATCCCAAAATCAGGAATCTGGAATGTCAAGGGCAGTTGATATTTGGGACCATATAGATTGTAGGCACTAGTGAATCCTTCTCATGTGGAGTCTGACTAGTGAAATCATAAGAATCATAGATACCATGAATCCTAGGATCCTGAGAAATTCCCCTTGCCAAAGTTTTGGACTTGGTGGGAAAAATCATTAAAATAGCTAGATATATGGCTCATTTTTCTTGTGGAAGAAAAGCTCTTTGAGTTGGGTACATAAGAGACACCCCAGAAAGCAATCCTGGCAGAAAGATTCAAACAAGACCTTTGGATTTTCTCTTGAAACCCCAGCCTGTAAAGGATCTCTCCCACCCAGGTGAAAGATATTTGACAATTTAAAAAAAAAACTCAGTAAATATAAGCAAGTCATCCAAATAAAGAAAATGTGAATACCTTGCAGTCTGCCATATGCTATGACTGGAGCTAGACACTTTGTGAATACCCTTGAGAGCAGCAGATAACCGAAAGGGTAATGCAGAGAACTAAAAAAGTGTAACCCAGACAAAGAAAATCTTAAAAACAAACATTAGAAATCTGATACTATAGGAAAAGATGGTACTCATCCTTTAAAATCTAACGTTACTAAAAAACTTTAATGAGGAATCAGATGTAACAGGTAATTAAAGGATAGGACTTAGCACTTTGAACTTTGGGACTTTGACAAACTGGTTTAGAAAAGAAAGATCTAAGATTAGTCTCCAAAATGCTTCTTTCTTTCTTTGGTACCAAAAACATTCCTGAGTAAAAACCTTTCCCTATCAGAGAAAGAGGGATAGTCTCTATCACCCCCTGAGTCAGTAGATGCTCAAGGACAGGGGAAAAAGAAGTCGGATCTGGTGGATGAGAAAGAATTCTCTGAAAAGGAAGAAAGGTTTCTCACTGCCATCTGAATCCCTTGAGGTTTTCTATTGCCAAAAAGAGAGAGAGTCAGATTTGGGGGTAGATGAGAACTTGCCAAGGTTGGAAGGGGGAAATACTGTACTCTGCAGTCAGTCACTCATATTTGTTGGACTATTTTGGTTTCTTGGAAGCATACCCTTTCATTTTAGGCACTTGCCACTGTTTTACTTTCTGTAAAAGGATGCAGTGGTAGCTGTAAAACCTTTAAACAAACTTGGAGAAGGAAGGAAGGAAGGCTGAAAAATCTTATTACACATTTTTAGGATTGTCCAAAACAACCCCTCTATTTAAATGACAGTTCACATGAGACACAGAAGCAATATGATTGTTCCTCAGAAGATGGAAAAGTGGTTATAACATTCCTCGTATTCTCAAAAATCTGCAAACGTAAAATTGAGCTTAGCAGTTAAGAATGCAAAAGTAAGAGTAGTGGAAGTACACATTTCAAATGTTTTCCTAGCCTTATCAGAAGAGGAGGGAATTAGCATTTACAAGATGTTTAACAGCTGGAGAAGTTACCAAATAAATCACTGTAAGGTCATATCTGAAACTGTATAACGTTCCTCAGTCATAAAAAGTTTTATCTTACAGTCTACTTTCGTACGGACAACAGACTGGCTGTCAGGCAAGTGACATGCAGTAATAAACACATCCTTCAATGCTGAAGGAACAGACGGTTCAGGAAATTTCAATTGTAATTAATCATAGTATTTTAAGGGCAATAAAATATCATTATGTTCCCATTGAAACAATTGATTTTTTTTTGGATATAGTTTCTGAAAAAGAAAAAATATTCTAAGGTACTATCACCAGAAATACTCTCCTCAGAATCTGAATCAGTCACTTGAGAAGAGAAGGCAGAAGCTGTCCCCTCAAAATCATTTTCCTGTTCAATACAGAGGGAATCTTCAGAAAATTAAGAATTCATTTTTCTCTTACCAGTAACAGCAAACCTAGAAGATCAAGGCCTGAATTAAACCCTGAGCTAAGCACAATAAAGTACTCTTGTCCATGGTAACATGGATATTATACAATGACTGGCCATTAACATTCCAAAAGGAGCATGCTGGTTGGTCAGCCTAATTAGTGTGCCCATTGTAAATCCCAGCATTTACCAATGGAAAAAGTCTGGTTACCTAGACTTTTTTCCATTAATATATGCTACAAAAATTTTCGGCATTATTGTACTGTGATCACTTTGTTTTATTTAAAAAAAAAAAAAAAAGCTGACATAAAACGGAGACTTCAAATTAAGGAGAGAGATGGGACAGACAAAATAAAAGGATAATTAGGTATGTTATGCAAAACTACAGGAGCAGACCTAATTATCCTTTCAGTTTCTCTGTCTCACGTATCCTGTACATTGAAAGTTTCCCAGTTTCTTCCTTTCCACAACACATGTACTGCGTAAGCATGGGAACAAAAGTCCCATATGCATGCACAGTACATCAAGAAAGCCCCAAGATATGGGAAAACCATGGAACAGCAGCACCACGCAATTAATTATACAAGGGCATTATTTAAGAAAAGTAAGTAGCCGTTTCTTAAATAATGTCATTGTATAACAGCAATAACTGACTATGTGGTGTGGTATATTGAACATGTACCCATGGTTGGCTTTGTTTAATCACTGGAGCTTTGTCCTCAAGATTAAACCACACAAACCATGGGTAAATCTTCAATATACCACACCCATGTCATCAGTTATTGCTATAGCAGAAGATGAATGTTTAACTTTCTGTTTCTTTTTGTCAGAAATTCTTTAGAAAAAATTCTGACTCCTGTCACATATATCATCTTAGAGGACAGGCATCCCATCTAAGCAGAGAGGCATTCCCTGTTCCTTCCTCCAAGACTGATATGAGCCTGTAGTGAATCATTTTGACATAGTTCCATAGAACAGAAGCATAAAAGGAAGTCTTTTGGGGCCAAAGTGAGAACTTATTAGGAAATATGACAATGTTTTTAGCAATTAGAAGAAAGGGTTGAATTCACATATATAAGAACAAGTTTGGCTCTGACAAAAGGCAGTGGTACAGACAGTGTACATCTATATCACTGCTGACAAAATGGAAGCAAGTACGTTGTCATGTAGACAGGTTTTCCAAGTGTTTGTCAATTACATTTTTAAGGCTCATCATAGAGTATTTAGTTCTTCTGTGTTGCAGCTGTACTATCCAAGCCTTCAAATCAGCTTTGAAGACAAACCTGAAAAACACCTTCCAGGTATAGTGATCTTTGTGAGGCAGCATCAAATGCTTTTATCATACGGTGTTCTCCATATTGTTTCTTCATAAAGATTTCTCTTTATCTGCCCCCTCCCCATTATATCATGGCTGTTTCATATAAAAACTTTATAGCCTTTCTGAAGGAGACTTTGTAAAGTCAGCTTCTATAAGGACTTTAGCCAGATGAAATTTCTTCCTTCAGCTTTGTTTGACAAATTTCCTTCTATTTCTTCTACACACTCCTACAGCAATTTCAACTATAGACACCTTACAGTATAAATAATACATGCATCCCCACATTTATCAACTTTGTACTACCTGTAGATGTCTATATACCTGAACTTAAATTATTTTGCTTAGCTGTAACTCCTATGATGGTTTTGTTTCAGTCTGTTTTGGTAATTTGTCATGGCTGAAAAGGGTGTTGGCTCCAGTCTACCTACCTGCTGTTTTATTAAATAAAAATAATTAAACCACTGATCTGAAACAAATGGCCATTTGTAATATTCTTGCTACAAGTCTGTGTATTCATGGTGAAACATTTGACATTTTAGGGAGAACCAGCTACCATACCATTTTTTTAAAATTAATTCACTTGCTGTGGGTCTTACTGATGATAAGCAAGCATGAACTTAAGCAGTTAAAACCAAAACAAATGAAACTTTCAGCAGCTGTGAATACAGATACATATGTGGACTAATCAAGTAAAAGTAAATTTATATGCTGCCTCTGGTTAAAGTTTATTCAAAGTATTCTCTTTAAGGGTCATGAATGCGAATTAACAAGAAGTGGCCAATGATACCCATAATCCCTATTCAGAGTGCTTTCACTTAGAGACTAATCACATGATACTGGTCACTTATAGCATAAGACAGGGAATATGCCTAGTGAACGTTTGACTTTACAATCAGAAATATGTATGCATATCATGAATAAACTTTTAGTATAATATTCTTGTTCATTCATGTAGATTTAATAGCAAGACACTAGGTTATGAAGTACAGATTCGTGACACAATGTTGTATTATTAAATGCAAATTGTTTTTGCAGTTAAGCAGTCAGAAAATGTAAGAAAAAGTATAAAAAACTACACACCGTGACTAAAAGTCATCCATACAGAAAAATAACAACCGTTAAACCATTAGATATACAGCTGTGAAAAGCACTGAACATTTAGTTAAAAGATGTATAATTTTAAAACTCATTTTTGCTTTTATATACCTCCCTCATTTCTATTTTTACAAGCAAGGGAAACTGATCAAGCACTTGCTACACCACAATTTCTTGAGTATGTGTGTAACACTTAAAATATGCAAAAATAGTTTCTCAATTCAATACTTCTGATAAAATGTTTGCAACATTTAATGCTAGCATATTTATGTGCAAAATCACGCACTGGGAAATGTCACCACACAGCAAGTGGTTTTCTGGTTCGATTCTTGACTGGGGTGCCCGATATGAAGAGTCTTCATGTCCTCCTTGTGTTTGTGCAAATTTCCTCTGGGTGCTCAGACTTCCTCCCACATTCTAAAGACATGCAATAGATGGACTGGACACTAAACTGGCTGTAGGTGTAAGTGTGTACGTGTGCGGCATATGGAATAGGAATAGCAGAAGTACTAGCTACCTGACAGTGTGAACATTTGTTCCAGATGAATGTCTTGAATTGACACCCCAACCACATGTGCAAAAATGGGAAACAGGGATTATGTATTGATGGAACTGATATTTATGTGCAGAATATTTTAATTCATTAATGTTTTTGAAGACCATGATAGTGTGCAAAGTGAATGGTAATGTATCAGAAGTTCTGCACCTGTTTCTTTAACCTAAAAAACAGACCAGGTAATAAGCAAACAATATTTCATTCAGATAGTTAAGAAGCTAAATATGAGTTTGTGAGAATTTTTTGTTTTCAGATGCAGGCATTAAAATCATGACATACCAGCTCTCTTACTTAGGATAGAGGGATCCTTAGGTACCAAATGTATTAGAATTTTTAGGGTAGAACTTGCATTCAATAAATACATAACCTATAACACAAGTACAATAGGAAAGTGCATGTGGACCCTTTCAATCCTGTTTTAGACATACAAATTATCGTACTTATATATTTACTACCAGAAACCATATGAAGTAAAGCTTACAAAGGTCAGGGTTATTCCCATAATGTTTACAAGTACTGATTAAGTACAGCTTGCCATATTATGCCTCACCTGCTGCAGGGAACATGAATGACTGAACTGCTCTACAGAATTATTACAAGGCATATGAAAGCTGCGTTAATTTAGGATTATAAAAGGTATAGTAATCATATGCTCACAATCCAAAAATGGAACATTTGAATAGACAGGACAGCCACTGCTTGCAGATTTAAATTAAGTCAAACACAATGAAAAATGTATTTCTAAGTTCAGTAATGGATGTTGGATTCTGCTGAAAGCAGAGATTGTCATGCATGAAAAAAGCCTGAGTGTAGACAGCATGGAACTAGAACTGACATTTTTTATGACAAAGGCACGAAACGGAGACAAAAATGCATATGTATGCAAAATGTATGCTGTGCTTGTGCTGAGCACTGTAATGTGTGATCACCAATGTGCACTTCAGCTGTTTTGCCATGAAATCTGGCCACTGCAGAACCTCAGGGATTTCTCTTTTCCCTGAGATGGTGCACGGTCAGAGCTGATACATACCTATATAAAATTACCAGGGATTGTGGGAGGGGCAGCTCAGCCCTCCACATTGGGAGATACAAGCTGGCTTGCTCCCTACAAAAATGTGCTTCTGGAGATTTTGTGACCTTGACTGGGATTCAGCGTTGAATCATTCTGACATTCTTGTTTAAAGTTTGAGAGTCAATCAAAAAGGAGTCAGAGTTTCATTAATACCCAAACAAAAGCTGTAACCTCATTTTCTGTAGAGATGCAACTCTAGTGGCTTAGAAAGATAAAGCCTTGACTATGAGCCAGACAATATGGGTTCTGTTAGTGTTTGGGGTGACTGGTGGTGCTGCAGGGAAAGGGATGGGTGTAACTCTCCCAGGGGGAGGGTGATATATGATGGGTGTCTCCCTGTGGTGATCCTTGGTGGAAGCCAGGGACTTCACTAGAGGAGATGTGGTCACAGGATGGAAAGTGAGCCTGGCTGAGCTGCTGTGGAGGCAGCGCAATAAGCCATTCACTCACATTGCATGCTCATGCAGACTGTACCACATTACCACAAGGAAGGAGAGCAAAAAAGAGATGGATGTGTTTACATGCCAGGTTCCTGGAAGCCTAAGGATCCATGATCAGCCCCAGTGACACTAAGTCCAGGAGACAAGGAGTTATCTGGTAGACCTGGTGCAGATAGGGCATTGGGGCAGGACTGGCAATAATGAATGATGCATGGAAAAATAAAGAGAGATGCAGCAGATATGCAAAACATGCATTTAAGAAGCTATGTGAAAATAATGTACATGGCATGTAAATGTTTTACTGTGCCACTGCATTTAAGAAGCTATGTGAAAATAATGTACATGGCATGTAAATGTTTTACTGTGGCACTGCATTTAAGAAGCTATGTGAAAATAATGTACATGGCATGTAAATGTTTTAATGTGGCACTGCATTTAAGAAGCTATGTGAAAATAATGTACATGGCATGTAAATGTTTTACTGTGGCACTGCATTTAAGAAGCTATGTGAAAATAATGTACATGGCATGTAAATGTTTTACTGTGGCACTGCATTTAAGAAGCTATGTGAAAATAATGTACAATGCATGTAAATGTTTTACTGTGGCACTGCATTCAGATATGAAGTGTGAAATTTGTAGATTTTTTTTTTACTTTTTCCTTTACTGTGGGGGTGAACCATATATGCACATAGTCTTACATTATCCAGTCTAAACCATCTACTTCTGGTTACTTCATGTATTACATCATTCAGCTTGGTTTACAGTTTTAATCTGAATTTTGACTGACAAGGAAAGGAAAATACCATGGATGCCTTAAAAGGGGAATCATCTTGGAATGTTGTGCTAATTACATATCCTCCAATAGTGGTTCATCCTAGAACAGCTCTTCACATGCCAAGTAGAAAATTCTAGAGCTTGCAGCCATTATTAGACAGGTGCCTCAAAACTCTCTATAGGAGTAAACTCCAACCTAAACCTACAACTACCCCCTTCACTGCTGACCTTGAGCTGGTTTTGATGGAATTCTTCCCTTCTATACTGAATTAAGGTTCTTAGAAACATTGTATATGTACCTTGCTTCATAGTTACTCATTGTGTTTTCTATAATTGATGCATGTGAAGTTCTCCTGGCCCACTCTGTTTGCCCTTGCTTCACTCAGGCTCACTCTGCTCCCCTACCCTACCCCATTCTGACCCACCTCATGCTCCATTTCCTTTATACTTAACCCCCTGTTTCCACACTAGCTCTGCCCCTCCCCTTTACCCCTCCCCTCCATTTGGCCACTCTCAGCCTAACTTCCCACTTCTATCTCTGCCCACATTATCATACCTATCACTATACACATCCTCTTCCCCCTTTCAGACCACCCCCTTTAGACTCACTAACCCCTCCACTTGTTTCCCTTTTCTCCTACTAATTACCCCTACTAACCAATCCCTACTTGAACTATGTTTCTCTTCCCACTGAACTAGTAGCATTGCCTGGACAGTCCCACCATATTCACCTTAACAAGTCAATTAAAACTCTCCTTCAGCTACTCCTGGCTTACTATCTATTGTCTCTAGTCCCTTCTCTCTAAACATTACTACTCACGATTACTATCACCTATTGTCTCTATTCCAATCTCCCTAAATATTGCTACTCACTATTAATCTACCCTCTCTAAATATTACTAGTTACTAGATAATTATTGTTTTCTATCTGCATTTATCCAGACAATTCCTCTTCACCTTTAGCTTGACCTACTTATACCCCACCTAGCCCCTTCTTCACTGTGCTAATTTACAACTTGTTTTTGTCCCTCTTTTCTACCTCTAAAGGTAAGGTGAAGTTTTATTTCCTTTTCCCCTCTCCTCACAACTCTTTTACTACTCACTCTATCCTGCTCCTATCTGGAGAAATCCATCCCAACCCTGGTCCTGACATTCCCTCTTCCTCAATGCCAAAGTACCCTACCTCTCCCCAGCCTAGCATTCCCACAAAACATCTTTCTCTGTATTCAATGAACATCATAAGTACAGTCAAAGTCAGTGAATTCCATACCTGGATGTCCTATCATTCTCCCGATATAACTCTCTGTGAAACTTGACTTAAACCCCACATTCCTGACAAAGACTTCTTACCCCAGGATACATTTTACAACGTGATAGATCCCAGAAAAAGGTGGCGGTGTTGCTGTCATTTTCTCTAACCACCTTACTGTAACCCCTCTTACTATTCCCACCAGCCAAACTGCTAATTGCAACATCAATGCCCACAACACAATCACTATTGATGTAATATGGATACCCCCTGGTGACAGTATCCCTGTACTTGAAAAGTATTCTCTCCTGGCTTACTCAACACTTACTTAATGAAATTATAATCTTAGGTGACGTCAACATTAATTGGCTATCCCTCTCCTCAGATACTCCTAGCTCCTGTATTAATTTACATGGCTTCTCCCAATTAATCTCCACTCCTATTCACACTAACAAATCTACTAATTCTACCTCTCTTCTTGATCGGATACTAGTCTCTCACCCCCATAAATATCACTTCCGAGAAACACTGCCTGATGCTCTCAGTGACCACTACCCAGTCAAGGTTCTCAAATTCTCACCATATTACACCAGACCACACAAGTTCATAACTTGTCACAAACTGTCCAGTTTTGACTCTGATAAGGTTTAACAATCATCTCTCAGCCATTAACTGGTTCTTCCTTAAGACACTTATTCCTAGATGATGCTGTGCTAAAATTGAATTCCATCTTCCTTAACAAACTCAAATCCTTTGCCCCCCTGCATACTGTTAGAGTTAAATATATCATATCCCCCAGCTTACACTCGCTATCTGCTCCTTAATGAAAAAAAGAGACAAAGCTTGGAAGATCTGGTCTCAAACCAAACTCACCTCCAGCACTATAAAAACTTCACAACCAAATTAAGAAATCCATCCATAGTGACAAGATGAACTTCTATAACAACCCTCCAACTACCCTCCAACTGCGCACTTAACTAACCCAAAGAAATTCTGGCATTCCACCAACCAAATTCTGCATCCTGGCAAGCCTCCCCCCAGCCATGCCTCAATAGCACACCTCTTGAAACTGCTACTATGTTTAATTCCTATTTCATCGACACTGTCAGCAAATTAACGCTCCAAAAGAACTCCGACCAAAATGCTAACAGCCCCACTGATCCTCCCTCACCCTCCAACTCCTCTCAGACCTTTTCTTTGAAAACTATATCTACCAACTACATTAAATCCTTGCTTCTAAAGCTAAACCCTGCTCCCCATCCATTGACAATCTACTCCCACTCTTTCTCCAGAAAGCTGCTAACTCTCTTGCCCTTCCCTTCTCCATACTTATCAACCATTTGATTACTGAATCTAAGGTACCCACAATTTGGAAACAATTCTAGACTTTACCCATCCAGAAGGGAGGTAATTCCTCAGAACTTTCCAACTACAAGCCTACTGCAATCCTATCCCCTCTTTCAAAAATACTAGAGAAATGTGTACACAGATAAACCCTTCACTTCCTCTTACAAGAGAACATACTTACCCCTCACACAACCTGGCTTTCTCCCTAAACATAGTACTTCCACTGCCCTCATTTCTTTTGATAACACCATATCTCATGCAAGAGACCAAAACAAACTTGTCTCATGCCTGTTTCTAGACCTCTCTAAGGCATTTGACACCATCTCCCACCCCCTCCTCCTGAACAAACTTTCAGAACTAAACCTAGCCCCCTCCATTATCTCCTGGTTTGCTTGTTACCTCGATGACCGATTCCAATCTATTAAATAGCTAACTGCCACATCCCCTGTTCTTCCTGTCAATATGAGTGTACAGGGATCAATCCTTGGCCCATTACTGTTTAATATCTTTTCCAGTCTACTGTCCACATCCTGCCCTCAGTCATCACTCGTGCAATACGCTGAGGACTCCACCATTATCACCATCACTGATTCCCTCTCTGACTTAATTACAAAGACACAGAAATCCTTCTTGTCCATTAAAAACTGGCTCACCAAGCACTAATTCTAAACCCTAAAAAGACTAAACTCCTGCTTTTCATTCCCAAAACTACGAACCACGTAAAAGCTTTCTTCTCGGTCTCAACCCTCAATAACCCTCCTATCACCGTGGAATCGCACACTAAATTACGGGTTCCTATCAGCATTTCGAATGTTGAAAATGCTGAATTTAATTTAATCGAACTGAAATGTTCGAAATCTCAGAAGAGCGAACTGACGGAACATTGATTTCTTTCCCAGGGAAAGAAATTGGTGGGCTGTCATCACAGTTTGCTATTTCCTCCTCTGTGGTGTGGTCTCAGAGTTGGTGTGGTCTCAGAGTTGGTATATTTAAGTGGGGGGGTGAATCCCCCCACTTCTGTCAGTGTTTAAAGTATTGCATTTTTTTTTTTGCACAGAACACCGATTTCTTTTCCTGGGAAAGAAATCGATGTTCCATCGGTTCGCTCTTTTGAGATTTTGAACATTTCAGTTCAATTAAATTGCATTCGGCATTTTCATCATTTGATATGCTGATATAGACCCTAAATTACTAGGGGTCATCACTGAGGACAATTGCAAACTTGATCTGTACTTTCTCAACAACGTTAAGAAAACTCACCAAAAACTTGGCCTCCTTTGCAGGAACAAATCATTTTTGTCCAATAAAGCCAAAATCTCCCTATCCCATGCCTACCTTCTCCCCAGCCTATTCTATGGCTCACAAATCCTCACTAATCTTCACACTACTCTCTTAACAAAACTAGAATCCACGTACAATAAAGTTGCTAGATTTGCTGCTGATTATTCCTACCACTCGCACCACTGTCTTGCTCTTAAAAGATTAAGCTGGCTTGAATTTCCCCACCTTCTGCTTCTCTCTCAGCTTCAAATGATTTTGCATCTACCCTCCTTCTGTCTGAATAACTCCTCAAAAATCTCACTCTACTCCCCACCTAGGTCCCTACAAAGCGCTGAATAAAACCTTCTTCAAATCTACAAGCCTAAAACTAGAATAGGACAAAACCTCTCCAGCTCAATCTTGGAATAAACTTCCTTCAGATATCAGAAATATCAATCACCCACATAGTTTTAAAACTGCTACTAAAAACTAAACAGTACATGGATGTGTCACTGTAACTGTCCTCCTTGACTAACTACCCCTTGCTCTCCACCTTCCTCTCACCTATCTCCCTTTCTCCCCTCTATCCCTATTCATAAGTTGTACATTGTCTTAGTCTCATCTAATGTCCAGCTTATTATTCTAAAAGTATGTCGTTAACTGTGCTACAGGACTTACCGATGTAACTTGGTACTTTTTGAATTGTCCTTGCAGATTATTGATGTTTGGATGCATTTACTTACTGGGTTTGTTAATTATGTGGTCTTATTATGTTAATTTCATTTCTATAATTGTACTATATCCGAGTTTTTGCTTCAAAATATATTGTCTAACGGTGAAGCTTTTCTCCCCAGGCCTCCGCTGAAAAAGGGCTTTGGCTTAGTCGGACTAATCCCGGTCAACAAATGTCAAATAAATAAATACATTTTCTGACTTGTTTACCTGTGTCCTCAATAAATTTAGATAGTGGTAGGCAGGTTATATTACCTCTAAGGTTAGCAATCTGGATATGCATTTTTTCCTATATGCCTTTTGTTGGTTTAAGCCAAATTTTACATTTCTCTTTGCAAAGATATCTTATCTGTATATATAATTTCTCACATGGCATCACATAATTGCTTTTAGTAAAGAATTATATTTTATTTCAAAAGCATGCAAATGGTTATTCTTTAATTGAAAGAGGTACTCTTTGATTATAAACTGTTGGCAGCTGTTTGAGTGAGAAAGACTGCTCACCTATAAACCACCATAAGTTATTGTTTTTCATTTGATTAATTTTAAGAGTGTTACGATAACACTATTAATTCATATAATTCACATTCTCTTATTATGCCAATGTTTCAAAATTAATAGTACTAATATTTTAAAAGAAGCTCTGATTACTTCAGGATTTGTCCTCGAGTCTAATGAAATTTGTCCTTGATTAGATGCCAGCTATGACAAAGTCTGAAATTTAAAAGTAACTTCAACCCCAATGATTTGCCAGCATATACCAGTAGGCAGAGGAACTATTTTACATGAAAAATATATAGGTATATAAATATATATATTATATTTTATATATGAGA
>NC_056741.1:1311504213-1311669213 GCF_019279795.1 Protopterus annectens | reverse complement strand
ACAAGTCACATTTATAACAAGATAATTATAGCACCTCATGTCACAGACATCAATAGTTATAAATTATAGAATATTCACTGTGGTCCCACTCACCAATATGAGCAAGGAGATGAGAAAACTTACATTAAAAGAATAAGTTCTAATTAATAAAATGCTAAGAAAAGTGTTAAAATGCAAACAGCAGATTTAGTTATCACTTCCAGTGTAATGTCACATTAACTCAGAATTAAATTCATATAACAATAAAAGTAACTTGAAAGATCCATTATGTTTTTATAATTATTATTACAAATATACTAGATTACATAATGTTGTTTACTTCAGAACTGCTGTACAGAACTAATAAACACCTTTTATCTATGAGCCATGTACAACCTTCACGCAAGTGTTGCAGGAGTTTTTTTTAAATACTTTGTAATCTGTAATTTTCCTAAAGATGGGGAAAGGTGGTTCCAAACTAATAGAATTATGCTTTAAAGATTTCTTTCCTGAGGCAAGGTCAAAATGTGTGTGTGTGTGTGTGTGTGTGTGTGTGTGTGTGTGTCTGTTTAATAATTTCATTTAGATTTTTCAGGTCTTTGCATATATACAGTAAATAGCCCAGTTTGTTTCTTATATATAATTTTATTTTTTATTATATTATTGTATTAATTTTAAATGTATTACCTTTAAAAAAAGCAATAAAACTTTCTTTGAGCAGTAAAAGTGTATCGTTTGTGTGTGTATGTGTACGGGTTTGTGTTGAGGGGGTTGTACAGTAAGAGTACTATCACTACTCATAAGTTTAGTCTGTTCCTCATAAAATTATAGTTTTCTGGCAAATCATTGAGGACTGAAATCAGAAAATAATGGCAAACATTTGATTTTCTGATTTCATATCCTCCAGAAAATACACGCCAATGCAAAACCTGTTATTCTTTCAACTTTCTAAGCTTGTAAGAGCAAAGTGTCTCTATTTTTGGACCTTTGTCTCCCCCATTATTTATGGCTTTGTGCAGATTTCTTGCGAGGCACGCTCCTACTCTATACTATGAATATTTCTAGTGGACTGCTTATCACACCATTCAGTAGGCTATCTCAGACAGTTGAATGCATGTGCATCTTAGTGACCATTCAGCTGCTCTATATAATGCACATGTATATTATTAACAGTGCAAGCAAGCTGTATGATGTAAGGGAACTTTACTGACTTCACAAATGAACTGTACGATGCGTATGCACATTACAAGTGCAATCAGGTCGTATAATATATGTTCACATTAGCTCCTACTCACATGGTTTATATAACACATGCTCACATTACCAATCACTCGGACTGTATAATGTATGTGGATGTTAAGAACCATTTGAATGAACTATATAATGTGCCTACTGCTGACGGTACATTCAAACTACATAATAAATAAGTTTATTACTGGCCTTTCAGTCATACTGTACACTTCATTTGCATATCACTAGTGACACAGACAGTATAATACATGTGATTATCACTGACCACCCAGTCAATGCACGTAACTATTACTGACAGCTCATGACACAGACTGTTTTCAATATCGTAGACCCCATTTTTAATAACTGCGTTCTTAGGACTCTTCCTAGTGTTAAAAGTAGCAGTGAGCATGTCTGCACCAAAAGCAATTTAGCCCACTTTTGTGAAAACACAAAACTTCACCTTGAACTTGAACTAGAAAAGAACTGGTTTGATGAAACTAGAACCTTACAAATTTAAGATACTGTTAAACACTGGTGAAGTTGTGAGCAAACATTTGCTACCATAAATTTAGTTTGCAGTTACTGTCAACTGCATCCATTTAGACCAAAAGCTGATACTAATGTTTGTGGGCCCTTCATCACTATCAAGCAGAACAGATGTTTTCACATTAGATTTTTTTGCAATTTACTGGACTGCCTTTTTTAATAACTTAAAACAATCTTTCACTGAGTACAGCACTACTCATGTCCCTGCGTCCTTGATAACATACAACGATAAACAAAACAGTGGAGGTGTGGCTTAACATCAGCAAACTGGAAGTTTCATTTCAACAGTGCCACAACAGAATCGATTTAGACTAAAATGCAGATTTTTCAAAAGTCTTTATATACGAATCCTAAAGAAGGAAAAGATCGATACCATGTTTCATGAGGTACTTGAGAAAAGTCAATGAATGCTTTCTGTATTACTGAGGAATATGAAGCAGGCATCGGTGTGAGTGAGTGGGAGCTTTATACTACAGCCCCCATCTTACTCCTTCGACCTAGTCACTTTCACACAAACACACGTCCCCTCTTGTAACATGGCACATTTATATAATTAGCTCTTCTGTACAGCAATTCTCACTCCTGTCACATAAAATCTAAGCAATTAATAACAATTCCTTGCATCGATCACCACCATGCTCAGGTAAAATGCTACAAGTTCCACTCACTGTAAAGTTCATGCTAACCCTTTAGGTGTTATCCAAGTAACTACTGATAGCTGGAACACAGCTGTATAAAACTGCAGCCAGGGAAGGTACTCAATAAAAAGCTACTGAGACCTGTAAATCAAACAGCACCCACCCACAAAGTCTCTACATTCAGTCAAATACCTGAACATTTAGTCACTATATTATTTTTTTTTTTGGAGGGGGTCTAATGCATCAGTTCCTCTGTCTGCCTCCTACCAAACACATGACAATGAAGATGCCCTCTTGATGCTAAATATCACCAGTACACTCCCCTAGGATTTCCCATACCTCACCTTCCACCCTCCTGAGAACGACAGATCTCACAGACTGCTTACCACATACAACACAGTCAGTGCAACAATGCTGATTTAAGATACACGGAGTCCCAGTACAACTTTATGTGAAATGTATATATTGCAGATTGCTACCATTCAGAATGAAAGTTGCTTGTGCGACATTGACAAGTTTCAGGCTTCTTTTCTTATACCACAAAAGGATATAACTGTACATAAAATGACATTTAAATTGTGCCTTATTGTTACTTGTGTACAAGGTTCTTGTCAGAACTCAACCTAGAATAATGCATCATGTTTTGGAAATTCAAAACCATCCCTCAAGGAAGGATACAGATGGAAATCATGTTGAGACAGGCAATAAAAAATAATAGAATAATAATTTGTTTTAATAATAAAAGAAACATCAATAAGATATTAGATGCAGTCATCATCGGAAGATAGGAATGATAAAATGAACGAGTTTCAAGGGGAACAAAGTAACACAGCATGAATGCAAAAAAAAAATGTGCTTTTACTGAAGGGAAGGGTGATTGCATGATATTCCCTTCCATCATAAACCACTGGGATAAGCAACTTGTAGAATTCATAGCGAAACTGCGCACCAAATGGCAATAGAAAATAAGTAAAAACAAGTCTTTGAGGAGATCAGACAGGTCAATCCTATCCCCTTCTGATGCTGGCATCTCTGGCATCTATGTCATGTAGTGAAACAGAGCATGCAGTGTCATCAAAAGGTTCAATAACAGAACACAGCAAGTCTGAGGCAGTGACCCATCAATAAAACATTACTTGGTTTACCTACTGTTTTCTTTTTAATGATTCACTCCGAGGCATGTAAGTGCCACAACCATGAGAATAAAAGTGTGCTTTATTATAACAATAGTTGCAATGTGACAAACCTTTTGTTGCAGAGCTGCAGGGTATTAGGATATCTGACAACTAGACCTGAATGGATCCCCCACTGTTTTTCTTGTTTCACACATGTACCTCTTTACTGTCTAGCTCCATAAGAACTACCTTCTCCTCCTTGTAAAGACAGAGCTAATCTCCAATGTACTGCCAGCAAGGCCTTTTACCAACTACATCTCTGACAGTGGAGTGAACTCACACATGTGTGCACAACCACAGCTTTGGGCAGATCTGCAGCAAGTATTTTTACACCTTTTATTTTTTTTCCTTAACTGTTTATTTGGTGTAAATGTTTTTGTCTGTTAGTCCATATATTTAATTTGCAATTAAATTTATCTGCTAGTCTCCATTTTTTTTTATTTTACTGTTACTTCATCATTTAAACCAAAATTTGTTTCCATTAACAATCTCTAGATTATGTGTTATTCCTGTTACATTTTACTACTTAACGGTCACTCTAGCATTAACATTTATTATAGGTTCATACTAGGCTATCTGTCCTAGGGCATTTATAAGCCTAGCCAGAGTGTGTTTGGCTTTTGCCACCCATTTTAAATTAATTTTGCTATGCCCTTTTTCGAAGTTAGTATACTGTGCCTCTGTCTAACAGTGACACAGAAGTGATACCCGGGGTAAACCTACGATCCCCCATCCACTCATCAAGATTCCTCTTGAAGAGAGTCAATGAGGGACTCTGCCTAACCTGGACTGGGATTTTATTCCAGAGTGAAGGGAGCCTCTGGGTTATGAATCTGTCCCTCCAGCATGTCCTATTTATTTCAGTGCTGAGGTTCAAGTCTCTCGAGTGCGTAGCTCAATGGGATTTGGATTTTCTGAGGTGCAGCATGTCCATTAATTCTGGGTTGGACATGGCTTTATACGTCAGGCACAGATCGCCTCTGAGCAGACGGTATGCCACTGAGTACAGCTGGAGTTTCTTTAACCAGGCAGCATATGGCATCTGTTTGAGCCCTTTGATCCTCTTGGTGAGGTACTTTTGGGGTCTTTCCAGTTGCTGCAGGTGTCTGGTAAGGTACATCCCAAAAGGGGCATTCTACTCAATTATGGGCCTGATGAGGGATGAGTAAAGAGGCACGATGACCTCCCCTGATCTAGATGTGAATCCCTTCATGATTAGGTGGGCTATATAAAATGTTTTTCTAACCACTTTGGCCACGTGGTTGTCAAATGAGAGATTGCTATCAACTTGGGTCCTCAGGTCCCTAATTACTTCTTCCGTACTTAATGGATTACCACCCATGTGGTAATTTGTGGGCACTTTGTTTTTGCCAAAGGGGATGACTATACACTTTTTGGCGTTTAGCTTGAGGCCATGGCTCTGGCACCAGTTGTTTGTTTCTATGAGGCCCTTTTGGAGGATGCTTGTGTCGGCTGGAGAGTCGATTATAGTGCCCAGTTTGCAGTCATCTGTGAACTTGGTCAGCCACAGTCCTTCCGTGTTGGCCTGTACCTCCGAGAAATATATACCGAACAGGAGAGGTCCCAGGACTGAGCCTTGTTTTATAGCTTTTAGTCTCTACATTCTGTAACCTGTGTTAATCTGAACCATGAGTAATATATGCTGCTTTAAATGAGTTTACACTGCTCTATATCCTGTTACTATCCACAGTGCTCTCAATATGAGTGTTGCCTTAATCTAACCAGATTGCCTACAAAAAGCAAATAGTTACAGAAAATAAGTATTGCAAACTGTGTTGCATCTTTGTCCTGATCATGACAAAACCACAGAGAAGGAATGGCCCAGACTTTTTGGTGGGTAACTGAATAACACTGACATGAAGAAAGAAGTGTTCACTAAATTAACAATGTGACATGATGAAAGAAGTGTCCACTACATTATACATGATGTTTTTAATAAGACCTACTGTCCGAGTGCAATGTATGGAACAGAATATACACACACATATATATATATGTATACACGCATAAACACACACACACACACACACACACACACACACACACACACACATAGGGAATATAATTCATATCTCTACAAAGTTAACTGAGAAAGTGCATCAGCATGGTATTGCAAACAACAGACCATGGGGGCTCAAAGACCATCAAGAATATGGAGAAGCAAATGATCATCCTCCCTAAATATATGTTTGGCATTAAAATTATTATACGACTTTAATTCAGCAGTAATAAAAAAAATGACTAATATAATAGTATACGTTGTCAATATACTGAGACATATGATATATTATTTAGTGATTTTATATATGAGGAAAAAGGTTTATCTTGTATCCCTCGCTTACCCCTATAACAATTACTCCATGATAATATTCCATTTCCATTAATGTAGAATAATAGAACACACACAGAAAACTATCCTTAATATAGGTTTGCATGCTTTTGAGTTATGCTTCAATGCATTACATGGAAACTTGCAGTCACAAATTGTCTAGTGTGCATTTTAACATATATACTAACATGGATTTATTTTCTGTAATGCCTTCATTTTTGTAATGATTCTGTGACTACCCACACTACAGCTGAAAATGCTCAGTGTTGGATCAGTCCATTTATCCAGTCAACAACTGATGACCAAAATGAAATGCTTTGGTTTCTCCCATCCTCTGTTGTTGGTGGTATGCAGTGTGGTACACAGACAAATGCAAAGATTTTAAGAGATAAGCCAAGGAAAAATTAAGTACTTGCTTCTGGAAAATCAGATGAAATTGTCAGATACTTTAGCCTTTGGGTAGCCTTATCTTGTCATGTCTCCTCTGGTTAGCATCAGTTGAGAACAAAGTTCAGATTGTTCTTTCTGACTTTGATATTTAAAGAAAAGGAAAAACTGAGTGCGGAGAGCTTCATATCATATAGCTACAGCAATGCCTCTGCATATTTGGTAACAAATTAATTTTCATATTAGGGAAGGTAGCATTCAGCAGGCCATTATGATACTGCACCATATGATAAGTTTGTTTTTCATTGAAGAGCTGTAATAACATAACAATGCTTCTGAAGTCAGTTTTACTATGACTCAAACAGAAAACTAAATTTATAGTACATGAAAAACAGTTGACATGATAGTCGAACCAAAAACAACCTTCTGACAGTACAGTATTTTAATGACGCAACTACACTGTTACAGTTGTCATTAAAGTGTTATTATTAACATTTTTGAGCATCACATCCCAATCTGAAGCATCACATCCCAATCTGTAGCAAAGCAGAATGTCAGTTACCTAAATGCTTTTCAGAGACATTTTGCATCTGGCTTCCTGGCCCAGTACTGATACAAAACTATGACATATGCACAAGGTAATGCACTGTTAAGGTGCTGTTCTTCAATAAAGATAAGACTGACTGGGTTTATTACAGTTAAAATTACTACAGAAGTTTGAAGAGAAGGAAGGGAATTGCCCCTAGTGTCTTGGTTATGTTTCTCCTACTCGCTGTCAATATCTCTGCATGTCATGAGCTTTTAGAAAGCTTCAGGCAAAACCAAATTATTACAGTTACTAAATGAACAGCAATTTAATGTGCACAATGCTTTTCACAACTTATCTTGCATCTACTGTTTACATTTTTGCCTTTAAGACCACTGTTGACATCTGGAGACCTTATTTGCCCCAGATGCACCCATTAACTCCCCTATTTGTAACAGGAAGTAGCTAAACGTAGTCCATTATCCAGTGGGATCCCTTTCTCTCATGAGTTTCTCATAAGTTTGTTTCAGTGTTTAGGCATGAGGGCAATCTAAGAACACTGCCTCTTTAAATTCAGTGATATGTACATTATCTCCCATCCAATGAAGTATTTTTCTAAAGCACACAATATTATAGCAATAACCCACGCCTGGGTGTGGGTAATGCTAAATTTACCCACGGTTTGCGTGGTTACCAAACAAAGCCAACCGTGGGTAAATTTAGCATTACCCACACCCAGAAGTGGGTTATTGCTATTATACCATGACATTATTTAAGAAAAGAAACTATTACTTTTCTTAAATAATGGCATAGTATAATGCCTGTTTACTGCCCTTCAGCAGATGTCTGGCATCCGCGGCAGTTCTGATGTACTGCGCGCCTGCACAGTACATCAGAGCTGTGGGCAAAAGCAACGGAGAAAGCAAGATCTCCGTTGCTTTTTTTTAGTGTCTCGCTATGTTAAATGAGTTTAACATAGCGAGACAGTTTTAAAATAAGCAACGGACATCTCCGTTGCTTACTTTAAAACTGTCTCGCTATGTTAAACTCATTTAACATAGCGAGACACTAAAAAAAAAGCAACGGAGATCTTGCTTTCTCCGTTGTTTAACACTGTCTCGCTATGTTAAATGGGTTTAACATGGCGAGACAGCTTTAAAATAAGCAACGGAGATCTCCGTTGCTTATTTTAAAGCTGTCTCGCTATGTTAAACCCATTTAACATAGCGAGACAGTGTTTAAAAAAAACGAGTTATACTAATGGAAAAAAGTCCGGGCGACCGGACCTTTTTCCATCAGTATAACTCGATTTACAACGGGCACGCTGGCCAATCAGCGTGCACGTTTTGGGGGGGTCATGGTATAATAAGGGATAACCCAATATCAATGGGTATTCATTTCCAAAGTCTGGGAATAATTTAAGTTATAATGTTTCTTCTTTAATGTGTTCTGCATATTTTAGATGGTAAAAATAATATTATCATACCTCTGTCCCCTTGTATTATTAAAAAGAAACATATTATATATGGCTTGTTAACATTTGCTTATGATAAATTTTATAAGCACTAAATTATTTTGCCTCCAGTACATGCCTCTCAACTTCTTAGTGCAGGAAATCTGGACAAAGCCCAACAAAACGGAGGGACAAAGGCCCAAAAATAGGGACATGTTTTAAATATTGCTCTTATAAACTTAGAATGTTGCAGGAGTAACATGGTTTATTTTAACATACATTTTCTGAAGGATTTGAAGTCTGACACTCAAATGTATGTTATTATTTAGTGACGTCAGTCCTCAGATCATTGCAGTGATTTGCCAGAAAAACACAAAATTTATGAGGAACAGACTAAAATATGAGCCAAAAATCTGGACATTCTGTGAAAATCTGGACAGTTAAGAGGTATGCTCTAGTATGTCTAGAGTGAAGTAAATATAAATATATTTCAACATATTTCTTGGTGAAGCACATGTTGAACAAAGGGTATTCTTTTATTTCTTTTAAAATAATTTCAGGTAATGCAAGCTGGTTCCTATTGTATGAACAAAATGTATTATTGTATTCCAAAACAAGACAAATGTGCAAACATTTTAATCTAAACTGTCATCTTTTAAGGAAAAAGATTTGAACATTTGACCCATTATAGAAAAAGCTACAGTATGAACAAAAGATGATTGATTTCAATAAATAGCTTAGTTTGTGGTATATTTCCAAGGAGATTTAATATCTGTCAGCATGGGATGACATGGTTAACAGACCATGTTGCTTAGCAAAGGATGGTCTGCACCTGTCTCTGCTAGGTTTCCTGAAGATTAGCTAAAATTTTACTCAACCCCTTAGAGCCTTTTTTAGGCAATGCCAAACTGACAAACCTACCGACTTAGCAAATAAAATCCAAAGAAACCTAAAGGGGTCACTGCTCAATGCAAGGAGCCTAAACAAGAAACTCCACACCCTGCAAGCTCTCATCACTCCAGAGAATATAGACGTCTGTGAGGTTACTGAGATATGGTTTACATCTGCAGAACGTACTCTAGCCATACCTCTCAACTGTCCAGATTTTCACAGAATGTCCAGATTTTTGTCCCATTTCTTTGCTCTGTTGCATGTAAAAATGTATGGTTATCTGCCAAGCATCACTGAGGGAGTGAAGTCACTAAATAACAACATGCATTTAAGTTTCAGGCTTCATATCCATCAGAAAACGTATGCCAAGCGCCAACACTCATCCGGTTATTTTAGCAACATTCTAAGTTTGTAAGAGCAATATTTAAAAATGGATCCTATTTTTGAACCTTTGTCCCCCATTATTTTAGGTTTTGTACAGATTTCTTGTACTTTTAGGTTGAGCGGTATGACTCCAGCAGTGCAAGGCTTCAGTGCCTTCCATGCATTTACACCATCAACTGCAGAGACAGGGACAAAAGGTGTAGGAATAGCAATCTATATAAACAGCAAGCATAACTCTACATAGTTTAAACAGGATGATGCCCTGGAGCTTATCCACATGCACATCACCATAAACAAACTCCCATACCATATACCAGCAAGCTATAGGTCACTCTCTATGCCCCTAGAATACTATAGCTTGTACCTAGATGTACTGTAGACCTTCTCCATTAAACCAAATATTTTACTCTTGTGAGACTTTAACTACCCCTCTATAGACTGGGAAACATACACTGCCTTGTACTCACAGGCACAATGATACATGGACTTTATTAGCCCAAATAATCTTGACCAGACACTCACCAGAGGTTCAAACATACTGGATCTTGCACTCATCAATATGGGAGAGTGCTGCAACCCCCTCCACCTGTGTCACATCTTCACTGGTGATGTCAGACTACAAAGCTGTGCCCCTCAAAATAAAAATCAACTCACTTAACAGTTAGAAACTATTCCAAAGCAAGCTACATCCTACTAAGTGGTAGTTTGTCAAAATTCAAAAGCCCCTCCCAATCCTGAGTTCATATCAACCTATAAGGAATTGTTCACAGAGACAGAGACCCTGTATTACCATCTAAATGGCTGTTGAGAGGCTACTGTACCTACTAGAAGTAAGTCAAAAACAAACCACACTGGTAGAATCCTAACTTTAATAGGTTATATCCATCCATCCATCCATCTACAACCCCCTTTTCCCATTTTTGTACATGCGGTCGAGGTGTCACTTGCAATCTAGAGCCAAGGTTTAAACCGCTGCGTAAGTAAAAAAAATGTCATGGCTAAAATCAGGAAGATCAACTCCTATAATGATAGGAGCTTTCCAATTAAACTAAGAAGAAGAATTAGGTCCAACAAGGCCAACTATGAGCTCAAGACAGCCTTACAGGCTAAAGGCAACCACAAGTCCTTCTACAGCTATGTCTGAAACCTCAAAGGCTGCACACATCAGTGAGCTCAACTGGTGGTCATTCGTGCCACCTTCATTTAGCAAGATGATATAGTAAATTTGCTGGTTGACAAATTAAGCTCAAACTTTACCCCCCTCACTCCCCCACCTTCCCCCATGAAATACCTACTAACTTAACCCCCCAACTATTAACAAAGAACAGGTCTTTGCGACACCTGCTAAGACAAAAACACAACTTCACTGCACCGTGACAATATCCTGAGATGCTTCCTAAATAGCTTGAAACATGACTTGTCAGGGCCACTTGAGTAACTTTCCAACCATAGCTTCAAAACAGGCTTTGTACCATGAGAAAGGAGGATGGCAACTATTATCTCACTTCACAACAGTGGACCATCAACCAACCCCAGAAACTACAGACCTATTAATCTAAGCAGTTTAACATGCAAAGCCATTGTATCATGGAAATGATCAAGAAAGAGAAAGGCAACCTTCAGATACTGGACCTAACCCATTCTGGCTTTTTCAAGGGAAGTTCATGCTTACTAAACCTGATGGACTTCTTTAAGAAGGTCACCAAGGCAATGTGATGAGGAGAAAGTGCATACCACTTACCTGGACCTGGCTAAGGCCTTTGATACAATAGCCCACTTGGGTACAGTTAAACTCATGAATCTCCATTCACCGGATTTCAGCTGACTCACAGACAGAACCCAGGAAGTCAGAAATGGTGATAACACCTCCGATAAGAGACTGGTCACCAGTGGAGAGCCTCAGGGTTCTGTGCTTGGACCGCTCCTATTTGACATCTACTTCTCAGAGGTCAAGAGCCTTTGGATGATCAAGTTCACAGATGACTGCAAATTAGGAGCCGTCATAGATTCCCCTCATGACACAAATATCTTACAAGAGGGTCTAATATGGACAAATGACTGGTGCCAAAGTCACAGACTAAATCTCAGTACCAAGAAATTTATTATAGTGTCTTTGAGGAAAACTCCCACCCAGGCTAATTACTCCACCAATAAGACACCCCGAAGACTTGACCCAGTAGTCAGGGCTCTGGGAGCATATGTAGACAGTAATCTGGCCTTTAACCAGCAATGTGGCCAAGGTAGTAAGAAAATCATTCTAGGTCACCCAACATATAAGTAAGGGCATGGCATCCAAGTCCAAGGAAGTCATAGCACCACTTTATGATGAGGATGATAAAGGCTGAATAAAGTGTAATGCCCCCTTCAGCATGTATCTAACTACACATATGCAACAGCTGGAATGAACAAAAAGGTTCCTTACCATAAGAATCCAGGGTATAAACATAATATCCAATATGGATTGCCTAAAAGCCATATCTCTATATTATGTCTATATATACAGGCTACAGAAAGGCAATCTATGCCCGACATACAAGGCATCCTCAGATCCAACTCTGATGAACCTTTCGCACATCTGCAAAACAAACACCATCACAGCCACTAGATCCAAGAATTCACATTTTGCTTGTGACATTAAGACATGTTTGCAAGACAGATATGTATCCCAGAGGATCCTCATGCTCTGGAACAGGCTACAAATCCATGTGAAGCAGAGTCTGTTCCTAATCATATTTAAGAATAAATCATGAAATAATAAGTATTAAACTTAAAAGTTAATGACAAAAAAATGAACATTTCAAAATTGTCACTAGGTTTGTTCAGTGTGATTTGATAACTCTGTGTTAGAAGATGTTGGGCGTAGGTGTCCAAAAGAAATCATCTTCTCCCTCCTTTCTGATGATCTGAAGCCACAAGTGTCTTTAAAATTGTATGGTAATATGGCCGTGTGTGTGTGAGTGTATATGTGTGTGTGTGTGTGTGTGTGTGTGTGTGTGTGTGTATGTGTGTGTGTGTGTGTGAGTGTATGTGTGTGTGTGTGTGTATATGTGTGTGTGAGTGAATATGTGTGTGTGTGTGTGTGTGTGTGTGTGTGTGTGTATGTGTATCCATGTATTTTAATCAAGAAAATTAGCAGCACAGACATGTAGCGCTGTGCTCCTTCTGTTACTATGTCCTGAAACATGAAAGCAGAGGTATGACAGAGCAGGAGGGGAACAAACATCAAGTCTTTTTTAAAATAATCCCTAAAGATTATTAAATAAAAATCGGTATGGGGCGGCAATTGCCCTAGTGCTGTGAGCTACGAAACCCTCAAGTTTCAAATGTCATCTTTACACCATGTTTTAAAAATTAGGATTCCAGAAAAAATTAACTCTAGACAAAAATGTTATGTACAGGAAGGTGTGCCAAATTAAAAATAAAAATATTAATAAAATAAGCCATATCTCATCACAACTGTCTTCTCCAAGGATGAAACTCCAATTAGCACATTTGTAAACTGCTGCAGACATGAGGTAACTGGATTTGCATGCTTCCGCCCTCTTTGTAGCATACAGCCTCTCTGCATCTACCTTTTCCTTCTACTGACATTTCTTGCTGTATCACCAAACTGTACGGCTAATGTTTCCCCAAATAACTACCCCTTTCATTCTTCACAGATGAGGCAGCTGCATTACAAAGCCAAGGCAAAGAAAGATCAAAGAGGGGAAAAGGTAGGGTTATAGCAGCTCTAAGAAGGAAAAATGGCATTTTAAGGACATCAAGGGAACTTAATAATTAAATTCTTCAGAGAGAAAAAAGCAGAAAAAAAAACAAACATCTAATGCCCAGACATCAATTATTGCTGGTATTTGTTACCAAATACCATATCTAACTATATAGCCAAACATCCAATTTTACTAATTCCCATGTTTCTGTTAACTATATACCCTTTTCTTAATTTAGTGTGTTAAAATGCATCATTTAGCCAATTCTTCTTGAAAACATCTCATTTTTAACATAATCTTGGAGGTTCTGAGAATGCAGCCAAGCAAGCCAGTGGCCATAGCCATGGAAGTAGTATCTACAGAATCATACACAGACTGCAAACAATGAGTAGTGACCGGTACAACAGAAGAAACTAAGTTATTTAAAGTAGATTGTTCCTCACAAGAAGAAACTGCAAACAAAACATTCCTCATAATTTCACAATTTATCAGAACAAATGACATATGAGCCTGACAATTCAAAATTCTGAAAATCAATTTTGCATAAGTGTACACTTTTTCCCTATACCTATCAATACTTTTCCCATCCTTATTGGACAGAGTAGGACTGGAATTAACTAAGTGCATAGCAGGAGTGGCATCAGCTAAAGCTATAGCTGCTGGGTCAGGTTTGGGAGTAGTGCATAAAAAATTAAAATACTGAGGAACTTTATACATCCTATCAGCCTTTATAAGGGCAGCTAGCTGACTATCAGGAAAAGTGCAGGCAGTAACACACATCCTGTAAAACAGACAACACTGCAGGAATGTGTGAAGGCATGGGAAATCCTTCTGTAACAACTCATAGTATTTTTGAGGGAAAACACTGGCATTTTCTAGGAAAAGTCTCTAAGAAAGAGACCTCCACGGGGAGAATCAGAAACTGAGTTCTCCTCAGAGTCGGAGTCAGAAATAAAAAAAAAAAAAAAACACTTCTCTGAAATTATCTTGAATCACTCAGAAAAAGAAGAATCCCTATTTCTTTTATCAGAAACTACTTTACAATAAGGATCAATAGCCTGAAATAAACACTCAGCCAGTCCCAGTAAACTATTCTTATCCAAAGAAATTTAGGAATGGTAGATTCATGCTTAGTTTTCTGTTACTATTTTGACAGGAAAAATGGGGCCAACCATGTTACAGCATTCCAGTACAACAGGGAAATCTTCCTTATTTCCTCTCCTAGGACTGACAATAGTGGCTGTCACTTGACCACTGAGGGGACTCCAACAACTGTAGAGGGATCCAGGGTAAAAGTCGAGTGCTCTAAGGTACAGTAAATGGCCACAGCAGGGTCACCCACCTGCAGCGGAGGCAAATTTCTAGCCTGAAATGGTGGTGAACATTGTTTGCTTATTTTTTTTTTCTTGTAGCTGAAAGAATGATTGACTGTGGGAACAGTAGTGTGTTCCATGGTCAAGCCGAAAATTATGTCTCTTTTCCCAAGGAAGACAATCAGCAATTGCCTATAATCATGACCAGTCCACACAAGTTACTTTTTTGTCAGGAAAATAAAACACAGTAAAAAGCACTTTATGCCAACCCCATAAAATGAAAAATAAACAATTTCTCACCAGAAAAAAAATAGTTACTTTATACTACTTTTAAATTGATAAGGAAAAAAAAAATAAGAACACCATTTTAAAGTACATTACATTCTAGAAACATTCCATTACAAAGCACTCTTAGTTTTAAAATAACTTTCCTCTAAAGGAAAGTAATAAAACATCAACAAAATTAAGAAAATGGATTTTTTTCCCCCCCAAAGAGAACTTATCTACCCAGGACAGGAATGCACAAGGCAACCATCGATCCTCAAAAGCCTCACAGGAGAGCTCTTTTGGGCAGCAGTGAAGCTCTGAAGTACTATGAACCCAAACATTGTTTTTTTTTAGTCAGCTCAGCTTGAGCTGCTTGACAGTCTGGGTGCATGGAAGGTGCCCTGAAGCTTTGGAAGCTCTCCAGTTGTTATATTCTTGACAGAATATAACCCGTATAGCTAAGGCTAATGCAGCAGTGAACAAAATGATGAACATCTCAAGAGACAGTATAAATAAGTTCAGGGGAATGGTGTGTGTGTGTGGGGGGGGGGGGGGGGCATGCCCCTGCAAAAAAAGAAGTTTAAAGGAAAAGGATGATGTTTGGAGTTCATTCTTCATCTGCATTTTGACCCTTTTTTTTGGCTCATTAGCACATGGCATTTTGAGTGACAACATTTCAGTAGTGAGTCGAATGGGAAATGCTGGCTGGGTATCAGCACATAAAGGGCAGTGGTAAATGGGATTTCATCCAAAGAAAGACTGGTTGATTAACAAACATCACAGAGGTCATTGTTAGGATAGGCTCTGTTAATCTGTCAATATGTGTATAACGGCTGAAGAAAGATGGAAAAGGATAGCTTTTGTAAATTACACCGATATCTGAATCAGTGGTGATATATTCAGTTTAAGTGCACATACCCAGCAAAACCTAGGTGATGCAGAAGCCAAAGGTTATGCAGACAAACTATAAAACATCAGAAAGTACAAAGAAACAGACGTTGTGTAAATCCATGTCCAAGAGTGTCACCAGCATCTGTGACACAAACACTAGTGTTACAGGTGCTAAGAAGCTTCACAGTGACTAATTGTTTTAAAACAGAGACATGTGACATAGCAGCTAAACAAGGTCTAGCTGTTTGCACTGACATATAGCAGGAGAGAGTCTGCAACACTGCACCGCATACTGTTGGTAGCCTGTGTGCAGCAATAACTGTATCCAAATGGCACAGGGCATTTGTCAGTTGGGGGTGTTGGATGAACAAAACATTCAATGATCAGAATAACACGCAACACAAACCCTTCAGAGCCTATTCATGTCAAAGAATCAGTTGCTGTCAAGGAGTGAATCTATGTGATAAAGTCAAGAGAAGGTGGGTAACAACAGCTGGCATAGGCAAACCTAAAAGTTTACAAAACATTATTACATTGCACATCTACTGGTCCACCTGGTTTAAAATTTATTTTCAATGCTTTCAGAAATATTTTAGAATATTATGTAGTACTCTATATTAAAAGCATTAAATATATATACATGCACACATTTATATGGTGGCATATAGTTTACATATGTACACACACATGAACATTATACATACATATATATATATATATATATATATCTATATATATATAGTTGTGTGCGAGTACATACATATCACATAATAAAATGCATTCAGGCAATATTACCACTTTTCTTTAGTATGTTATCCAATTGAATTGTCTTTTTGTGATATCACTCTATTTACTATACAAACAAGAAAAAAAAACAGTATGCAATAATCTTGTTACGGAATAAATAAAATGTGACACCCCACTAATATACTTTCTTTGTGCTACAGATGTCCTCATTTACACAGTGCAGCGAAATATTAATTTAAGTAATTTGTTTCAAAACACATTGTTAAAATGAGAAGAATACAAAATGGTTACCAGCAGAGATTTTTTTTATAAAAAGAAAGTTATTCACTGGAAGTATTATGCACTATCCTAAAAATAATTTCAGCAATGTATAACAATGAAAAATTCTAAGCATGCACTGGGATTAATGGAAGGAAGAGGGGGGCACACTTGGCTAAAGCTGTCTGGAAACTCCACAGGATGTAAATGTTATGCAACTTTGTCCACCCACAAGTTTACTGCAAGTGTCCTTCCCATAAAAAGAATATTCCCTCCGTAAGTGAAACTGAAAGTCCCTGGAGTGTTGCACTGTCACATGCATCCACAGTCTTACACATAACTGAATGTGGCATGCATAATTTAGTGCACAAAGTGGAAGGGTAAATGAAAGACAGCAAGCAGCACAAGCGTATAACAATTCCATGATTAATTCAAGCAGAAGAAGGAAAGGCTGTGTGGCATGTTTGCATCTGGATTAAAGGGCATTCAGCCAGAAAACTTTTTTTATAAGCAAAGCAATTAGATACAGTTGTGTCAATGTTCACTGTTTACTTATTCATTTTCTTCCTGTAATCCTGAATAGGCAACAGACTGTTAGTGACAAGTGATGCTGAATTCTACCTGGTGCTGCCTTTCAGCAATGATCTAGAAGCAATGGGTTCATATCCCACTGCTTCAGGTCACTCAAGACACATGGTTCCATGAACGGTTATGCAAATGAAAAAGCTTAGTGTTTGCCTGTTGCCAGATGCTTGCCTGCTTCTGTATATTAAAATAAAAAGTAGTGCTATTTTATCCATAATTATTAAAGAAACTAACTGACCCACATGGATGAATATGGGATAGGCACATGCCTAGTGTGTATATCCAGCTGTACACAGGAGTATGCCAATATAGCACACACATGATTAAGCCAAAGAGCAGCTTATAAGCTTCATCCTGTAGACCTGGGTATAAGTCCCTCATTGTGTGCTAGGATAGTGTATAACTGTGACTAAGTCACTTAACCAAATTGCTACTCATGGGTAATCCCTTAAAACAGACACTTGTGCCTAGAAGGTCAAACCCGATTTAAAAAAAAATGTAAGATGAAGTAGTTAAACCAACACTGTGGTCGCTGTGAAGGCCTCACAAAGTGTGTTTCTCCAGTTTGGTTCTCAGCTAGGGTTGCTTCTGTGCAGAGTTTACACATCCTCCAGATATGTATGTGTGTGTTTTCATTGGGTCCTCCACACTTGAGACATGCAATAGGTTGAATGGCATTCCTGCAAACTGATCTTATGTACAAGTGTTTTGCACGGTGTGTATGCATCCTGCATTGGTCATATGTACAAGTGTTTTGAAGGAACCCTTGAGACTTCTGGAATTGCATCTTTTTACCCCTTTCTTGTTTCTTGAGAAGGTCCTCTGAGGGGTAGAAAAACATATCCCTGTGGGAGATAGGGTTTTCCCATCCTGTTTACTCCTGGAGAGTATCTCTTTAACTTTGTGTTCAAATAAGGTAGACCCAACAAAGGGTGCATTGATGAAATACATCTTGTAAACTCTACAATGTCACAAAGGTGCATCCAGGAGTGCTTTCTAATGGTATTGCCTGAACCCACTGCTCTAGAAATGCCTTCTTTAGCATGTGAAATGAGACATATAGAGGCATCTGACAGGAACTGAAGGGTGACAATTTGCAAAGAGATGGTCTTACTTTCCACCATCTACATGGACTTTTCATAAGCTCTTTTGTCAGATCCCTCTGAAACATTTGTGAATTGAATCAGGTAATTCAGTGACCACAGAGCAAAGGTTGCTGAAGCAAAAAGTCACTTCCTGAATCTATCCAGTGCCCTAGGCTCTCTGTTAGGGGATGGACAGAGGGACTTTCCTCAGCAAGTTCCTTTCTGTTGGCTGCAACAACCACCACGACTAACTGGGGGATCCTGATACAAAAGGTATGGTCCTTAGATGCCACTAACTATGTGCCTGGTTTCTAAGGAATGTGCTCTGTCATACCTGGAACCTTCCAAGCCCAAAGGGAAATTAGATCCACCATTTCATCCACCGGGGATACCACCCAAGACATAGCTGAGCCAGTTTCGAAAGCCTCAAGTAAAACCAACTAATCCTAATATGGAGCTTTGAAAGACCAACCATCTTTCTGTCTCAGAAGTTCAAGAATTTCTCAGAATGTGACATCCTGAAGGGGTGACCTGGGGTACCCCACTCCTTCATCAAAGTAAGTGTCTTCTGTCAAAGACCCGTGGGGAATCAATGTGTCTCCTCTTGCACTTACTCTTCCAGGGGATTTCCTCATGGGCATGATCCAATAAAGACCCAGAAGTGTGTGGAGAATCCTGTAGAAGGATTGTCTTGAAGCTATAAGAGGCCAGCTGCCCTGATGGGACAGAATGAGTTGAGTCAGGACCAAGGGCAGATGGTTGTGAAGGGGGAGGACCTGAGGTGGGTAAAGATGTCCTGTCTCCATTCATGTGCAGAGCTCTCTTTATGCTTCAAATGCAGATACCAATACAGAGACCAGGAATGTTCCAGTAAAAGCCAAAGCCACCTGGCTGGAGAAATCCAAGACTTCCCCATGACCCAGAGGTTGTAGCTGAGCTTTCTAGCATCAAGGCCAGAAGGGGAAGGGACGGCTCTGAAAATCTCTGTGTTTAACCCCAATCCCCAGATCTGTGGCACCAAGACAGTAGATGCACTCAAGAGTGGGCATCCAAGTTGGGTATTTTGTACCCACACAATGAACATTTTTTTAAAAACTGTAGGCTTGTCTGACATTCTGCAAGCAAAGCTGAAAACAGCCCAAAAGAAAAACTACCCAGAAAAAAACTATAAAACAGAACAGAAGACATACAATCAAGAGTACCAAAGACCAATGGTATCAAGACTACTCGAAAGAGTAAAGAAAAGGGTGCTAGGCATAAACAAGAAACAACAACTACCATCACCAACGATACATCTATAACTTTTTTTTAACTGTTTGGGAGGCATGAGGAAAGTGAGAGAAATGAAAGGACCCTGACAATAATCCTAAGAACAAAAAACTGACATCTCCCGAAAAGCTTGCGCTACGAAGAAACCACATATGTTCACTGAAAGCAGCAAATGAGATCTGAGGTAATCTGTAACTTGAAAGAGGATTGTGGGCAAAGGGGAGGAGCTTTAGCTATGGATCCAAAGTCTGAGAATTGGCCAAAGTCGAATCCAAGCTTAGATCTGAAACCCAAAGGTTGATGAACAGATGCAAAAGACAGCATCAGCTACAACCATAACAAACAATATAAAGTTTATGCAACCGAAAACTCAAGAGCTAAATTGACTGACATTGTAGTAAAGGTACAGTTTTATGGCTGTTCAGCTCATTTCTTGAACCTGTCCTAGCCTCAAAAAAGTGTTATGCCATACCCAGAAAAAGCCTGCTTCTTATGTGCGGTGTCCTCATGAGCACATAATACATTACATAGTACATGCTTCTTATTTGTGGTGTCCTCATGAGCACATAATACATTACATAGTACATGCTTCATATGTGTGGTGTCCTCATGAGCACATAATACATTACATAGTACATGCTTCATATGTGTGGTGTCCTCATGAGCACATAATACACTACATAGTACATGCTTCATATGTGTGGTGTCCTCATGAGCACATAATACACTACATAGTACATGCTTCATATGTGTGGTGTCCTCATGAGCACATAATACACTACATAGTACATGCTTCATATGTGTGGTGTCCTCTTGAGCACATAATACATTACATAGTACATGCTTCATATGTGTGGTGTCCTCTTGAGCACATAATACATTACATAGTACATGCTTCATATGTGTGGTGTCCTCATGAGCACATAATACATTACATAGTACATGCTTCATATGTGTGGTGTCCTCATGAGCACATAATACATTACATAGTACATGCTTCATATGTGTGGTGTCCTCATGAGCACATAATACATTACATAGTACATGCTTCATATGTGTGGTGTCCTCATGAGCACATAATACATTACATAGTACATGCTTCATATGTGTGGTGTCCTCATGAGCACATAATACATTACATAGTACATGCTGCCTGACAGATGGGCATTTTAGCTGCTTTCCTCAGTCAGAGGAAATATACACTTTAATCTTTTTGAAAGTCTTAGTAAATGACAACACTCAGGGAGCATAGATTGCAATTCTGGTGGATTTAAATTGAGCAGCAACAGGAGCCGGTTTATAGATTTACCTGGAGACTACAAGGTAGATTGGTTTCAGCTACAACATCAGATCTGTGGACTGCAAGGATCATTGTTTCCCACTGACAGACTTTAAATTCGACTAAAAAGATTAGAGTTGAACTATAAGCTGACTAGAATTGTGTTAAGCAAAAATAATCTTATTTTCTATATAAATCGGAAGTAAACTTTGATTTTTATACATTTTCCTCTAAATACAATTACAGAAAGTGTCTCAAATGAGTCATGCCTGTTACAATGCACGCATTGTTGATAAAATTAATACAGAGAAGTGTGTGTGTGTATATGTGCATATATCTCCACACGTGTGTGTGTGTATATGTATATATATATATATATATATATATATATATATATATATATATATATATACATACATACACACACACACACACACACACACGTGTGTGCATGTGTGTATACACATATATATTTTATGTGTGTGTGCACACGCACACATGCCCACATGAGCAAGCAAGACTGCTGCTCTGTCCCAAACTGGTTCAATGTCTTATGACTGTTGCTTGCCAAGGCAGACACCAGCACCATTACAACAATGATTATGATACTGTGATTTTTGAAAATTAATGAAAAAGGTACATCATGCTTTGATTATGTTATGCCACCATTATCTGCACCAGCAAGGAAAATGAATGCACTGGACTGATATCATGCTAAACATCACTGTCCTGAAAGAAGTCCAAATGAATTGTGATCTAGCTTGTACAAATATATATATATATAGAGAGAGAGAGCACTGTCACAAGTTGACTTCACTGGTGTTTGTGTCTTAAAGATCATTAACCCACCTTTCTGTGCAGTGCCTAACTTTACAATATGGCACAAGATATCCCTCACTCCATCCAGTAAAGCACTAGCTCTGCTCATAGAAATAAGTAGGTTGTCTAGATAGCAGAGAGCAATCAGGCTAAGAGCTGCTAACGAGCTACTTCTGGATTTCATCAGCTTCCATTTGCGTGTTGTGTGACTAAGCATGCCACTTAACTAAACAGTCATCTATGGCAGTTGGCTAATGGGCTAGGTTCCTCAGTGGTCTCCTGGACAGTACATCTAGTAACTCTCTATGAACTTATAAAGTCAAGGTCCCTACAGTGCTGTCAGAAAGGAGGTGGCACTACCATTGAATAATTTACATAATAGGAAGAATCCCATTATACACAAGTACAAGGAATGACCAAGGAAGTCTCACAGTGAAATACATTTTGATTTTTTTTGACCCCTACATGTATTTCCCTTAATAGCTTGTGGGAAAAACTATAACTGGGATTATAACCAATGAAAAGACCTGCAAATTAAACTGGGGGGGTCTTGCAATCAATCTGCTAACATACTTTTTGTGAGGCTCACTGTAATTTAAAGCAGTGGAGGCATTTGCTAAGATCCATTACTTCTAGCTGTAAACATTTATTTTCATCTCCCTCCTAATTAACTAGGGAATTCAACCCACACACCATGGCAGTCTATTAATTAATGACTAGACAATAGCAGAGAAATCAATTGCTTAACTCCTCTTGGCTGCAGTGAAACAGAAATATGAGCAAACCAAATACTTTGCCTAAAGGCATACGTGTTAAGTCTGTGTGATAATGTGCATGTGTGTGTATGCGTGTGTGTGTGCTCGTGTGTGCATCTGTATGCATTCTGCGAAGGTAACACAATGCAATATTCTCAGCCAAATCAAGATCTAGTTGTCACATGGAAGCAGTGAAAACCGATTAAGACGACCGGATGGTAAGGTGCACTTTGTCTTGTTTTATAAATCCCCACTAGGCTGGTGTCTAGTCACAGACCAAGTATTTTCTGTCAATATGGAAATAAAAGAAATCAGAGAAGGATATCATGCTAAGGTTATGTTGCCAAGCAAAGACCTGGGGAAATTCAGCGGCACAACAAAATGACAGCCAATAGCATGCATTCTGACAACTCAGAAATAATTAAAGAAGTCTGCTGTGAAGACAGCAACAACCAACAGTTTAAAACAAGACTTTAAAAATCAAACACTTGACATTTCACATCATAATGGTACTTCCTTGGGGGAAGAAGCACCATTACCTTGTAAAATGTCAATGTGCTCTGCTTTTCCACTGTTTCATATTGATCTCTGAAGGCACCTGTATTAATAAAAACACTTTTCTTTTCAAAGAGTTATGTGCCCCTACCAAGCCAACGGCAAAGGTATGTAATGGATGTCAGATAATGTTTGTGCTGCATAATCCTTCAATAGTTCTGCCTTTTTTCCTATAGTTTACAGACATACTGTGGAAGAAGCCATGGGAGCAGCAGTAAAACGTAGCTCAGTACCTGCAGCATGAAAAAATAGTTTAATTGGTACTAAAGAACCTGTGAGCTGCAGCAGCAACCTAGGACACACTGAAGTATCCATGAGCTGTATTCATTTGTACTACATCTCAACAGAGATACACACATTTTAACCTAATCTAATGACCACACTGTTTTTTGCCAACATATCCAAGTCAGCTCCATGTGCTAGGGCACCATAACTCTCAACTGTACAGATTTTCACAGAATGTCCAGATTTTGCCTCATATTTTTTGGCCGTGTTTCTGGTAAATTAGTGGCAAATCATTAAAGACTAAAGTTAGAAAATAATAACAGGCATTTAAGTTTCAGACTTTATACCCTTCAGAAAAATCATGAGCGATATGTAAAAAATGTCCCTATTTTTGGGCCTTTGTCCTTTTATTTGTGACTTGTCCAGATTTCTTGCTCCAAGAGGTTGAAATCATGAGCAATATGTAAACATTGTCCCTATTTGTGGGCCTTTGTCCCCCTTTTATTTATGACTTTGTCCAGATTTCTTGCTCTAAGAGGTTGAAAGGTAAGTAGGGCACCCATATATCTGGATACCATCTATATAATTAAGTCAATGACAGAAAATTGAATGCAACAGATTCTACCCAAGTCCCAGAGAACATTGCTGCTGCCCTTCACATTCAAGGAGTAGCAAGCAAACCAATGGCATGCCTTTTACATTTCAGTGATGTCATCACAAGGGGTGGGCTATAATATGGTAACCACTTTGAATGAAACGCTACAGACATTTAAGGCCCAAAACTAGGGACTGAATTTAAATATTGCTACAAGTGGATATATTTCTTAATTGGAGGTTGTACATGGGAGAGATCACACATGCACCTACTGACACATCAAACATATGGTGCTCGGAAAGACTGCAGAGGGGAGGTAACTAATATTAGACTACACTCTCCAGTAGCAATAAGACCCTGCAACATAGTCCTTGACCTCCAGGGAGGTTATGGCTGCTCCTGTAGACCCACTGAATGAGAAACTGATGGAAGCTGACTGCCAACTGTAGGGGCAATAAGAATGGATAGGATCTTGAGGCTAGGCTACAAATTAATAGTAGGAACCTGAAAGAAGCAATGCTAGTTCCTTGTTCTAAGAAAATGAGTGCCCTAACATGTACAATGAATCAGACCTGGGCTTTCTGAAGGAGTACAATGAACATAGTGGACATTGGTCACTTCATACTGCAACATCTGTGAGGCACACTAGTACTATGTCCACAAGTCAGCATGAACCCATAACTAGACTGAACGTATTGAAATCTGAGACCAATCAAACATATTTTTAAGGGACAGTATCAGACAGACTGATTTTATCACGACTAGACCAATTAAAGTTCACATTCCACAACAACATTTTTAAATTGGAACAATTTTGGTATATTTCCAGAAGTAGTTCTTGAAAAAGAGTGACCATGGAAGGAGAAACATACAGGTAAGAAGATTACAATATGGCTTCATATTGTAAATTATAAGTGTTGTTAAAATAAAGGTTTTGTTTATTAACACCATGGAGTTTAAATGCCAAAATTACTGTTTTTTAAGTTGTATAACAACTATTCTTTTTAAAGAAAATAAATGATGAATTTTATAAGTTAAGATGCATAGTATAATGGGAATTATTGTAATGAACAGTTCTTAACTTACAGTGTGTCATTAACAAAAGTGTATGTAGTAGCAGCTTTAACAAGGGACTGCAGTTCCATGTTGTTATTCATCAGCATTTATTTGTGGTACTTGACATACTCACAAAGAACATGGATCATGATGAAACCATCAATGTTGGTTTCCCAGTGGGAACCATGCTTGAAATTCTTCTGTTTACAAGTAAACTGTATACCCACGCACTATGGTCATTCCAAATGATACAATATTCAGATGATTTAAATACCACTCTGTTTGACTACAGCACTTAAAATAAGTTCTTAGCCAGCTCCAACACTTTTATGAAGAAGAATTCCTCCTTCACAGAAGCATTTGGCCTGATTTTAAATGGAGCCAAAAACAAGGTACTTATACAGTGTATTAGTTAATGTTAATAAAAGTTCTTCTGGTTTTAGTGTGGCCATACCTGTGTTAAGTGGCGTTTTTATTTTTTTGTGTTAGTTACATGCGTTCGCACTTTTGGGCGTTTTTTCTACATTTTATTAAATAATGGCGTATTCCTAAAATTTCAAAATGGAATTTAAAAAAGTGTTGAAGCAATATTTTTCCAAATTTGGACTATAAGCTGCTTCCTCATATTCATTGTTATTTATTTCTGTTACCTTGCTTATATTGTTTTTCTATTAACCCCAATGACCTTTGCCCTATTACTGGTGATCTAGCCTTTCCACCGAGTATTGTTGACCAACGATTCTTACCTTGCTTCTCTTCTGTACTTTTGTGACAAGAATAAGTATACCATATTAACTAACCTGAAACTGTTTATACCTATGCACTGTTAAAAGCTATCAGTGAAATCAAGCCAAACTACCTATATAATCCATACAGGCAAAATAAACACCAGTGTTGCATTCAAACTTTGCCTTTAACATTTTACAAATTGAAGAAAACACCTACTGTGTTTCTTTAGTGTTATAGAATCTGTTAGAATCAGATATACTCATAATAAAATATGATTATTTTATAATTTTATATGTTTCTTCTCTCATTGATTATCCCCTTTAGAGTATTTTATTCAGTTTACATTATATAAAAACATTCTATACATCATTTAGGACCAGGAGCTTAAGCTGTATTACTTAAAGCTTTTCTCCCCGGGCCTCTGCTGAATTTTGTCTCTTTCCAATCAAACTAACCTGGTCAGCAAATGCAAGTATGAAAATAAATAAACACACCAAAGTACCGAAGTGTTGCTTGCCATGGTTAAAAAAAAAATATTTCTGCTTTCTGTCAGTCACTGTTTTATACAAGAATAAAGAAACTCACCTCTCAAATGGATAAAAAATCTGTCGTAGTAAACTTGGAGAAGTCAGAAGTCTCACTTGAAATAACAACTTGTGGAAATATGTGTACCAATAATTTTTCTTTCAAGTCCTAATTCTGGTCAAACTATTAAAGAAACTGGTGTGGTTTTCAAGACTATTTTAGAGCAAAAGCACTCTTAAAAATAACACTATATTTCAAAATATCTTACAAATGCCAGATGATGGCAATAAATCTGACTAAATTAAACTTCAACAGTTACGAAAAATGAATTATTATGAAACTTAATTGGTTATGCAATATTGCAATGTTGCAGGTCCACAGGTGCCATTAAGTCAAATGCCATTTAGAAAGAAAAAGTAAGAGGAACTGAAACAATGTCTTTAAATCTGATTTTTTTGTGGAGGTCAAAGCCCACAGCCTCATTACCGCAAACAGCCATGGCCCCATGCCACCACCCTGTAATCCTTCATTATAATAACCAACTGTAAGGCTTCCCCTATGAGCCCACTACTGTCAACAAGTGTGAGATTCAAAGAAAACACTTTTGGCACTTGTTCAGTTGTCTAATTACCTGGTCAGTGTTTAGCGATTGAATGGCATGTTCACCAAACAGTTTTTCATCGCACACATAACAGTGAATGTGCCATTCATCAAAAGGCCATGCGATCGTAAAAAATATCCTTGAACAATCACAGTTGGCCAACAAAGAAAACAGCACAATGTACTTATCAGTAACCTACAGATAAGGAAATCTGCCCTTTCCCCACTATAGTGCGATCTCAGATTTGGTATATCTAATTTGCAGGAGGGGATGAGGGGGCACAGCCCCCATACATAAGAAGGGTCTGCTAATTATATATACCAACTCTTGAGATCACATTACAATGGGGAAAGGGCAGAGTTCCCTATCTGTATGTTACTGACAAGTACATATTTTATGTAGTTTTCTTTATGTTGGCCAGCTGTGATCGTTCAAGGATATTATTTACGATCATATGGCCTTTCACTTATATGTGTGCGATGAATGGCTGCTGGGTGAATGTGGTATTCAATGGCCAAACATAGACCCCTAATTACCTATAATATACTGACTCTTGAGAAGTAGACTGGCATCCAGGCAAAAGAGTTTACAGAAGTGAGCAAAAATAAAAGGCTTACAGAGAAAGATCCAAGCTTTAAAGAGAACCAGGAAATAATTTTACAAGTAGGTTTATACATTTAATGAAAACAAAAAAAATCATGTTATTTTTATTTGTTAACTTATGAAGAACATTGATCCTTATGGACCATCTTTGGGTTCAGCCCAGGGATACAAGAAATGATATAATAGTCTAAGAAATAGCAAAAGGTACTTACAGCATAACACTATTGCCAAACAGAATTTATAGTTTCAAATATAAGGAAATAAATCAGCAGGAGAGGGTAATATATTTTAGAGGAAATGTGATGAACCATTGAGTGCAACGTGTGCTATTACACAGGTATGAGCAAGAGAAGAGGAGGAGGAGGAATGGAGGAGACATGAATGTGGATAGGGAGAAAATGAGAGATGATGGGGGGAGGAGTGAAATGTGGGTGGGTGTGAGATGGGAGGAGTATGTGAAGATACAGAGCACCAATAGAAATGTGGATGTAAATCAGATATGAGCATCAAATTATGAGCATTCAAACATGATATCTGTAAACCTATTTGTATATTGTTTTGTCTGTGGAGCTTTTTTTGTCTCTGCATCTGTCTCTCCACTCTCAAATATGTATTTTGTAAAACTATGTGTATATTGTTATTGCTGTGGAGCTTTTCTCCCCGGGCCTCCGCTGAAAAAGGACATGTATCCAGTCGGACTATCCCGGTCAACAAATGTAAAATAAAATAAATAAAATGATAAAAATTAAATGCCCCATGAGGTTTGAAAGGCTTTACTTCCAACATATTTATGTTCACAAGTCTGCAATAAAAGAAGAAGGGACCTTTCTACACTTAGAGGCATCTCCCTAGAAGGCATCCCAGAGCCAAGAAGAAAAGACGATGTTAGATGTCCAGCTCAGGTCTAAAGGGAAACCTATTTTAAAAAGCCAAAGTGAATGTATATCGCAGCAAGAAGGATTAAATAACTGTTCCCCTCATGTTTTGATGCCTGATGAAATTGCAATGCTTTCCTGTGGTTAAATTCTGTGTCCAAGCAATTTCATCTCTACAGAAATTAACCATTAGCTTTTTTAATTTTTTTTGTACTAAAAACTGAACTGGAAGACCTGTACAGAAGCAACCTCTAGAGAAAGACAGAATGAAACTGCAATATGAATAATGGCTTTATTTTTGATATGGTTGATTTCAGTTTGACAGAGCCTTTAAATAATGAGAACCCAACAGTCCCACGAGATAATACTGCCAATAACAGTGGTGTTATTTTATCTAGGTTTGAATAATTTACAGCTGTGCTGCTGCCTGTTTTGAATTTACAAATTATTGTCATGAAAGTGTAGTGCAAGTAGTCAAAAGTCTTACTGAATGTGTTGACAGAGACACTGTATATAATTTACTGAATTTCAGTAGTTAGCCTTAAAAGCATACATCTGAAAATCCAAAACTGATAATCAGATAAATATAGGAGTAGCAGTAGTTATACCCCGTACCAGTATGTTAATATCTTTAGACAACAATATTCACATCTAAGTGTTGCCATTCACTAAGTGGTGATCACATGACTAGATACTCAAAAAAAGACATTTTTCCTCTAAGAATTACACTATGAAGTTATTGAATCAAAAACACAGAGTTCCTATTTTTTATAGGTTTCTTAACGTATATGAGGGTGATATACCCATCTCCACATTCCAGACATCATTACTCTGGGTATGATCTCAGTTTTTGGAAAGGGCAGAAACATTCCTAGACTCGCAGCTGCATTCATGTGTTTAAGTTAAGATCCTACATTAAACACAGCAATAACTTTAATTTAAAAAAATCAAGGCTTCACGTGAAAAAAAGGAATGATTCCAGTAATGATAAATATTACTAAATAGTACATTAACACTCAGACTATTGCAGCGTGTTGCAGAAATATTGTACAACAACATAATGTATAGTTGCTGCAACACTTGATCCATTTATAAATTTGTTACTTCTGAATCCCAACACTATTTATAAACATGCATCACTGAAACAGGTGCCATCTTTGACCCACCCTGTTCAAACTTTTTATGAATAAAAGCATCATAATAAGGTATGAAAAATCCAAAAATATGTTAGTTTTACTGGCAATTCGTTTCTAACATGGAATGGACTGAAGGGTACTACTGACATGTTTCTGGAGCAACTATAAGTATAAAGTTCATTAGTATTTACCAGGCATGTGGTCAAGGAGACCACAGAGGAGTCTAGTCCAGTTATCCCCATTTACACCAAAGCACTGTCTGGTTAGGCGACTTATTCAGAGTCATACAACAGGCAAATGACAGCTTAGGGAATCAAACCATAGACTACAAGAAGTAGCTCATTAACAGCTGATAGTGTTAAACTTCTGCACTAACAGCCAGACCTTTAAGCCAACAACACCTGGCTTTCTCAGGCAGTCTCCCAAGCAAGTCCTAACTAAGGCTAACCATGGTTTGCTTCTGAGGTCAGAAAAGATTAGGTGCCTCAGGCTGGTATGGCCATACTCTTACTGTTGAATTTTTCTATCATCAGCGCTCATTCCTCCAAAGAATAATCCCTTCTTGCATGAGCTGCTCCTAAATTCACCTCTGTGTTGCTCTGTGTAAGCAGGTTATTTATCTTTAAGGAAAATAAATATATTGTTTGAGTAATACACTAAAATACACAAAAAATAGTGAGAGTTCTATCCCTTATGATGTTGTCTTCTCATTCTGATACTTTACATGTGACAACATAATCATACATTCTAACATATGATCATTTCCACAAGCAACAAGAAATAATGCTACACATCTGCAATGGTGATATCTAAAGATAAGCCGAGATCTCCATATGAAAGGCTGCAAGCTCAAGCTAAAAGAATATAAATGCCTCTGAAATGTACAATTTTTTGGCATTTTCCTGAAGATGTCAGCAGCTCTTCAAAAGTAAGACCTGCAAAACAAGCCCTTCTGTCACTCATCTCTGCATGTCTGTAAAAAATGAATGATTCATTTCAATAAGGCTGAGCATTTATGTCTTTAAAATGTTCTATTTTATGTAGCACAGAAAATGTACAGTTTAAAGATAGTATTTCTTGGAAGACACTGTGCATGTACTTCACTATAACAATAAAAATGATTTATTCCCTTGTAAAGCAAATAAAAACAGTAAAAAACAATATTTAACTGGGAATTGCAAACCAAATGAATTCTCAACTGTAGAAAAATAAGAAAAGCCTTAAGGATGGTCATTAGCCCTACTTTATACTTGCATATGCACACACACACACACACACACACACACACACACACACACACACACACACACACACTACATCTAGTATATTTCATATATACATACTACTTTCATTATATACACATGCACATACACGTGCATGCACACACTAAGTATTGTTTCTAATGCTATATCTAAACAGATTTACGTGCATCTAACACATTTTATTTATGCATGTTACTTTCATTTTGGTTCTGCACCCTACTACTCTTGCAATGAAGTCTCTCCTATTAAAATATTTCAGGGCCTTGCTTAATTAATACTTCCCAGCTCCAAGTAATTCCTGATCCATTGTATTAATGCCTTATCATTAACCACTGTAACTACCAATGAACTGCTTCCTTTATCAGACTTTAAACTGAATTTTTAATTTGTTATTTTCTTAACTAGATAGCTGAACTGGTCATCACAGTCATTTTCCAGGTGTAATATAGGCCACAAGGCTGGGAATAAATGCAAACATTTTTACAGCTGGTCATCACGGTCATTTTCCAGGTGTGATATAGGCCACAAGGATGGGAATAAATGCAAACATTTTTACAGCTACCAATCAACCTTTGTGTTTTGGGAAGTGGGAAAAAAATAGAACACAAAAAGGAAGCCCATACAAACAGGGATAGTATATCCAAACTCCACACAGAAAGTATGTGGAAGTCAGGACTGAAACCCAGTCCCTAAACTTGTAAGGCAGAGATCTTAACATGCCATCTAATTGTCACCAATCATTTACCAGCATCTCACTATGCCAATAAAAAAAAGGTTGTAAGCCTTTAGTTTGTTTCTGTAACCATGCAGGAATAACTTCCTCCCTTGTTTAGAAAGTAGTATTGAATACAGCCTCACCTTTATCAGAATATTTGGACAGGAAATGACGTCCCAACAGTTTCACAGATTAAAATAGAAAAATGTGAAAATAATATGGAGGAATCCTAAAATGTTTACAAAAGGGGAGTAATATGCACAAATGAATAATAATTTCCTCAAGAATGGCATATACACAAAAACACCTCCACAGACTACCCACTATATCAAACAGAATATGTGGACCCATGCAAACATATGTTGCTCTAGTTAATCTTGCTCTGCCATTATAGACATTGTAAGGTTACATAAACAGACTTCTAATAAATTCACTGCAATAATTTTCTCATTGTGCACAACTAGTCTCACCTATAATTCTATTAAGACTTGTGAACAGAATGTAACAGCAAATGTTCATTAGCCAATCAGCTATATCTTTAGACGTCTGAACTGGTAGCACTTGTAAAGTCAACCAAAAGCATGCTAGGTAGTCAAGGTAACTTGAAGAAGTCAACACATATATTGCGTCTTACTTAGTAATAGTAGTTTAATTGTTTGACCTGTACTGAAGATTTTATGCTGCACTGGATTATGTCTGTCTTGCTTTATTTCAGCATACCCTTGATACTGGCATCTACTTCTGCATGGCAAACCAAAAACAGCTACAGAGTATAACCCTCTCTGCAGCAAACTGATGTGTGACATACATATGGCATGAGAAATGAGATGATAGTAATAATGTTTATGTGAAAGGATAAAGCAAAAATGTGAAAAGAACCAGTGAGTATTCCATACCTGGACTTGATATTACACACTTCAGAAAATAACTATAAAGCCTGTCTGCGAACCTTTCACACTCACTGATGTCTAACAAAACAGAAATCAGCACTTATTGGCTTTAATCGATTGTTTGACTGACCTATAACTCAGAAAGAAGTGCACTGAGGCTAGACACCCTATTACAATAGGCAGTGTAAGTCACAATGAGGAGTAACTAACAAATTATACAGTATTACATCAGTGCTTCGGTACAATTATGAAAGGGGCCCACCACTTACCTAATAAGGAAGAAAAGATGACAGTTATTGATAGCTACATACTCAGTTACTAACAGTTTGTTTTTAGCCAAAGTTAAGAATTTTAAAAAGCCGTTTTATAACATAACCCATAAAACATTAAAAATGTCTGTAAATATCATCCAGAGACATTTCATTTATAATAACGCCAGCATTTTGCTATACTGATTAATTAAAGCAGTACAGTCAATATTAGTTATACACACCTGATAAAATGAATTCATTTTGATTCACCCCTCCCATAAAGTTCATCATTCCACACATACACCTGCTTCACTCACCAACTAAGACTTCTTATTTATATGTAGCAATGACATGGTTAATCTTAGATGTACCCATGCCCTCCTCCAGTTTACTGACGTCCTTAAAATGCAGAGCTACTTATGAATGCAAAAAGTATTAAATCACGAATCGTAAACAAAGAATCCTTAACACTGGCGGTGTGAATTAGGCAAATGTTCCTCCTTCTGGCAATTTGCTATCATTTTTGAGGACCAGTGATAACGATTTTTTCTTTATTGCTTACACACTGAGAAGTACGGTGTGGGGATTATAAACTTAGAAATTCAGTGCACAGAGAGTAAACCAAGGAATGTTAATAAATACAGTTTACCAAGGAACAGAAAAATGCTCAGTCAATAGATCCATGCAAGCATTTCTCGTTCTCTGCATTTGCTTAACCACAGACCAAGTTAATGCTTCTGGAAGGTCCAGGCACACAATGAAGAGGGACCATTTTGCTATGCAATGCCAGTGAGGTGCTGCACAGCAGTCACACTCATTCCCAGATGTAACATAACAGAATCATACAACCAGCTGTGCAAGATGCATATGAAACGTATGTGCAGAGAAAGGCTGTTATTTGTGCAAAGAGATGAACCTTGCTCTGCCAACTTATTACTCAGTACAGCCTGTCCTATCACCACAGTCTCGCAGAGCTTTCGGAAAATTAAAAAAGGACACACACACAAACACACACACATATTCATCCAACAAAGGGAGAGTGACTGTCCGGCAGGCAGCCACGGATCTACAACGGTAGCCCACTGGATAAAAGAAACTAACTATCGAGACTGAAAAGGGTAGAAAGAGTCAGACTACAGGAGTGAGTAGTGTCCACAGTCGAATGGATAACTTTATGGCATGAAGCATGTCGGCATCCGTTTAGAGCATAAAAATAATATTTAAGAATTTAGATAAGACATGACTACAGCACAATAAAATGGGTAATGGGGCAGCGCCTGTAATCCTTCCTCTCAGTAACCCAAAGCTCTACAGTCAGAACAAAGATCCCACACTTAACAATGAAATGGGAATGCTTTAGTTCACTCCATTACCACCTCTCATAGTAAATTAATACAAATGATCTATCCGTGACCTGTCCGCCCCCTGCTATGGAAATGCACAATTTGCAAGGCAGATATAGTAGGCACATACTGAATAAACAGCAACGAAAGCAGCGCAGATGACTGGCAAATACAATTAAACGATTGCACGGAAAATGCAAAATCTTCAGCCAAGGCTACTGCAGGACCCCGATCAGGCAGCTGCCTCCCCTGGAAGCTGCACCCCATCCCAGACTAGAAACGGAGCAGTCAGTCTCAAATGAATGCATAGAGGCAGAAACTTCTTTTATTGGAAAGAGACAATTTACATGCAGTTTCAATATCTGAAAAATAGCAACACCCACCCCAAGTCATTGTTCCTTAATTCAACCTCCAGCGATCTCAGAAAGACAGTCAAAGGTGATGCACTGCATAAGAACGCACTCAGCAGAGAAAGGGGTTTGGCCAACGAAACCCATTAAAAGCTGGGACCACTGGGGTCTGCTTACCTTGTGTTGAGATGCTCAGCAGTACAATCCAAGCCACATAGATTCCATGGATTCCAACGACACCGATCTCAGCAGCCATCGTGGAGGAAATGGTGAGCGAATCCCCCACACAGTAGCGTAGTTCTCCAGAAGCCCGACTTCTAGTGCCGGGCTTGTTACTGCACCTGAGCTCGGCAGTTCCTCCACATTAGCTATGCTAATGAGATGCACGTGTGTGGGGCGGGCCATAGCTCACTCCTCCATTCAGAGCTCTCGCTCTGGCTGAGGGGCGCGGTTCAGTGGAATAAAGTGTTTACTACTCCCATGCTGGCTCAGCTGTGGCTTGTCACTTAAAGCGGTCGCTTACTCGCTTTGCTTTCCTAAAGCTAAGCTTGTTTCGTACTGCCCGTCCCAGCAGTGAAAGGAGCATGCATGAACTTGCAAATATTAAAAAATGTCAGCTCAGATACTGAACGTGTGCTCAGTCTCTTCTTAAGGTATACATATACTGAAATAAAGTCCAAACAGCCTAAAACAGTTTAAAGGCTTTAATAAGAAAAGTATGATTCAGTAGAACACAGCAGTCGTGAAAGCAGAGTTCGTAGCTGCCAGGTTCTTATAGGTGCAGCATTGTTGTAAGGCAGCTGAAATACAAAATATGTGGATCACATATCAGTACAACTAGGTTTCACAGTATGTATCAGAGAGCCCACATGGGCCAATAACCCTTTAAAAGGCACGAAAGTACCCCTTTACATACACTCATACAAAACCATACTGCTAGCACAAACAAGTCTTCCGTTGGTAGTACACATTTAAAAAACATCAAACTACGTCCATAACACGTTCCATTCTAATAGGTGGGTGTCTTTCACGAGTTTTATATTTTAGGTGGGGTGACAACAGGTTCATCTGAAGAATGGACTCCTGGCATTGCAGGTGCAGGTAAGAGTTTTCTTCTTCACTGTTTTCAGCCAGCACAGCAGTACAATATTTGCATATACCACTTCACTTCCACACTATTAAAGTGTTTTTTGTTTTTGGTAGGGAATAGGGTTGCCACCTTTTCAAATGCCCAAAGTGAGATGTTGCAGGGCAGATCAACAGCAACGGCCAGTTCAAAAAACGATAGTATTCCATCGTTATGCCAAAATAAGAGCTTATTCTTATATCATTTAAGTTGTTTATGCTGTTTCATATAACAATTAGGTGTTTCAGATATAAATAATTGTTTTATGCAATTATTAAAGAAACCTTAGGAAATATTTTTGTACCAAAATCTCAGGTCATTTGTTATTTTTTATTTTTTCCCCGTAGGATTAGGACACAACTGCCCAGTCCCCAAATAGGGAGCTAGCCTGCACAAAGAGGAACAAATAATAACCCTAATATGTCCAAACCACTGCACTCCTCAAGGAATTTTGTATCACTCGTCCATTTTAATAATCTGCATCAGTAGCTGAACATCTTGTGTTTGTTTTGGTTCACATGCATTCAGCAGCAATAATAATAAAAATAAATAGAAAAAAACAAGGTTAATGGCCATAGTAAAAGGCACATGTCCTGAACAACTCGCAGCAACGGATTTAGTAATATAGATACACTTTCACATGTCCAAGAGTAAAACGTTTTAATTTGGAGTGTTTATACAAAGCTACCCCCCCTAAACCGGACATTTACTTTCTAATCTAGGATAAGCAAACCAAGCATGTGTCTGGGCCTTCTTGATGTAGGTCTTTCAGCTGAAGATAAACCTATCTTCTTAGAGGATAACTAGACAAAACAAGGAAAGTCTTAAGTAGTCTTGGCACAGTCTCAAATTTCATTTTCCTAAGTTCATAGGTGTGTACTAAGCTACAAGCCCATAGGATTACCCTGGCATCGTGCCACCCGACCTTAGTTCCCAGTCCCTCTGTTGAGCAGAGCCACTGGAGTGATCCCCAGGGTGAATTTTCTATTTCCCATCCACTCATCAAGATTTCTCTTGAAGCGGGCCAGTGAGGTTCTCTGTTTAACATGTATGGGAAGTCTATTCCATAGCAAGGGCAGTCTCTGGGTTATGAACCTGTCCCTCCAGCACGTTCTGTTGATTGTGGTAATGAGGTTGACGTTTCTGGAGCGTGTGGTGTGTAAGGATTGGGATTTCTTTAGAGGTAGCATTTCTAACAGAACTGGGTCAGACATGGCTTTGTAAGTCAAGCAGAGATCGCCTCTAAGTAGGTGATATGAGACAGAGAATACTTGGAGTTTTTTTAGTCTGTCCATATAGAACAAGTGTTTAAGGCCTGGGATCCTCTTTGTGAGGTACTTTTGTGGCCTTTCCACTTGTTGCAGGTGTCTAGTGAAGTACATGCCAAATGGGGCATTGTACTCAATGACTGGCGTAGTAAGGGAAGAGTAAAGGGAGACAATGACCTCTTTCTTCCTGGATGCAAAACTCTTAGTAATGAGACCTTCTCACCACAGTGGCAATGTGGTGGTGAGAAGAGAGGTTGCTGTCAACCTGTGTTCCCAGATCTCTTATAACGTCTTCTGTGTTCAGTGGACTACCATCGATGTGGTAATTCATGGAAACTGGGTTTTTCCCAACAGGGATGATGACACATTTTTTGGAATTGAGCTTAAGGCCATGGTTCTGACACCAGTCATTGGTCTTAGTGAGGCCTTTCTGTAGGATGTCAACATCACTTGGTTGAGTTAATAATAGCTCCCAGTTTGCTATCATCTGTGAACTTTGTCAGACAGAGTCCCTTCATGTTGGTCTGGACTTCAGAGAAGTAGATGCCAAATAGGAGAGGACCCAGGACCGAAAGCTGTGGTACTCCACTTGTGACTGGTTGGCAGCTACTTCACACTGTGGGTTCTATCTGTGAGCCAGTTTGCAACCTATGTAGTGATATAGGGGTTGATGCCTAGCTTAGTGAGTTTTTCTATGATTCCTGAGTGGGGAATGGTATCAAAGGCCTTGGCTAGATCAAGGTAGGCTGTATGAACCACCTTGCCTTCATCCACAACTCTGGTGACTGACTCAAAGAAGTTGATCAAGTTGAGCAGGCATGATCTACCCTTCACAAAACCAAACTGTGTGGGATCCAGAGTTTGGAGATTCCCTATATCCTTGTTTATTAGGTCCATGATGATGGGTTCCATAGCTTTGCATATCAGACTCGTCAGGCTAATAGGGAGATAGTTCCCAGGGTCTGTAGTCGCTCCTCTTTTGTGGAGAGGGATGACTGTAGCAGTGCGCCATTCAGTAGGGACATAGCCTGAGGTGAGGCTGTGATTGAACAGGGCACACAGGTGAGGTGCCAGTTCACACTGTAGTTCATGTAGAACACACCCAGGGATATTGTCAGGTCCCATAGAAGCTGTATTCTTGGCCTTAGACAGTGCTGTTTAACCTGTGCAGCAGTGACACTGGGTATCTGGTAATCTACTGGTATTGTGATTGGTCCTTTGGGGGGAGGGGTAAAGTTGGCACTGAATCTGTCGGCCAGTATATTGCCAATATCTGTTGGCTCGGTATAGGAGGCACCATTGTGCAGTAGGTCAGAGCAAATCTGGGTATTGCCATGGAGAGTCTTTACATAACTATAGAAAGCCTTGTGGTTGTCTTTACTATCTGCTGCAATTCTGTTTTCATAGCTAGCTTTAGAGGATTGTTGAGGCTGATAAGGGAGTTTTTCCAGTCTTGGGACGTCACCTTATTCCGCATCAGTTTCCTCCTTCTGTTGTAGAGTTTGTTTATACTAGGGGACCACCATATTGGCTTCCTTTTTTTGGAGGAGAGCGTCTTGGTTCTATTGGGTATGGCGAGATCCATGCATTTGTGTACATGTTCGTACAGTGCATTGGTGTATGATTTGGCAGTCATGCAACTATTCTCTATTTGCATGGGTGCTGTGAAGTTAGCCACCTCTGTTTTTAGGAGCCAAAAGTTAGCTTTGGAGAGGTTTTTCATGGTGGTTACCTTTGGGGGGGGGGGGATTTCCAAGGTGATTAGTTTGTGGTCGGATCTAACCAGGGAGGAGTTGACTACTGGTGTAGAACAACAGTCACCCATGTTAATAATGACCAGGCCAAGGATGTTGCTACCTCTAGTGGGGCTAAGAACGAGCCGGTCCAGGGCACTGGAATTAATGAATTCCAGGAAATGTTGGGCAAGTGTATTGGTACATAGGTTCATAGGTTCATATAGTACTAGGCTAACTGCCCTTGCAAGCCATTGTAAGCCTAGCCAATTATCCCTTGTGAGGCTCAAACCCTGCACCTTGTCTTTGTAAGGCAAACACCTTAACTACTAGGCCACCCTCCCAACCAACATGAGTAGTTTCTACAACATGGGTAGTTTTCCCAGTTTATGGAGGTGTAGTTGAAGTCGCCCAGTATGAGAATGTTAGGATGGAGCTAATATTCTCCAGGGTGCTTAGGAATGTGGAGTGTGAGTCTTGGGACATGGTTGGGGACCTATAGCAGGCAATGACCTGAATCGCTGTCTTACTCAATGTTAGCTCCACCTGAAGTATCTCTGATGCATTATGTTGGGCTACCAGTCTGGAGGTGTGCGCATCCTTTATGAATATGGAAAGACAACCCCCCTTTGGAGCTTTGGTCCAGTTCTGAGTCCAAAAGGTGTGGAATGAGTTATAGCCTGGTAGTGCAGGGGTGCTTTCTGCTGCCTTGAACCAGGTCTCTGTTACAGCACAAATGTCGATGTTCTCCATTTTAAGGAGTGCTTTGAGTGAGTACATTTTGAGGTTTAGACTTCTAGCATTGAGCAGCATGACCCCCAGATTGCATTTGTTTGCACCTGTTACGGTGGTAATTTGGTCTTTGGAACACCACCTAAAAAAGGCATTATAGAGGTGAGATGAGCCTTGGCCAGTATCCAGAACCCCAGAGGTGACAGATGCAGTCCATCTCTGGCAAAGCATCGAGGTCTGTCAATCATGTTATCCTAGGCAAACAGATACTGGATCCTCTTAGAATGACACAAAAAAACCTAGCCAATTGTTGAAATCAGTCATTTTCTGCTTGTACTGTGGTATCATTCTGGGTGATGGTAGGATGCTGCTCAGTGCTATGGTCATACCTGTCTGGGCTACATAATCTGAGAACTCCTCCATGTCTCTTTTCATGTAGTCCAGGGAGTTACATCTCAGGTCATTCACATCCACATGTACAATAACAGAGTCATATTTGTACCTGTTGTTGAGGGACCTAAGTGCATGCGTTATGTGGTGGATCCTGGCACCTGACAGGCTGACTATTATTTTCTCCTTATTCAACCCAGTGAGTGAGACATCAGTGTGCCTCACTATCGAGTCACCTATGATTAGTGTGATGGGCATGCTGTATTGCCTTAGGGGCTTTGGTTGAGTGACACACTGTTTAGGAGAGTTATGTGTCTCATGATTAGTGATGTGTTGTGGTGGTCGAGTCCATTTTTACCTTGGGGGTCTTTGCTGTTTGGGTAGATTTTTATTGACAGCCTCCACGAAGGTGGGTGTGTGGTTTGTGTTTTTATGTGAAGGCAGTGCTGGTGTGTGTTCTGGAGGGCTATGTGTTCCATGTGGTGTGGTGCAAGTGTGGCTCTTCTCCTCTTGACCAGCTATTCTGCTCTTGGCTGGAGAGAGCATGGCTTCCAATTTAGATATATATGTGCATCTCTCACAAGTATGAGTGTTGGGAGGTAAGAGGAGAAGGTTGTTGGTGTACATGAGGCAGCTGCTACATTGCCTCAGTATGCCCAAGTTCACCAGGTTAATAGGAGAAAGCACAGGGAACTGACCTTTAGACATGCCTGGAGGGGTGGACATTAATAATAAGTACTGGAGTTGTTTCCTTGTAGAACATTTAGTGCTGGTAGCACTATTGTCTGCCACAATAATTGCTGCAAGAAGTCTGGTAAAGTGCTAGACTAATAAGCTAGTAAAAGTACAGGACAGGAGAGAACTAGAAGATCTAAGGGAAAAACTGAAGAGCAGACTTTGGCACCCCTCAGAAGCTTACAAACAGTCCTAGATACAGCAAATCTGTATCTGGACTAAACTAGCTACAGGAAAGGTGAAAGACAAGCGCAAATATGGGCTTTTAAACCTGAAAGTTGAAATAGATGGAAAAACTGACCAAACGGCCAATAAACTACAATTTCTGGGCCAGAAACCACTCTTGTGGTAGATAGGCTACCTAGCGCTTACTACCCCCACTGATAAGCTAGAAGGCTTCCCTCCAACACAGAGAGGCTTGGGGGACTCAGAAGCTTACAAACAGTCCTGGATACAGCAAATCTGTATTTGGACTAGACTAGTTACAGGAAAGGAAGGAAACAAGCGCAAATGCAGGCTTTTAAACCAGAAAGTTGAGAGATGAAAAAAACTGCCCAAACTGCCAATAAAATACAATTTCTAGGCCAGAAACCACTCCTCATATGGTAGATGGGCTACCTAGTGCTTACCACTCCCACTGATAAGCTAGAAGGCTTTCCTCCAATACAGAAAGGCTTAGGTGCTCAGAAGCTTACAAACAGTCCTGGATACAGCAAATCTGTACCTAGACTAGACTAGTTACAGGAAAGGCAGGAAACAAGCTTAGACTTTTTTTTTACAGAAAAGCAGCTAACACAGCACTAAAAACAATTCAAGTGCAGTGCAAGCTAGCACACTTGAGTGTGTAGCAATATTAAAGCAAATACAGTTTAAATAAATGCAATTTATTCAAATTGTATTCTGAACTGTATTCAATTATTGTTTCATTCAACTCTGAACAGTTAAAAAGTGCCAAAAATATATTTATCAGCTGAGAAGCACATTCAGTAAGAACACAAGGAGATTCTAGCAACGTTTTTTTTAGTAAAGTGGAAAGAGAGAAAGCATGAACAAAAGATAAGTCAAGGTTAAGAACCTATGTGGGTTGGCCTTCCCAGTTGTTCTATCTGTACTGGTAGAATGAGCTAATGACAATAGACTGGGAGGAGTGTCCCAGATCAAATTTACAGTAGGGATGGGCAGCTGCAAAGCCACCAAGCATAAGAATAAAACACCAATAGGGAGATGGAGTGGGAAACTATTACAGTTACTAGCTACACTATTAGGCAGAAAACACTACAGAAATGTTTATCACAGCAGAAAACAGCAGTGAGCCACAAAATGAAAGTTTTAAACAGATAAAGTTGCAAGGAAACTCTAGAGAATGCTTTTAATTGCAAACAAATCAGTTATATGATACAGTCTTTGGTAGGATATCAGAACAAACAAGCAGCAGGCCTCTATCCAGACTATGCTACCTGACTAGAACACAGAAGCCTCACAAAAATACACAGAAAAGCACAGATAGAGCAATCACAAACAGAAAATACAACTCTCAGTATGAAAAAGCAGTTTACAGTTAAGTAATTCAGTAAACATGCAATTACAGCAATGAAACACTATCTAGCAATGAAACATATAAACAATATAAAACAGTACACAAATGCAGTGAAACAATAAAAAAAGTTTCATAACAGTGCAAAATGTAGTAGATTAGCTGTATAGCACAATTATAAGTGTTAAAGAAGTGGAATTCAATGAAATAAATGTAAGAAATAACTTATTCTGTTCTCGGAGTCTTAGGGAATTTTTGCTTTGTCCCAGTGATGAATCACCACTCCATAGCCTGGTAAATACAAGCACAGCCCCCTACAGACACAGTGTTTAAATACCAGAAAGGATGGAAGAATCTAGAAGCTTGAATTACTACCCAGTCCTGCTAGCCCCTGCTCTTTCAACCAATCACTTATGTTAGTGAAGGTCAGGAAGCCCTGTTACTCTCAATAACAGAGACCACAAGATACTATCAGCAGAAGATGGCTTCCAGAAACACAGGAAACTCAAAAAAAAAAAAAAAAAAAAAAAAAAAAAAACAGGCCTGGGTAACAGCAGGCCTCTAGCCAGACTATGCTACCTGACTAGAACACAGAAACCTCTCAAAAATGCACAGAAAAGCACAGATAGAGCACTCACAAATAGAAAATACAACTCTCAGTATGAAAAAGCAGTTTACAGTTCAGTAATTCAGTAAAAATACAATTACAATAATGAACACTATTACAGCTACTATCTATACTATTAGGCAGAAAATGGTACAGAAACATTTATCACAGCAGAAAAACAGCAGCGAACCACTAAATGAAAGTTTTAAACAGATAAAGGAGCAAGAAGACTCTAGAGAATGCTTTTAACTGCAAACAAATCAGTTATATGATACACTCCTTGGCAGGAAATCAGAACAAACAGCAGGCCTCTATCCAGACTATGCTGCCTGTCTAGAACACAAAAGCCTCACAAAAATGCACAGAAAAGCACAGATAGAGCACTCACAAACAGAAAATACAACTCTCAATATGAAAAATCAGTTTACAGTTAAGTAATTCAGTAAAAATGCAATTATAGTAATGAAACACTATCTAGCAATGCAAAATACAGTTAAAATAGTATAAAACAGTACACAGATGCAGTGAAACTGTAAAAAAAGCTTTATTACAGTGCAAAATGTAGTAGATTAGATGTATAGTACAATTATAAGTGTTAAAGAAGTGCAAATCAATGAAATAAATGTAAGAAATAACTTAATCTGCTCTTGGAGTCTTAGGGAATTTCTGCTTTGTCCCAATGATGAATCAGCACTGCACAGCCTGGTTATTCTTTCCATAAAAGGTTGTACAGCCTTATTTGCTAGATCATTTGTTGAAATGTGAAATTGTGTTGTAGTTTAGTACTAAATTCCATTTTTCATAAAACAAATCTGAATTGTATGTGAGTGAAACAAGTGTCATTATTAGACTTTACCATATATGGAATATCAATTTATTTATTTTTGTTTACTGGGAAAGTCCAACTGGACAATAGCATCCATTTTCAGTGGAGGCCCAGTGTCAGAAAAATATGTATTAATGTGTGTGCTTAATGCTAATTAGAAACTAAATAAGTTAACAAGTTTTTCATTCTATTTTATATGCACTGTTTTATATACAGTTGAGTTTCATATGAGACTGAAAAGATGCTTTTTGAAACTGCAGTGTGCTTTCTAAAACTTGCAAGATGCCCTCTGACCTACTAATTGCTAGCACAGCAATATTCATGTTTATGCCTTTTGGAAATGTACTTGAGAAGCAGGTGATTATCTGCTAGGTCAGGAAAAATGAATGAACAATGCTATATTCTGTAAATGTAATGATTTTAAACAATCAGCTCTGTTCGAAGTATGAGAACATGTGCAGCTCAGCTGCAGAAGTTTAGAGATAGCATAGACAAAGGACTGTTAGAGAAATGAACTGCAATCTATACTTGCTTTGTGCTCGAATTAGCCATAGTACCTTGAATGGTAACATTGCATATATCTAACCGGTGGTAGCCATGGCCACGTTGTTTTTCTTAGGAAGTTTCTCACAAAAATTGATGATACCAGCTGAAAATTGTAAAAACAATGACTGTGAAGTAATGATGACAAAACTTATGATTCACTACGTCAGCTTGGTAGGCAATGTCTTATTAGAAAACGTATAAAAATACCTGTATTTCCTGATTCTAGTTAGATAAACTCTGTACTAGCACGTTTTTGTCTCCTTGATGCAAGATTAAAGTGCCTTAACCTGAACCTACCGTGTTTTGATCATTTTTAAAGTATATTTTTCCTTTGACACCCAGGGAGAAAGGCTTCACAAAAAGTATGACATTGACACAATAATAAAGAAAATAACATAATATGAAATGAATACACATCATTGAAATGGTTCAAATAATTTAAACACTTTACATTCAAATTAGATAAGCAAAATCATGAAATGAAAAATGGAGTAAATTTGTATTACTTAAGAAATGTTGAAATGAAAAACAGCAGTCAGGATCAATTCAAGTTGTAGTATCAATTTGACAGTTCAGTATAATTAACAATACTGAAATCATTTAGATGTGGGAGTACGTGCTATTGTAGCACAGACACTGATGCATATGATACAAGGGAGAAAAAGGGGTGCATGCAGTGCTGGGTAGAAAGCAAGAAAGTACAACAGGGAAGCGTCAAATAAATGGAATATGCAAGCTCTGCAGAGTGGCAACCAGATCTTTTAAGATTTTGGCAGAACATATATGAGGTAGTGGACCAGACATATTGTATGGGGTAGTTAACTTGGTGTTTAAAGGTGTTGAGCTTATCAATTGACCTAAGGGTTGTAGGGAGTGAATACCACGATTTGGCCATGGAACTGAAGTAAAGGGCTTGTATGGCAGATTTTTAGGGTTTGCAGGCAGACAGGCATTTTTGTCAGTGCATCAGTGCAGTTTATTTGGGATGGCACCTTTGGAGAATGTTGCTAAGAGAAGGATTACATATTAAGTTATGGGTTACAACTAGTTGAGTGTATCTCAGGTAGTGGACTTATTCAAGCCAATTTAGTGGTGCAAAACAGTGATGGGTTGGGTGGTAATTATTAGCAAGTCTTGCACTTTTATTGTAACATTATTCAAATTTATTTTTCACAGAAGATGGAAAATTTGTGAGGAATGAAAGTAATCATAATGTTCTAGGTAGTGTACTTTTGAATGTGCTAGTGGGGACATTTTTAGATCTATATAGCATTCCTAGCTTTTAGCAGGTTTTATTAATGCTGTTTTGAATATGTGGATCAAATGTTATTTGTCATCCATGGTCATGTCCAGTAACAAACTGTGTGGGACTATTTCAATTTCTAAATTGTTTAAGCAAGTGATTTGGAATTTTGCTTTGGCTTGGATGTATGATTTTTGGGAAGAATAGTACTACTTCTGTTTTTTGGTGGACTGAGTGCTGGTAGGACATTGCAGAGACAGCTTTCTATGAAGCTGAAGGGTTCTTGTGTGATTTATTGAAGGTAGTTTAGATTGTTAGAGGAGCATAAGGGTAGAGTTATCATCATATTGTATTGCATAGGCAGGCTGGGAAGTTGTCCAAAGGTTGTTAATGAAAATATTAAAGAGAGTAGGACAACAAATAGAACCTTAGGGAATGCTAGTTGTGACAGGCGAGTAGAGAGAGAGAGAGAGAGAGAAAATTGTACCATTTTATGGACTGGGGTCTGTCTGACAGGTAGCTGTTGAACCACTGGAGAGTGGATTATGACAGTCCAAGAGAGGATGTTTTACTTATCAGTTTGTTATGTGAGAGTGTGTCAAAAGCTTTAGATAGGTCAAAGAATATGGAGGAGAAAGGACTGCCTCTGTCTCTAGCTTTGTTAAAGCAGTGTTTGTGCTACTGGCAGGATGGCAGCCATGTTGTGCAGGGGACAAGAGTTTAATTACTGAGGTATTCGTTTTTCACAAACACATTCTCCTCTAGTACTGAATCTGCTTTCCAAAACAGCCTTCCAAACTACAAAACAAGAAAAAAGGCTTAAAAAGAAATCATAAGTTACATGTCCAGTTGTATCATATATATAAGGAGATATGCAATTTAATAATCATTCATTTAGCAGTTGTACTTACAACACATCCCTTGCTCTGACCTCTTCTTCACACTAGCTGAGAAGACCAAGATGGCATCTCTTCTGGTCACTATTTTGGTGCTGACACTCTTCACCAGAGTGGGATATGCTAGTGGCATGAGACACTGCCCTTGCAGGACTGTGTCAGGTATTCACTTTAATTTGGGGATCCTGATAGGAGACCCATTAAGGAGCTTCTGGTGATCTCTATTTGGCAAATACAAAAATATTTTACTTTCTTCACTGCAGCAACACCAGGGAAGCCCTTCCAACATCAGTGCCCTGGAAGCCATGACCATTTACTATTCAACAATGGTAGTCCTCTCATGGTCACACACATTGATTTTTCTGCATCTGATACACCACCATCAAGCAGCTGGTTAGAGTGACCAGTCAAAGTGCTACTGTTGCTTAGCACAAAAATGGACAATGTGGCATGATGGTGTTAGGGAGTGAACACTGCCAAGGAAACTACTCTCACAATGTCTAACTGTGAAGACAGTTTTGCTCTTTAGCACCTTTAAAAGCTGCAACACTACACTACTTGTTCCTACATCTCCACAGGGTTACTGACTCACCCACACATGCTCAATGCTCTTTGCAGGTGTTCATATGAGTGGACATATGTAAGCAAGCCTTTTAACACAGCTTGGCTCATAACTACAATGAGTAAAACTTGAGATTCACAAACATTTATCACCTGGTGTCTCATTAACAAAACTGCCACACTAGAATCTATAAAAGTTTGTTATATAAGCTTGTGCAGCCATCATGGGCTTCAACACACTGCAGAAGATTGTAGTGCAGCATTTAGCACAGCCTGAGGAAAGTTTGTAGAGCATGTTTGCTCTGAAAACTTTCTGTTGGAAAGTTAAGTGTATAGCCTAACAGTTGAGATTACCTGCTACTATTCCTCTATTCTTGTTTGAGGTTTTCCTGAAAGCATGACAGCAGGACATGTTTGTTTATGTTGTAGTTTACTGGTTCATCCATGCTGACAGTGTGAATGGTTGTCATACTCTGCCAACAGTACATGGCAGAGCATATGTTTATGTGGGTCAGGACAATAAACTCCAGTGCTTTACTATTCCATATGTGTGTAAATAGACTACAGACATAACTGTAGTACAATAACAGAGGTCTTCTAGGTTTCCATGTTTAGTGTTGTAACAGGTGCCTGAGAGCATGTACAGCTTCTTAACCACTACATCACTTGATACACCACATATACAAGCCTGTTTGTGGGTGATTGTCATGGAGGTTGGCTTATGCAGATGTGGTCTTTGATATAGGTTCATATATTCATGGCGTGTACTAGGCTAATGGTCCTGTAGCCTTTACAAGCCTAGCCCATAGAAAGTGCCGCCCGACATTAGTTTCCAGTGCCTCTATCAAGTACAGCCACTGGAGTGATCCCCAGGCTGAACTTTCTATTACCCATCCACTCATCAAGATTTCTCTTGAAGAGGGACAGTGAGGTGCTCTGCTTGATATGTATGGGAAGTCCATTCCAGAGCATGGGCAGTCTCTGGGTGAGGAAATTGTCCCTCCAGCATGTTCTATTGATTGTGGTAATGAGGTTGAGGTCTCTGGAGCGTGTGGTGCAGAGGGATTGGGATTTCTTTAGATGTAGCATTTCTATCAGAGCTGGATCAGACATGGCTTTGTAAGTCAAGCAGAGATCACCTCTAAGTAGGCGATATGAAACAGAGAATAGCTATAGTCTTTTGAGTCTGTCCATGTAGGACATCTGTTTAATGCCTAGGATCCTCTTTGTGAGGTACTTCTGTGGCCTCTCCAGCTGTTGCAAATGTCTAGTGAGGTACATGCCAAATGGGGCATTATTTGATTGGTCTAATGAGGGAAGAGTAGAGAGAGATGATGACCTCTTTCTTCCTGGACACAAAACCCTTGATAATGAGATGTGCCACATAGAAGGACTTTCTGGCCACAGTGGCAATGTGGTGGTCGAAGGAGAGGTTGCTGTCAACCTGTGCCCCCAGATGTCTTATAATGCTTTCAGTGTTCAGTGGGCTCCCATCGATGTGGTAGTTAGTGGGAACTGAGTTTTTATCAAAGGGGATGACGACACTTTTTTGGCGTTAAGCTTAAGGCCATGGTTTCGACACCAGTCATTGGTCTCATTGAGGCCTTTCTGTAGGATGTCTACATCACTTTGGGAGTTAATGGCTCCCAGCTTGTAGTCATCTTTGAACTTGGAAAGCCAGTGTCCCTTTGTGTGGGCCTGGACGTCTGAGAAGTAGATGCCGAACAGGTGAGGTCCCAGGACCGATCTCTATGGGACTTCACTCATGACTGGTTGGCAGTCTGACTTGGAGTTCACTACTTTCACACTGTGTGTTCTATTTTTGAGCCAATTTGCAACCCACCAAGTGATATAGGGGTTGATGCCTAGTTTGGTGAGTTTATCAATAATTCCTGAGTGAGGAATGGTATCAAAGCCCTTGGCCAGATCGAGGTAGGCTGTATGCACTGCCTTACCTTCATCCACAGCCCCGGTGACTGACTCAAAGAAGTGAACCAGGCTGAGCAGGCATGATCTCCATTTCACAAAGTCAAACTGCATGGGGTCCAAGCTGTGGAGTGGTGATTCATCACTGTGACAAAGCAGAAATTCCCTAAGACTCCAGGAGCAGAATGAGTTTTTTCTTACTTTTATTTCATTGACTTGCACTTCTTAACGCTTATAATTGTGCTATACAGCTAATCTACTACATTTTGTACTGTTATAAAGTTTTTTTACTGTTTCACTGCCTTTGTGTACTATCTGCTGGGGGGTTCTTAACAGAAACACAACATTCCCTAGTAAGAAGATGTGAGTGTTTACAGATGTACTTGTGTATATCTCACCATGAGGGGTTGAGTGTATAGGCCTTTGAAAGAAACTGTAAACAGTGTACATCCATCAGCAAGCAGCACATATGTAGGCCTCACATAGTTATGATAATGTAGCTACCTAAAGAGGTGTAGCTAGGGTGGGATTAACAGGGCAGCTGTCCCAGGAGCAGGGTGTTATGGAGTGCATTCAGGAGATGCAAATCAGTCATTAGCCCACTACCATGTTTTTTGCTCCTCAACTGAAAAGTTGAGGAGGGTGCAGAACAGGTGGGCAAGGCTGCCTAAAACATATTCTAAAACAATAGCAGCCATGTTCCTGTTACTCAGCTAATTATCTTTGGTTTCCCTGATGTATTTGCGGTATTGCTAAGGTACACACCCAGTATGTCATTACCTTGAACCTTTTTATATATATAAACAGTAAATATCCATAACAAAATGTATGCTATCATACACTTGACTTAAGGGTATGTTTACCCCATTGCCTGTGTAATAAGTATGATAATCAGCTGTAAAATACCATCAGAGGCCATTGCATGTGGTCCCTATGTAAAGTCCACAGTTCAATTATTTTCTTTTTGGGGGGTTGGATCAGATAAGACCTACTGAACAACACCTGCCCATGGTTATTCCATATCTGTGAGACATTCCTCATACAAATAAAGCTGTCTATATATGTCAAGCTACACAGGCACCCTACTATTTGTCGGTGTATGCATATGTCAGATAAGGCTGTGTATGTTCTCATATAAATTTTTAATTGTCCATTCCAAAAGAGGAAATCTGCCATGTAGACAACGAGACCTTGCTACAGGCCATCCATTCTCCGCAGTCAGCGAATAATCAGCCATGAGAAACCTGACTGGACTTTCATGATTGTGCCTGGCAAGACATGAGTAATGACATCAGTGACCACAACAGGACATACAGTTTGGTGAAATATTAGGCCACCAACATGACAAGTGCTGCTAAAGTTTGGATGGCCCATCTGACACAGGAGCAAAGGGCAATGAGAGGAAACCAGCTGACTGAACCACCTTTAACAAAAACAGAAGAGTTCCCAGCACCTCTGTATAGGGGCATGGACAATTCTGCTATCCATGATGGAATCCTGGCTGCTGGTGCAGAACACAGCTGACCACCCAGGATATCTGTTGGAAATGCCATGGTTGGGTATGTCTTTCCTGGGCAACTATTTGTCATTGTAAGTAAATGTCTGGTTAATACATTTTACAGGGATGCCTACTTCTTTTCACAAAACATTAGGGCTGCAGGTGCATAAGACCACCACTTCAAGGTATATCCCCTATTAATTTGCCATACCAGGTTATTAGGAAGTATTTATCCAGTCATTGGGATTCAGTTATTAGTGAATGGCCTTCCTTAATGCAGATGATTTTAATTTTTTTGTTGTGGTGTTTTCACAGGTGCAGTGTTATCAGGGTCCTCCACCATGTATATAAAGCTGCCTGATGTTGGAGAACTGTCCATCTCTGATGATGAATATGACAGCCAAATACCAGCATGGTCAGGGATTGCCTTCCCAGTGTTGGAACTGGGCAATGAGGCATCTGCATCCTTACCCCATTCAGCAGACATAGCTTCTGTGCTTGTGGAACTCAACCAACAAACACAGGAAGACATACAAGGACAGGACTAGAAGACAGATCTACTTGGGAATAATGTCTTCACCTGTGGACCCCCCCCCCAGGTGCTGTAAGTGCTGCTGAGTGCATGCTAAGGGTACTGTCCACTATCCAAGCTAACTGTGCCAGTGACCTCAACCCATCATACGTGCAAGGCCATAATACACGAACAGTCTGATATCATCACAGCCCTTGCTGAGCTAGTAGGGGTAGCAAAAGGTCTACATGATAACCTCAGGAAGTGCATGGGGCACATGCAACATCAGGGACATGTTAAGCAGGGAATCTACATGAAGCAGGTGCCCTATGCAACCAGAGACTGTGGCAGATGCACTTCCCATGGCCAGCCTATCTCCGTCTCTGGTGGTGAGGACCATCTTGAAAGGGGAAGCTATACTCGGCACTTATGCGGCCCATAATTGAGTACAATGCCCCATTCTGTATGTACCATACTAAGCATCTACAGCAATTAGAGAGACCTCTGAGGTTTCTAACAAAGAAGATCAAGGGCCTCCAGCATGTGCCTTACATGGACTGACTAAAATCCCTGTCACTATACTCTGTATCATATAGACTTCTTAGGGGAGACTTATGCCTGGCCTACAGAGCAACCCAAGACCCAAACCTAATGAACTTACTGCATATCCATAAATCAAGTGGGTCTAGGGCTACCCATTCCAGGGACATAAAAATGGCCTGTGGTTTTAATAGGACATGCTGGAGGGACAGATTTATCTCCCAGTGACTGCCACATCTTTGGAACAGAGCACCTCTATGACATTGTTCAAGAGGAACCTGGATGAGTGGGTGGGGCACCGAAAATTCTTACTGGGGGTATTGTCCACAACCCACCTGGTCATGGGCAGTCATCACTAAATGCAGTCTTGAGTATTAACTAGTACCACTACTGTATTACTATATTACATTGGGGTTGAAACGGCTAGGCTTAAAATAACCTCTGGGTCGATAGGCTAGTAATCTCCTATGATCCTGTGATTCTATGGTTATGCATGTTGAAGGATGTTTACTGTGACATGGACATGCTTGTAGCTGAGACATTTATGCTGAGTCAGCCCCTGGTATGGACCAGTGTTCACATTCATGGAATTCCTCCCATCATGGTCTTGATCATGCCTGTGACCAACCAAGGAAAGGGTGTTCCATAGACAGGGACATGCACAGTCTGAACACTCATCTCCTGTGAGTTCCCTAGACCTGTCTATCAGATCCTACAGCAGCACTGCACCATCTGCTGAGGCTATGTCCCAGCAAACAATCAGGACTTCTGCAGTGTTCCCCTCCACATAAACACACACACACACACACACACACACACACACACACACACACACACACACACACACACACACACACACACACCAATGGTAACATCATCCTTCATTGGTCAGTCTACTCCTATCTCTCAACCCACTACAAAAAGATCTAAAACACATGGCACAAAACAATGTTCTCATGCACCAAAACACACACAATTATCCTTTGATGAATCCTGTCAGTATAGCATTGTCCAACTGTGCATATGATGATGACTGTGCCCTGCCCTCTGTACTTTGTTACCTTGATAGCATACACATCTGATACAGTGTGGACAGTCTGTGAATGACAGAACACAGCCTGAGTGAAAGTCTGTGGGCATCACCTTTTATTTATTTATTTCTTTGTATAATGCTTTACTGTTATGAGCTAGACAGTGCACCTCAGCTAGTGACACTTCATTCCTTGCCCACCTTTGACTACCATACTCCTCCACTGTAGCCAGCTCCTCCACAGACTCCTTGTCAGGCATCTTCTCCTTCACAGGCTCCTCCCCTACAGTCATCTCCTTCACAGGCTCCTCCCCTACAGTCATCTCCTCCACAGGCTCCTCCCCTACAGTCATCTCCTCCACAGGCTCCTCATCAGGCACCTCTTGCACTACTGAGTGTACTGTGTCCTTCTCATTCTCCTGAGTGTGTCTGCTCTGCTGTAACTGCGTTCACATGATGATGTTATATAACACTGCACAGACTAAAATTATATAACCTCATGTGTCATGGTCGCATTATGGAATGCACCCAGATATATTCAGATAGTACAAGCCCAACCACACAATCAGCAATGGGTGTATCTCAAGCATCTGCCTTAAGGATAGGTCACCGGTTCTTCATCAGTTCTTCAATACCATGCTACAGCGTATAGGGGAGCATATGTGGCTTCTCACATACCTCCGAAGAATAGCCCAAAATATGAAGGGCTTTTTATGAAATAGTCTATTTCCCTGAGGTACTGTGAACCATAGACTGCATCTACATTGCAATAAAGGCCTCATCTGGGGAATAGGGAAGACGGTATATTATTCCTAAGAGGTTCCACTCTATAATAAGATAATTATAGTTTGTGGAGTATAATATACAGTGTGTCGGAAAGCCAAACAGGCAGTGCCACTTCTTCTAAGCCATCTTTAAAAGTAACAGTACCTGTATTAATGCCTCCAGCCAAGTCCGTTTGTGAAGCTATCCCCAGTCCATTAGGTATGGAACAATTATCCGACTGAAGTACCTGGTGAGCCAACAAATGTAGCCATACCATACACTGATTGTTGAATATCCGCAGAAGAAGCTAAACCATCCATACTGGAGTACTTAGCCAATGAAGAAGAAGCCAAAATAACCAAATTCGGTTCTGTGTAGCCATCAATGACACCTATTTTAACATATAGTAATATCTCAATACATTTAGGTGCGAGCGATTGCCGCCTGGATAATGCTGCAATTTTCATAACGACATTCAATACACATTTTTATGAAATTAAGGCTATTATGATGAAAAACTGGATACTTATGGATGAGGATTTGAATATTAGAACACAATTGTGTCATAGTATCAAAATGGTAGCAAGGAGAGCGAGTAATCTTATAAACTTGTTGGAGAACGGCGAGACGAGTTATACTGCCAATAAATCAGTGGGTATTATGAATAAATGTGGAATGTGCAATTACTATAGATACATACATCGAAGCCAGTGCATACAGATAAAAGGCATAGCATATACCATGATGGGTACATTTAATTGCAATTCCAAGGGGGTAATATATATGGCAGTATGTCAATTCTGCCCAGCATTTTATACAGGAAAAACCACCAGGTCTCTTAAAGAAATAATTTATGAGCACGTGTATGCAATAAGGAAAGATTAGTTAAACAATGCGCTAGCTAAACATGTGCATAAACATCATGATCATCATTTTAGATCTGGAATATTGCAGCACGTGCTTAGTAATGATAGAGGTGGTCCCTGGGAATTACAATTGGAAAAGGCAGAGTTAACATGGCAGCTTATGCTTCATTCTTATGCATGGCCTGGGCTCAATGGTCTTTGCAGTATTAACAGTATTTTAAGATTAAAATCATTAAGTAGATTAGGGTTGCTTTAGTAATTATAAGAAGTTTGGTTTAAGTTAATAAATGAATATTTTATTTATGTATATAAATGTACATCGATCTAATATCTTTAGGCAGCTAATTATAATTTTTAATTTATACAGTTGTATATATTGTGTGCATTTAGAATGTTTAGTTATATATATAAATATCTACCTATTTGTGTATAATGGTACATGCAATGGGGGAAGTAGAATATTTAGGTTCATGATGTCATTTCCTATAGTGAAAAAGGCGCCAAATCTTAAACTATTTAACTGTTGTAAATGTGTTTCACTGATTTTGTCTGATGAAGTTTACTAATGCAGTAAATGAAAAGCACTTAGCATAAGATACGACTCTTTCTTTATCCCATAGCCAGTATTGTGCTTGTTTTATAGTAGTTTGTGCATTTTATTTTGTTTTTTGATTAATTTATATTGTATGCTGGCGTTAAGGGCAAAGACATGCAAGACTGCAACTACCGGCAGAGAGTACAGCCTGTTGTATATACAGATTTACCTAGTGCAGCAGCTACCCCATGTATGTTGCATGGTCTGTCTCCTGATACTCCAGGAATTTACTGCGGTCATTTATTCCAGAGTTAGCACACAAACACACACACACACACACACAGACACACACACACACACACACACACACACACACACACACACACACACATACACATCTCTGAATCACAGTGCCATGTTATTTTCCAGTCATTTCCATTTACGAGGACCTCATTTTAACAGTGTTGCTCAGTATCGTATAATTATATAGTCATTTACATATTGTGCTGGCCATGGAATATTTTGAGTTTCTTTACTTGTGTTCAGTGTGTCTCTGAATTATCCCTACCCTGCATGTGACTGTTCTTCATGCAAAATTACCTTTTCCCACACCTTTCAATATATGTCATAAATTATGAGGTATAACAACCATTTTAACAGTCAAAATTGCACCGTACCAAGCGGGAAAGCCAATTCACCACACCAGCCAATGACATTGTAAAGTACGACTCTACTGCCCAATGACATTGTGAAGTACAGTTTTGTAATAATATATGATGTTCTGCACATGCCTGGTGTCCTTTAGTTCTCCCTTGATTTCTACATTTACTCATTAACATGAAATGCATCATATTGCCTTACAATTTTTGCTGAAGCTGTTTTACCCTATCTGAAACCACTGCAGTTTTCTCCAAATCTTGACTTTCTTCCACTTATGACTTAGATCATCAGCTGTTTCAGAAATACATTGTTGCCACTGACCTTCCCACTCTGTATGATCCTTAGGAACACTGAAAAACCCAGCATTGCCATATGTTAGGAGGGAACTTATATGCACTGACTGACTAACGCAATCACAATAATCTTGTATAAAAGATCTTAAAGTTAATGAGATCCTCTGAGTCACCTATTTTAACAAGACAGTGCTTCCAAAATGGCACTGTTCATTTCTCAGACTTTCATCTTATGATCTTCATGTTCCAATTGCTGTTCTTCTAAGTTGATTACTAGCGGCTATTGACACTTTGCTTAAGCCGTTTCGCATTTGTCCACCTACTACTTCCCCTGCCTTTATCACCTGATCTGCCTAATCCCTAACTGCTCTTCCTGCTATCTTGGCATGGGCTAGCCCCTCCTGTTACACCCATTCTAGTTTCTTCTTTCCAATGACAAAGCTCAGCCTTCCAGGGATTCCATGGTGTCTTATTACCATGAAACATAGTTCTCAGAAGACACATGATCTGTATTAACATGCATTTTTCGAAAAGTAAAATACAATAAATGTAATTATAAGTGAAGTTTAAGGATTCTTATCATCTGTTCTTGCCACAAAATTAACAAGCTTCAAGACAGGCAAAAAAAATAAATAAATAAGTAAATCAGGCAGATCCTGAAAATCAAGGATCACGTAAAGCTATGTTGCAAAATATATAGCCAGTATGTCTTAATTTAATTGAATAAATATCACAGTCTACCTTGTCCTCATAGTTGCTTGCGGTTACACTTCCACATATATTGCATGCCCAATTTATTTATTTATTTCATACTGACATCAGCAATTCTGTTTATCATTTCCTCCTTGTATAATTACGTGCACATCTTCAAGTGCCTGTTTGTGTGTGTGGGACGGGGTACTCCACATCCTTATAGGTACAGCCACACAATCGTGATTCTCATTCCTACTTTCTAGTGTTGTTTATTCTACCCTTGTACTTCTTCACTGACTTTACCATTGCCTATGCTGTACTCCTTTCATATGCTTTACTTTTCTTCATAGCAGACCTTATCATAGGAATCATAGGAAAATTCAAGGCAACTGAGTGTTGCGAATGTTATGCCTTGCCGACAGCCACCCTTAGACTGCACTACCCCCTCTCGAGGAGGGTTAAGCCAGTCAAGCCTGGAGTGAGTTTATGAATACATATCTAATTACCTAGGTCTCATTTGAATGGAGATAGTATATTATGCAGCTTGCTCTGCAGGGGATGCTATTCCAGTATGTGTGGGGGGAGTAATGAATCTTTCTCTCAACCAAGTTTTATTTAGCTGCTGTTGAAGATTTAAATCACTGGTTCTGATATTCATGGGACAGTTTGACTTGTGGAGTTACAAGAGATCCGGGACCACTGAGTCTCTAATGGTATGGAAAGCAAGGCATAGATCTCCTCTGAAAAGTCTGCACAACACAGAATAAAGGCACATTGCTTCTACTCTTATCTGGTAACTTAGGGTTTTTACGCCAGTGACCTTCTTAATTAGGAACTTCAAGGGTCTTTGCAATTGTTTAAAATGCCTTGTGAGGTACAGCCCAAAGGGAACACTGTATTCAATAACTGGCCCAATCAATGTCAAACATAAGGGGACAATAATCTTTTTAGATCTGGATGATATTCCTGTTGGTGTGCTATGCAGAAGGATTCCCTAACCGCTGCTGTCAGATTTGTTCAAAGGCAAGGGAAATATCAACACAAGTTTCATGGTCCACATTTTCATTTTGAAGTGAAGTTTTATCTAAGTTTTATGCTGGGGGAAGGTGTTGTCCACCAAAGGTGACACTGTTGTACTGTTTAACATTTAATTTAAGCCCATTTTTTGGTTCACCAGGTATTTATAAGTGTAAGATCATGCTGGAGAACTTCGGCATCAGAGAAGGATATTCCAGGGATTTGGCATCAGTTTGCAGTCATCCACAAATTTGATTGAACAAAGGTCTTGGTTCTCAGTGCAGGGATCAACAACGTAAATACTGAATAAAAGAACTGCCAGCACTGAGCTGTGTGGGCCACTGCTGGTTACCTTCAAACTCTCTGACACTGTACCTGATACCCACACCATGTGGGTTTTGTCTTTTAGCCAGATGGCTATCCAACTTCCCACATAGGGGTCTATTTGAAATGCACATAATTTACTAATGATAGCAAATAAATAAATAAAAATAAAAACTGCTATACTGCTGTATGTATAAGTGAGGAGCTAGAAAGACCTCTGCAAGGAAGTAGAAACCTATCAACTTTGTGTTCACCTAAATGGATGATAATCTTAACAGAGACTCATTTTCTTAATATAAATAGACTAGGTATACTGCTATACATTCTTAAAACTCTGTCACACAGAACATCTTTCCTTCATAATGGAAAACTATTGGAAATATATTCCAGACCTTTAACTGGACACTTCAGGCATGTCTCCAGCATATCAATACTTACAAAGGTCTCTGAAAAACCTTAAGCAGTCCAGGTGCAAGAGTACATGAACAAAATACAAGGACAAATGCAAAACGGTAATTGATTTTCAGCATGGTTCTAAGATATGTAGAACAGTGCCAGTACAACATGCATTCTAGTTACTTCCATTATTATGGTGTAAGTCTACTTACTGGGGAAATCTATGCTGACCTCACAGAAACATTTGATAAGATTAACCACTATAGAGATCGTAGGCTTTGTGCGGGGTCCCAGTTGTGATTCAAGTACTTTACAAATGTCAGCTCATCCAATAAATAAAATAACATCTTACCCATTCAACATCCAGAAGGTGTTCCTAAGGCATCCAGTCCTGTAACTCTCTCCTGTATATCAACTTTAATAATACACTGCACTGTATTAAATAAGACTCTGTTATGTGTTGAGTTGGTCATATGACATATGCCATCTTCAATTACAATTATATAAACTGAACTTCAAAGTGACTTGTTCTGGGTTATGGCTTTACTAGATATCGAATAGCTATGTAAGAGGCATTGTTTGCTCTTCAACAGGCTTTGCAAAGTCCATGAAAAGTGGTGTTGGCAATGCCCTCATGATGCCCTACCTGAAAGGGTAGTTATCTTCAACTGCATAAGTGCTTGTCTGAATTCTATTTTTTTCTTCAGACTTCATACTGATTTCATTAACAAGGTAAACAGGCACCTTAAACTTTACTGGGATCTCTCTATGTTCCACTTCACAGATATCTATATAGCCATGACAAAGAGAAATTTCCTGTCTCAGGTATAATAAACCTTCCCTAGTGGCATCTACCACTGTTTCTAATCTGAATACATTACATGCATTTGAAAATAAGGTATGTAAGTGCAGGTTCTTGAATCAAAAACAGAAAAACCTTACATGACCTCACTAAGGGCTAACTTGCTCATTACTGAAAAAGATGCTAATCACTTGTTCTGGACATTGCTATTTAATGTCATCCCCAAACAGAACTGCACATTATTGAAGATGCATATATATATTTTATATAGACATCCAGCAATTGAATATAATATTCACAAAATGAAACAAAACAAATTAAGGCTGGCAGAACTTTTTTATCATTCACCTTAGTGGCATGGTATGCTTTTCCTAACATGTAATGGCTGGCAGTGCAAGAGGAGACCTCCTGTCTGTGATGCTGCTGACATGACTCTGAGTAGTAAATCAGATAGCTGAGGGGTTAAAATGTGTGCAGTGAGTATTGTTTCCTTCTCTAAGGGGAAGGGCATGGATTTCTTTCAGATGGCTAAGAGACTCATTGAAGAGGAAAAGCTCCTCCTGGGAAACATAATGATGGAGAAGGGGAGTGTAAGCCAAGATGAGAGAGTGCCAGCATGGAAGTACAATACACATGGACAGCAATGATATCACTGCATACTGCAGATGATGATGGCTTGAAAGGAATAGGCCAAAGAGAAAAAGCCTACCTAACATCAGGATGGTGATGCCATAGTGGGCTCAAATTTCTTCTCTGCCTGCTGTGGATCATAAGAAAAGGTGCTGAGACATGGAAGATGGCTGACAATAGGTGCAAGACCCAAAACATTAGTGAAAAAAGAAAAGCCGATGCCCCAAGCTTCTCCTTCGTATACTACTAGCAAAAGAGATGTCACTCCATCTCTCCTCCCTTCCAGTCCACTTCTATCCTAAAATCCTCTCATGTCCAAATATCTATTAGTGCAGCAGACCTGCCTCCTTATTCTGGTATACGTAGCAATTAAAGTATCACATAATATTTCCAAGTGTATTAAGTGTTGCCCCTATAGTGCCTTTTTTAGGCAAGGTTCAAATAACAAATTCACCACCATAACAGGAACAGGCAAGCAAAAACTGAGGGTAATGCTCCTCAATGCTAGAAGTCTAAATCTCAAAATGCACTTACTCAAGGCACTCCTTAAAATGGAGAACATCGATATCTGTGCAGTGACTGAGACCTGGTTCAAGGCTCCAGAGAGCACCCCTGCACTACCAGGCTATAACCCATGCCACACTTTTCAGCCATGTAACCTGGAACGAAACACCAAAGGCAGTGGTGTGTCCATATTCATTAAGGATATCCACACCTCCAGGCTAGTTGCTCAGCATAATGCATTCGAGGTTATCCAAGTGCAACTAACTCTGGGCAAAACTACAATCCAAATTGTAGCTTGCTACAGATCCCCCACCATGCCCCAGGATTCCCACTCCTCATTTCTTGATGTACTGGAAAATATTACGGTTCAACCAAACACCCTAATAATGGGCGACTTCAACCACCCCACCATTAACTGGGAAAACTACTTGTGTACCAACTCCTTAGCTCAACGCTTTCTGGAATTCATAAACTCCAATGCCCTGGATCAACTTATCCACACCCCCAGCAGGGGCAACAATATCCTAGATCTGGTCATTACCAACATGAGTGACGGTGTTCCACACCTGAAGTCAACTCCTCGTTGGTCCGATCCGACCATAAGCTAATCACCCTTGATGTCCACATCCCACCCCCACCCCTCATTAAGGAAACCACAGTAAAAAATTTCTCCAAAGCCAACTTCATGCTTCTTAAGACAGAAGTGGTGAACTTCATGACACCAATGCAGATGGACAACACAGTTACAACTGCTGAATCCTACACAAATGCACTCTATAAGCACTTACACGAGTGCATGGGTCGTGCTATCCCAAATAGAACTAAGACGCTATCCTCCAAAAAAGGAAGCCAAGCTGGAGGTCCCCTGCCATAAACAAACTGTACAACAGAAGGAAGAAACTGTTGCAAAAGAGAGTAAAATCCCATGAGTGGAGGAGCTCCCTGGTCAGCCTCAGTAAAAAGCTGAGATCCCTTATATGATCCTCCAAAGCTAGCTACGAAAACAAAATTGCCACTAATTCTAAGGACAACCACAAAGCATTCTATAGCTATGTCAAGAATCCCGATGGCAACACCCAGATCTGCTCTGAATTACAGCACAATGGCATGAAAATTACAGAACCAACTGATATTGCCAACATCCTGGCAGATAGGTTCAGTGCTAACTTTACCCCCCTCATCCCCTAAAGGACCCATATCTATACAGGAAGAATGCAGAGTCCCTGTAATCACAACTACGCAGGTAAAAGCTGCACTCTCTAAATTCTAAAACACAACATCCATGGGACCGGACAACATCCCAGGTTGCGTTTTGCATGAACTTTAGAATGAACTGGCTCCCCACTTAAGCACCATATTCAGTAATAGCCTCACATCAGGCTTTGTGCCCACTGAATGGTGCACAGCAACAGTTATCCCACTCCACAAAGAAGGAGCCACCACTGATCCCGGAAACTATCAACCTATTAGTCTGACGAACCTGGTCTGCAAGGCCATGGAATGTATCATCATGGAACTCATAAACAAAGACATTGGTAACCTCCAAACTCTGGATCCCACCCAGTTCAGGTTTGTGAAAGGCAGATCATGCCTCCTGAACCTGATCGACTTCTTTGAGGCAGTCACCAAAGTAGTAGATGAGGGTAAGGTGGTTCACACAGCCTAACTTGACCACGCCAAGGCTTTTGACACCATCCCCCATTCTGGAAATATAGCTAAACTCACTAAACTAGGTATAAATCCCTACATCACAAGATGGGTTGCCAACTGGCTCACTGGCAGAACCCACACTGTAAAAGTTGCAGACTCCAAATCTGACCTCAAAGCTGTGACAAGTGGAGTACCACAGGGTTCCATCCTGGGACCTCTCCTGCTTGGTATCTACTTCTCTGAAGTACAGGCTAACACAGAAGGCCTCTGTATGACGAAGTTCAAAGATGACTGCAAACTAGGAGCCATAGTCATGTACCCAAATGATGTGGACATCCTACAGAAGGGCCTCGCTGAGATAGATGCCTGGTGTCAGAGCCATGGCCTCAAGCTCAATGTCAAAAAGTGCAGTGTCTTCCTCTTTGGTAAAAACTCTGTACTCATGAACTACCACATAGGCAGCAATATACTTAACACAGAATGTGTGATAAGAGACCTTGGGACCCAGGTGGACAGTAGTCTCTCCTTTGATAGTCACATTGCCACAGTAATCAGGAAGTCCTTCTACGTGGCACACCTCATCATAAAAGGGTTGTGTTATTTAACATTTGTTAAATGGGTAAGTAAACTGGTTTGAGGACCATCTTCAGCCACAACCCAGACCAAATAAGGCACCATACAAAGTAAGTGGCATTTTAGAACACAGCACAATATAAAGTAGCATGTATAAGAATCTCATATAATGTACAATAATATGTTACAAATGTTACAATTCAAGCTGTACATTTGCAGTTTACATTAGCCAATAATAGTTGCATTAATAGAAACTGGTTGATAAAAAGCAGCACATGTTACAATGCTTGATATACAATTACAGTTTAAACTAGTTAGTAGTGATTGTATTAAACAGATACTAACATAATGATATTTACATTATATACATTGTGTACAGAGTTTAATGGGTTCAGACTGTATATGCATTTTTCATAGGAAACAATTGAGCTATTTGTGTTACCAATCTAAAACTGAAATATTAATCCCCCCATTTCTTGTCTCTGTAAATTAGCTGCTAGTCTTACTGATGTATATTAGTTTACTAATATACCCCTTTTCTAAATGTATACATGCAGTCTTTCTAAAAAAATCTCTGCAGATGACATCTAACTATATAAAAGCTTTTAAATTGTATACAAATAGTCTACCTAAAAGAATAGTAGTTGTTAAACCAATTGTATGAACTTATATCTCTGTATTTCTTGTTTTCAAAGTTTACTGTGGTAAATGTACACCAAATGTCTGCCTTGTAACTTATTGTAACCTGCACTCCCATGTGTAAATTTAATATCTCTATACTGTTAATTTTGTCAGTGTTTTACTCTCTGGAGCTTTTCTCCTCAGGCCTCCAGTGAAAATGGGTTCCTGACCCAGTCAGACTTTCCTAGTTAACAAATGTCAAATAAATAAATACATTTTTAAGATAGATTTACAAAGTATGCACATCTGAATTTGTTAGATGCACTTGTATTTGTTTTCAAAAGATCTTTAGTTTGAATAATGTTTGAGTTTTGTAGGCAGAAAACTCCAGTAGGTAGGAGTGACTCTGTAGAGTTCTTTTTTGAGTATAACTAGAGTCCTGGGTGTCTTTGTAACTGGATAGATTCCTGATTTTTCAGCTGATAAGTGATACTTCTCAGATGCAGCTGGACTTTAAGTTGAGGCAGTAGCATTCATTCTGCAGCTTGAACGTCAGTGTGCTGAGTAGGAAATGGACCCTATTTTCTACAAGCAGCTATTTGTTTTTTAATATTGTTCTGCAATTATTTTTTCTTTTGTGTAATAAATAAATAAAACATAGGGTTTTGTTTTTGGAAATTTGTGTTATACTGGTGTTCTGAAGGGAACTGATAGAGGCTGCAGTGTAATTAGTGTAGTAGGATATTAACAGCTATAGTTTTAATAGTTATAGCTTTTCTGGCCTCACTGGTCAGTAGTTGTGAGTTTGTAAGTGCTACTCTGATCTTACTTAGCACTCAAGCATTAACTTCTTATCCAGTATGTCCTGGGTTAGAAAGTGTTTGGTCAAATGTTCCCCTAAGTATTTCTAGTGAGAGATGAATAAGAGAGCTGAACATTCAAGATATTTTATTGTTTAAGTATTGCAGGTTATTAGCCTTTGAGGTATACATAATATTATTACAGGTTTCTGTGTGTTTATTGTTAGATTGTTCAGATTTAACCAATTCCAACATATATTGAAGTCATCCTTGAGTTGTTTATTCAAATGCAGTTCACTGGTAATAACAATATTGCCAGCTTGGAGTCTACAGTTTATATGTTGTAGCTCATATGGTAGGTCAGTAATGCATTGCAAGAACAGCAAAGGATCAAATACTGATTGCTGTGGTATTTCTATTGCTATAGTACCTGTGCTTGAATGTCTGCTGTTAGAGAGGACCACAAGGGTTCTGTTTGATAAATATTTTTTAAACCAGTATATGACTTCGTGGAAGAAACCTATGTTGCTAAACTTTTCAAGCAAAATTGTTGTTTTCAAAGGTTCATTTTAGGTCAAGAAAGATGGCGCTTGTGAGTAAGCCTTTTTTCTGGTTTGCTAAAGATTTGTTTTGTAAAACTTTGTAGCACCATTTTTGTGCTATATTTTTTGAAACTGTGCTGATTATCTCTTCAGAGAATATCATATTTGTTATGTTTTTCAGTATTTGCCCATAGGTTGTGTTTTCTAATATTTTAGCAAGAGGGTAGCAGTTAGCTATGAGCTGATAGTCACTTGCTAAAGTGGGCGATGGTACTTTGGGGTAAGGTAGTATAAATGAGGGTTCACTTTTTTGGCTTTCTGAAATTTTGGCAATACAGATTTCACAGAAACATTTCGACAATGTGCACATTCGATTATGTGCTTTCAACATTGTGAAGGTAAACCATTCAATATATATATATATATATATATATATGTATGTAGTTCAGTAAGTGCAGAGTCTGAAGTGAGTAATTTTGGGTATAGGTGATGGGAGTCCAAGATATTACATGTAGTTAGTTTAGTTAGTTTGCTCAGGGATCTTGTCTACTGTGAATTTCCTTATTATTTTCGTGTATATTGAGAATAATTAAGTATTTACATATTGATGTGCATTGAGTGAGGGAAGAAGTATTTGAGATGTAATTGGTAGATGGTGGTTCAGGGCTGAGAACCAATCTTTTAGTTAATTGGGCCTCACATTGTTAGAGCTGGATTTAGGAACTGTACTGTGGAATATTTAATTTTGGTTGTTTAATGGCTTGTCAGAATCCTTTTTGGTTCACTGATGAGTCTTGTCTGTAGGGTTCTGAAATAAATAGTTTACGATATGAATTAGTATTCATCCAGATCTTTTTAAGCCCCTAAAAATGGCACTTTTGTTTTGTTGTTTCCCATCTGTTCAAGTTTTGCCCTTTTATTTTATTTGCTTCTTCAGACTGTCGTTTAGCTCTGGGATTTGTTTGGTTTTAATATGCCACTTTCATAAGGGATATAATTGATTTTGGATTGACATAAATACATTGTAGAATTCTGATAATCCTATGATAGGGATGTTTAAATTGTGTGTAGGGGATCACTCAGTCAATTGAAATTTGTTAAATAAGGTTTGTTAAGGGGTTTAAGAAACATACAGTATTAGAATAGTTTAACATGTGATTTTAAAGGATCCTAAAAAACAGATGGATTATATAGGACAATGGCCATTCAACGGGGAAAGTTTTACTTATAGAAATCTTAGTTTGTCATGAATATTTGTTATTATAACATCAAATGTAGTGGTTATTTTAGAATTATGATTCATTCTCATTCTTTGGTTTATTATTTGAATTAAGTTATTTAGTGACAGTATTCTGCTTAGTTACATTTTAAAGGTCAGCTTCAGTGAATGTTTAGATCACAAGCTATTATAAAGTGTATGATGTTCTGCTTTCTCTAAGATAGTTTTCAATGTGTCCTGCATAATGCTAGGAGAAGATGAAGGTGAAATGTTTAGAATTTTATCATGTGTGCTGCAATGAATTTGTGCAAGTGTCTAACTGGGGCTGCTGTCACAGATGGAATTATTCTTCCGTAGAAGTGCAAAACTTGGATTTGTTTGTTTTTTTAGAGTGAGTATTTCCTCTCTTGTCCTTTTGCTGGGCCTGTTTTCTAGAATAATTGGTCATAACTTTGTAGACATTGTAGGGAAAGCCAGCTATTGTACTTGAGCCAGGTTTTAGTGATTGCAATAACTGTAGGTCTGCACAGAACTATCCATGCGTCTGACTGTGACCTTTCCTTTAAATACGTGATATTCATGTTTAAAGTCTTTGAGGTGGTAATATCTTGTTTGTGACAAATGCATTGGTTAAGGGTTGATATTTTATTTATTTATTTATTTATTTATTTATTTATCTATTTATTTTATTTAACATTTGTTTACTGGGAAAGTCTGACTTGGAACAAAGCCAATTTTCAACGGAGGCCCGGGGAGAAATGCTCCAGATGCATGTCTTTGTAATGTGGGAGGAAACCGGAGCACCCAGAGGAAACCCAGATGGACGCAGGGAGGACATGCAGACTCCACACAGAAGGCACCCCAGACGAGAATTAAACTAGAGAACCTCTTGCTGTGAGGTGACAATGCTACGGCTGCACAACTGCACCGTCCCAATATGAATGCTGACATGAAAAAAAAAAAGACAGTATTACCAGATAGCTGTTATGGCAACTTTTATTAGTACTTGTGACATTATTGGATGATGTTTTGGAGACAATAGCTTTCTATGACTTTTGTAGATGAATTTTTGGAATAAAGAATTAAGGATACATATTTTTTATCACCAATGGTTAGTATGCATTAATACTTTTTGATTATGAGTAATTTAAATGTGAATTTGTGTTTGGTAAGTTGCCAGCGGACAGTTTAGGTCATATGGATGCTGTTAGGTGTTTCAATTTGGTAATAATAAGCAAAATGAAAAATAACTGTTTGCACATACTTGCTTATCTAATTGAGTGAATATGATAATGACTGTATTTGATGTTTGCTTAAAATTTCTGTTTAGGGACAGAATGATTATAAGTTATTATTGTCTTTACTGTTCAAATATCAGGGATAATGTTATAATTATAGATGGTGTTTGTTGAGTTGAATGACATTAGTGAGCTGAAATTAAATGGAGCAGGAGTAAAGAAGCAAGAGTGCAGGAGAATCTATAAAGGAAATGGGCTGTGCTGGGTGGGAAAAGGGGTAGGTAAGGGAGTAAAATACAGTTGATTTCAATGAGGCTGCGTGTCCTGGGGTTTATCTTCCAGTGCAAAGGAATTCTTCAGGAACACGCAGTAATTTCATGTCTTACAGGGGCAAGATAATTGAGGCAATTAAGTCATCAGAATAGTGATGCCATTAATATTGGTATGCAGCTGTACACAGGTATGGCTTAGGTGGCAAACATAATATTCACCAATGTGCTATACCTCCTTAGAATGTGAAACTGAATGTGAATGTTTGTTTTGTTTTGTTGGGGGGGCACAGTCATTGCCATTATTATAATATACTGCAAGAGACCTAGGCAACCTCCTAGCAAAATGTGCTATTAATTACAGTAAATCAGACAGCTGCCTAGGTTATAGGAAAAATACAATCTTCTTTATTTCCTCACCAGCTATAGTAGGAGGTATAAATAAATTAACTGTTCCCAGAGCTCAGACCCTATATCCATTTTCATCTACTGTTATAATGGGTAGAGTGGGAGGCTAACACTTGGTGCTGCAATCTTTTTTTCAATTCAATAGCTTATGCAATGGGATTCGTGGAAACTGAGGGACACTGCGTATCAAAATAAAAAGAACATAAAATAAAAATGCTAAGTTATTATATAGAAATCCTCAAAAGAATGTTGAGTTTGTTTACGGAATATTCCAAGCAGCAAAATGAAAGAATGAAATGTTTTTAGAGGCAGAAATGGAAGCTTTTACAGAAAGAGACTTTCCAATGCAGGCAAGAGAACAAATCAAGTATTTTGTGTCTTTCGGCTTTTCCCGTTAGGGGTCGCCACAGCTGAACTCCGGTCCACTAATGATTGGCAGTAGACTTTCACGTGCTGGCTTGCCAGGCCTAACGCACAACCTTCAACGAAGGAACGCCCATTCACGCATGTCGACATACAGAAGACGCTCTAACTGAGAATCGAACGAGCAACGTCTAACTGTGAGGTGACAACACTACCGTAGCACCAGAACAAATCAAGTAATATAGTTCAAAATATTCAATGTATTTATCTTATGTTTGTACTATTTGGTAAAAAAATCAATTAAACACAAATGGAACTGTCTACCACTCTCTTTTTCTCCAATTTTAAGCAAATTAGTCACTGTGTATCCACTGAGTGACTATACATGCAATACTTTGCATAGCTACTTTATTTTACAATAAATACCATGGTAGGTTTCACTTTGGAAAAACATTAAAGTGACCAAAAGTAAGTAAATGTTATAAAGTTTGTAAATAGCCTGTGCACAGCATTATTCATTGTAAATTATTGCATTTTCGCTTCTGCTGATGTGTGTTCTAGGATGATTGCCTAGCTGGAGTAACTATTCCGTGATTGGCTAAGGTATAAGAGAGGGCTAAGGAAAGCCTAGAGTAAAAGCATTCACCCTTGCTTAATGAAAACCTGTTGGCCAAAATAGTGGCTCTGGGGAAAAGATTTAGCTACAGAGAAAGCAAATCTAAAAGAGAAGGCTGGAATTTGTTCTACTGAGAACTGTGGAAATCTTCATGCAACCATAGACTGTTTCTTCCCAATACTTCAGAATTGTGTTAAAGGTACTATGCAATCTTATTGTAAAAACCGCAAGACTTTATGTTGTTTGGAAGAACCTGTATTTTCAGTTTGTTGCATGAAATAAACTACTTTATTTTATAAAGACTATTGTCACAGTTGCACTACTTTCTACATTAACAGAGAATGTGGGCATTGTAGGAGCAATTTATGGTCTAAAATCCTGAAATGCAACCTGTCACTGCCAAAATAAGTATGAGTTCCCCACAGAAAGCAAAAGAGAGTGACAGAAAATTTGTGGTATTGTAGTACTGGGAAGTGTTGTTCCTTTGATAGAGTACACCAGACCATAAGATTGTAACTTATATAATACATACACTGTAAAATAATATCAGTGGCGCAACAGGTAGCCCACTTGCCTTTGGTGCAGAAGACTGTGGGTTCTATTCCTTGCACCAGCTAGATTGATAAATGACACTGTAGTGCAACATAGGGGATTGCTGCATTCCTGATTGTATCATCCTTTGGATGAGACATTAAACCAAGGCCCCATTTGCTTGAGTTAGTGGTAGTGCAGGCGGATGTAAAAGATCCCAGAGCACTCATAGAAAAGAGCAGGTGAAGTTCCCCAATGTCCTGGGCAAAATTTCCCCCAGTAGTATAAATCCCACCTTGGGTTTCCTCTGGAAAGAAGCCACAAGCCTAGTGGGACTCACCTGATCAAAAAAAGGAAAATAAAAATAAATAAAAGAATATTGTGTTGCTGAAATGACCATTGTTGAGCAGCTATTCTAAATCACAGCAGGTGTAATCAAAGGAATGGTCATGTTAGGAAATGGTTAGAACTTGAGGGTCAAAATGTTACAGATAATATGCCAGAAATGTTAGCAATTGATAAATTAAACTGTCTTTACCTATGACATTAAGGAAGTGGGTATGCCAGACTATCTATAAAAAACCCTGAACATTTTGTTGCGCAAGTAAAAAGACTTCAACACTATGAAATTTTGTATATTCACTCTGAGGAAGAGGAAAAGCAATATTATACAATGACTGGACATTAACATTCAAATATGAGTATGCTGATTGGTCAGGCCAAGCAGCGTGCCTGTTGTAAATCGACAATGTATCAACAGCAAAAGTCCTGCCGCTAAAGTAACATTGAGCAGTCAGACTTTTTTTTAATTGCTATGTAAGCTGATCACTTTATTGAATTAGTTACGCTATTGTCTCTGTAGCTGTAGTATATTAAGCATAAGGCAGGAGCGTGTTTATACAAAGTGGAAGAAGTGACCAGACATATGCTTCTCCAAAACTACAATTTATACATATTATGAACAATATAAAAGTAATAACATAATTTGCCTGAGGATGAAGAAGGTTAAAATTAACTATGTGTTTAAGCTAAATTCAACACTCTATAAGTATAAAATTGAGACATATCCATAATGGAGGGTCCACAGTTTATATAGTATTCAAACAGCAAGACAGAACAGCCTAGCTCTTTAAAACCATGTTATATAAGCTTAATGAATATAATATATATATATCTATATATATAGCCTGGGAATGCAAGTCCCATACTTATGTGCAGTACATCATCAAAGGGCAGAATCAGTTAAGAATGTGGAAGAACACCACAGTGCTGTTATACAAAGATATTTAAGAAAATGTATTTTTTTCTCAAATAATGTCATTGTATAATAGCAATAACTGACTTCATGATGTGGTATATTGAAGGTTTACCCATGGTTGGCTTTGTTTAATCACAACTATTGAGCACCTCCCTCTACTCATAATGCCTGAGTCCATCCCCAGTACCTCAGCTTGGGTTTGTTGTCATAATGGCCGAAACAGGGATAGCTGAAAGAAAAAAAGGGCTCAAACACAGAATTGTAAGTTCCAATAACAGTCCAACATGTTTCTCCAGAAGATTCAAGGATGGGGGATGGATGGGAGGGAAGTTGAGGAAGAATAAAAATAGACAGCACAGATGCCTAGTTATGGTGAGTACATAACTTTTATATCTGATGTTGTCCTTTTCATTCTTCCTCAATAAATGGGACAGAGTTCTCACATACATTGACCTTGGGTGGCCCACATGGGAGGATATTCCAGAGCACTGCCCAGCTACATGTGGCCCTACTTCTGAATATAAGATCCAATTTGTAATGAATAACAAAGGTATGAGCATTGGACCATGTGGATGCTGCACGAATATCATCAATAGATTTTCTTAACCAAAAAAACAGATGAAGTGGCCATGGATCTAGTTGTGTGAGCTTTGGATGTTTTAACTAGGGGAATCCCTTATTGAGCATCCAAGAAATACAATCAGTGATCCATTTTGCTAAAGTAACTTTAGAAACTGGGCAACCCAGACTTTTCAGTGAAAAGGAAACATCTGATTTGATATTCTGATTTGCTTGGTCCTGTGGAGGTAAAAATGTAATTGTTTGTGCACATCTAGGAGATGTAGCATGTATTCTCCTTTGTTTTAAAAGTTTGGAAAGAAGACCAGTATATTAATGGATTGGTTAATGTTTATTTCAGATGTCACTTTAGGTAAAAAAGAAGGATTTCTCTGGAAGGTAACCCTATCTTTATAGAAAATAATGTAAGGGATCTGTGAAGAAAGAGCTTGGAGTTCAGAAATCCTCCCTGCAGAAGTAATAGTTACCAACAAAACTGTTTTCCATGAAAGAAATTTAAGGTCATTTTTTGCTGAAGGTTCAAAAGGTTTCTGAGTTAAACCTTGTAGCACAACAGTAAGAGGCCAGGAAGGTGAAGTATCCTTTATTGGTGGTCTGAGAAGAACAATGCCTTTTAGAAATGCTTTGCATAACTTGGAAGAAGCTAAGGAATAACTTTTGTCTCCTGTATGAAGATTGGAAATGGCTGCTAATTGCAGTTTATTGGTAGAAAAGCTAGCTCCTTCTTTAAAAAGATCAGCCAAAAATTCAAGTACAGCAGAAAATGGAGCAGAAGAAGGGTCACTATCCTTTTTTATAGCCAAAAGGGAGAATCTTTTTCACTTGCTCTTATAAACCTTCTTGGGAGAGTCTTTTTGTCAGGATAAAAGTATGGTACACACTCGTGAAGAAAGACTGGGCTATCTAACCATTATTGGAATTGGAGAAATGAAGAGGTTAGCTTGAGGGCCTAAGTACTGGGATGGTTGATTCCTGAGGGGTGTGAGAGGAGATCTGGAAATGGTTCCTGTATCCATGGAGAATAACAAAGGTGAGGCCATAGGAAGGGGAACCATGTCTGTTGAGGCCAGAAGGGGTTATTGAGGATGACTGAGCTCTTCAGCCGGACTGCTTTCTGGAGAAACTTGGGAATCAAGGGAAGTGGAGGATAAAGGAGACAGGATGGCTAAACATGGATTACAGAATCTCTCAGTGACTCACCCAGATGGGGGATCAGAGCAAAATACCTGCTGCACTTCTTGTTGTGGGGGAAAGCAAAAAGATCATAGCAAGGTCATCCCCAACGAAGAAAAATTTCTTCTGCCACAGACTTTTTGAGAGGTATCAAAATGGACCTGCTTAATTTGTCTGCTAACACATTGGTTTTCCCCAGTAAGTGGTTTGAGGAGATTGCCCATTCCCACACTCTCATGGCCTTTCTGCAGGATCAAGTTCATCCTTGTTTTTTGATGTACCAGACAAAAGACATGTTGTCAGTCTGAATTGCAATAGTCCCTAGAGGAACAGCATCTTGAAATGCCTGCAACACTAATAGAATGGCTCTCATCCCTGGTACTTTGATATGCAGATTGGTCTCTTGGGGGAACCACATGCTTTGGACCATCCTTCCAAGGAAATGTCCCCACACCACCCCAACTGGGAGGTGTCTGTAGTCACTGTGGTCATTTGGTGCAGTAAAACAAAAGGTCAGGCTAGATGTATGTTGTCTGACTGAATCCACCAGTGGATGTGTCATTTGCAAATTGGAGTATGTTTGACTGGAAAGGATAGGGCTTGCTGAAAATTTGACCATTGAACAGCTTGAGTCCAATGAAGAACTCTCATAAAGTATCATGCTAAAGGAAGCAAAACAATGGCTGCTGCCATGAATCCTAGCACTTGAAGAACTGACCTGGCTGCACCAGATGGATGGGAGATAATCTGATGGACCTGAGACCTGAGCATGGATATGCGATGAATTGGTAGTGATGCTGCTTGCATTGTTGTATTTAGATGTCCACAAATGAAGTCCAGGATATGAAATGGTGTCAGGTTTGATTGCTGACATAATTTATTGTTATCCCCATTAATGGCAAATCTGTAGTGAATAGTCGCTGGACTGTTAAAGGAGAAGCTTGGAGGGGGCAGTGTGTAGCCAGTCATCCAGATATAGAAACACTTGGAATCCTCTGAGTCTTAGATGAGCAGTCGCCACTGCCATGCATTTGGTAAACACCCTGGGGGCTATGGTGAATTGGAAAGAGCAGGGCTCTGAATTGGTAATGCCTGACTCCCAACCAAAAGTGTAATTGTCTTCTGGATCACCTGTCTATTTTGATGTGATAGTACACTTCCTGAAGATCTATAGAGTACACCCTAATGTCCTTGTGCAGAAATGGCAAAATGGACTGAACTGTGACCATCTGGAACTTTGACTTCTTTACAAACTGATTCAGTTTGCTCAGATTCAGAATTGGTCTGAGTTCCTCCATGTTTTTGGGCACTAAAAAGAAACGTGAGTAAGTTCTGAATCCTGTTTGGTCTGGTGGGACCTCTTGGATGACTCTTTTGTCTAGCAGCTTTTGCATTTCTTGTACTGCTGCTTTCATCTGACTGGATGAAATGCCAAGAAGGTTTTTCCTTTTGAAACAGAAATGGAAAAATTGAATGGAATAATCTCTGGATATTATTCTTAGCACCCAGGAATCTTCTGTTATATTTTCCCAGGCATCTGGTTGCAAGGATAATTGTCCCCGAACTGCCTCCAGAGTTAGACAGTCAACACTTGAGGAGCGTTGGAAGGGTCTGTCCAGAAAGGAATCACAGAAACCCTGATTTTGCGGGCCTCCTCTGCCTCTAGGGTGATGTTTACCTTTGGTACTTCCTCCTCTGGAGGAGTTGTCCTCATGCGGATCTTGGAAAGGTCCATGACATTTCCAGAACCACATTTTCACCTCTTTGATTCCTGGAAAAGGTTCATTGAGGGGTAGAAAACTTGATTTCTTTGGCAGGCAAAGTCTTTCTTTCTTGTTCACTGTGGGTAAGCATCTCTTTTATGGATTGACGAAATAAGGATGTGCCATCAAAGGGGGCACTGATGAAGGACATCTTAAAAGGCTCCGTAAAGTCACATACATGTATCCAGGCATGTCTCCTTATGACAATGCCTGAGCTGGCAGCTTGTGAGGTGCCTTCAGATGTGTGAGACATCAACCTCATGGAAGCATTGGAAACTTATACGATAGTGGCCAGCTGAGAGGATGTTCTCTTGAAATCCTGTGCAGACATTGTCTCTGAGAGAGTATTTGATACCTCCTTGATCAAATCTCTCTATAGCCTCATGAAATGTCCCAGATAATTAAGAGAACTCAAGGCAAAGGTTGCAGAGGCAAAGGCTCACTTTCCAAATCAGAATAGCACCATTGACTCTCTGTTTGGTGGGTAGACAGAAGAGCTCTGTTCTGCTAGCTCTTTCTTAGTGTCTGCCATCATCACCATAGCATCTACTGGGACTTTATTGCTCCAGTGGGGTCTATCCTTGGGAGGAGCTAAATATTTATCAGGTCTTTTTGTAACAGGCTCCATGGTATCTGGCTCCTTCCATGCCTGGCAGAAACTAAATCAATCAGTTCATCTGTGGGAGGGGGGACCCAAGATGTAGATGGGCCAGAACCAAATGCTTCCAAAAGTACTGATTCCTCTGGGGAGGGATTTTCAGGAGACCAACCAACCTTTTGTCTGAGAATCTCTAATATGCCTACAAAGGAGATATCATCTGATGGTGATCTGGAAGACCCTTCTCCTTCACTGAAATTGGTTTCCTCCATGAGCAATTTCAGCGGGGAATCTGTGTGCTTCCTCTTGCATGTCCTCTTCAAATGGATCTCCTCCAGGGGATGTTCAGGGGATGTATTTGAAGAGGCAGGGAGCTCCTGTACAAGAACTGCTTGGAAACTAGTTGAAACTGTCTGTCACTGTGGAGTAGGCATGATCGACTCAGAACTAAAAACCAAAGAGGGGATGGGGACTGGATCCAAAGAATGAGATAGTGGTTCACTGGAGAGAGAAAAAGCACTTTTCATGACCTTGAAGGCAGATGGCCCCAGAGAAGCAGCAATCAATTGCACCTGACCTGAGACTTCCGGTGCAGGTAGAACATGATTCCTATCGGATCTGACAACGACACTTCAGCTCTGGGACCCATTGCGATCTGAAGGCATCAGAGTGGAACTAGTCAGGGATGATGTCGGAGTGGAAGAAGAGATGTTCTTCAGAAACAACTCAGGACCTCTCGGGGCTTTTGGCTCCTGGGGATTGAAACAGTGGGACAGATAGGAGAAGGAGACAGAATAGTATGAGACATAGTTCGAAGATTCATGGATCCAATAAGGGATGGAGCTGGTATGACTCCCACCTGGATCTGAGCATCATCCTATCCACATCTGCTTCTAACAAACTTCTGGAGGTCCTGGAGGATGTGGTGAACTGTGACCTTGAATGTTTCCTTGGAGTCTGTAAAAATGGAGAATGCAGAGTAGGAGAAATTGGATCTGGTATAAACTCTTGTGTGTGATCTGTCTGAGAGGTGCCAGGCTTTAGATACAAGGATCTGGGATATGAGATAGGCACTGTAGGACTAGCAGATATCAGGTGTGAAGATTTTGGATCTGACAATTTTGGATCTGAAGATCAGGCCTTTGGATCCGACAACTTCAAATCCAAGGATTTTTGGATCTTAGTTGGAGGCTCCAACAAAGTCTTAGGGGACTTCAACAGGAAGCATTTTATTTGCTCTGATGGAGCTGACTTTAAAGATTTGGCAGGGGTTTGACCACCATAAAACTTGCTGCAGTGGTCAGCCAAAGCCCTTGGATTGCATGTAAAACAGATGCTGCAGTTAGTATCCAAACGGCCGGCTCCTGAACAATAAATGCACTCCTTGTGGGCATCAGAGTTCTGAATTTAATGCCTACAAGAACTGCATGTTTTGAATCCTGTTGGTTTTTCAGACATGACCACAGTATAGGTAATGTAAGCATAGGAAAATGTTAGTAGAAAGCAAGCTATTCCCTTTTTTTTAAATGAAGTACCGTGGAAAGGGAGAATTTCTAGCTATGATTATTAAGAAAAAATATCCTACTTAAAGGGTAAAATGGAAAATACCAACTATGGTATGGAAGAAGTACTATCAAAATAGTAGGAAAAAAACTAAAGCAGTCACATATACTTATAGGGAGGATAGATGCTGCATTTGTTGCTTGTAAGTGCTTTATCACTCCATGTCTCACAAGCATAAGCTGGTGAAGCTACTTGCCACGGTTTAAAAAAAGGGAAGACCTCTCTGTTTCTTTTCAAGTCTGAAGAGTTTTTTTTTTTGGCTCCTCAACTTAAATTTGATGGGGTGGGGTGTCAGAAAAGTTAGCTACTCCTCTGTATAGCAGTACTGGTTGTAAAAAGGGAAACCTGGTGATAGAGCCATAGCTAGCTCATCTTGCACTTGGTGTTGTCCCCTGATCTGCTGGTTGATCTTCAAATCTCAGCTGAGGAGCAAAAGAAAAGGTACAGTCTCTGATCAGGCTGATGCTCCTCACCTCAGAAGCAAAACCAGGTCCATTTTAGATTGTGGAGAAAAAAAAGAAAATATCATTTTATTACTAAAACTGTAGAAAGCTGCTTGCTGCAACTTAGGTCACACACACTTCTGTCCTGACCTATTAATTTCAGCACTGGGATTTTCAGAAATGCTGGCATGGAAATGAATATCAATACTGCACTATCAATCAAGTAACATCTCCTGATTGTACCCCCTAATGCTGTGCATGAGTTGTAAGTCTCCCCTTCTCCCTCACCCTTATCTATGCCTCAGTCTGGTGAAAATAAACAGCAGCTCTGGGTAAGTGACTTCTCTGCTGAGAAAGGAAAACCCAGTTGAGAACACTGTGTTTTTCCAAGTACTTTGGACGTGATTTTAAAGATACTGTGTTATTTTATGTAAAAATAAACAAGGCTTTTTATTGTTTAGAAAAACAGCAATTTGAGGGTATGTATGGAATAAATCTTCAACATCATCAACCCCCTTTTTCCTGTTTTCTAAATGAGTAGTTCTCTCATACAATCCACCCATCTCTTTGCTGGATGCTTTCATTTCTACTTGCTTTCTTCCTGTCTGCTCCAAATCTTCTTCACCAGATTCTCTTCTGCTTTTCTGCACATTAACCCAAAACCGTCATAATCTGTCCTCTACAATTGGAGCTTGGTGGACTTCTGCTGTGATGTCCTCACTTCTTTAAATGTCTTAGTCTGCATCCTACTTATCCATCACCTCTAGCTTCTTCAACTGCTCTGCCTTTATTGCCCAAGTTTCTGTACAATACAGCAGTAATGGTCACACCACTATTTTATACACCTTACTTTTCAGCTTCTTGGCAAGCTTCTGTCATACGCTATCCCTGACACTGTGCCAGCTGGCTGCAGCCCCTCTGATTCTAGCTTTAACCTTCTCAATCAGACTTCCATTCTCCTCATCCAGCCCACCTAGATACTTTTTAATCTGTTCCACTATTTTCTTTCTATCTCAGTTCTCAGCGTCTTCTGGCTTCCCCCATTTGCTGCCATTACAGCTGTCTTATCTGTACTCAGTTTCATCATACGTGCCTTCACTTTTGCATTCCATCTACCTATCCTTTACATATTTTATTTATTTTATTTTTTTTTATATTTGTTTACCGGGAAAGTCCAAACTGAGATAAGACCCATTTTCAGAAGAGGCCCAAGGAGAAAAGCTCCACATATAGAGATTATACAAAACTTATACAAGAAATTATACAAAACATATACAAGACTTACAGTACACTAGAAATTACATCCTGTGCTGTTATAGCTGACATTTGTATCATGCAATCATCTGATATAATTCCTTATTGTAGTGTAGACATTGTAGCTTCTCAAAGTAAGCTGAGGAAAGGTTTATGGGGAGGAGGGTTGGATAGAATAGAATGAGGTCAGAGGTTATCTAGACATGAGAGACCATAGATTGTGTGGTGGTCAGGGAAGACGACAAAGTATAAGGGGAAGCTATTAAACTAGTTAGCCTGGAGCAGTACAGGGACAAAGCCAGGGGTCAGTAAGATCATTTTAACAATCTTTTTTAATTGGTTGATATTTGTGGTGGTTCTGATGCTGTGAGGTGGTGAATTCTACGTTGTTGCTGCATGATGAGAAAATAGCGAGTCCCAGTGGATTTGGACACTTGCAGTAGAGATTTATTTGTTATTTGTGGTATGGGGCTGGAGAATATTTAGAAGGGCAGGGTAGTTTTCAGGTTGATATACTAGTTTGTGTGCCAAGCTTAATTGGTTATAGGACAGAAGTTGTGGGAGTTCTACCAGGACAGTTTCTTTAAGAAATGACAGTGGTTGGTATGATGTGGGCAGTCAGTTGCAAATTTAGCTATTTTATTGTAGCATGTTTCAAATTTAATTAAATCTGTCTTTTTAAGGTTGGTGAGAATTGGGGAAGCATGCAGAAGTGTTGCCAGACGATGGGTTCTAGCAAGGGCAACCCTAGAGGTGTCAGTTAGATACTTTTTGTTTCTGTAAAGAGTACCCTTTTTTGTGAAATTTCTTAATTGTTTGCGCTATATGTAGGTCGGATCTTAGGTTGTTATCTATTATTACACCTAGTAGTTTTGTTTGTGAATCGGCATTACTTTTAGTTTTATTCCTAGCTGTAATGTAGAAGGTGTGGGGGGAAAGGATCTTGTGGTTTGTAAGATCATGAGTTTTTTTACTGGGGCTGAGTATGAGCTGATGGTTAGAGAGTTAGAAAACCATATCTCAGTATCTGAGAATGATTTTTGGGTTATATCATGGAGGTGTTGCAGGTTATTAGAGTGTGTCTGTAATGCCACATTGTCTGCACCCAGCAACTTTGGTGATCTGTCCCTTTCGACCTGTTTGCTAATGTAGTGCATCACCAGTAAGAATGACAGTGGACTCAGAGCTGAACCCTGATGCGCACCCATTCCCACTCTGAGAGTCTAAACATTGTTCATACATGAGTAATTGGGTCCTTGTAGATAGCCTGTACTAATTCTGCCAGTGTTTCTGGGATTTCAGACAACCACAGGACTGTCCATATCAACTTTGTTGGGGCTTTGTCATATACTTTTCTCCAATTCTAGGAGTGTGGAATGTATGGAATAAACTGCTTTATTTTATAAAGATGGGTGTCTCGGCTGCATTACTTTCCATAGTGTGTACATACAGTGTGAAATATTTTGCCTTCAGAATGGAGCATGACAGACTGCGCAGTTACTACAGTGTAACTCACAATGAATTCAGTATTACCAGCAGTTAAACATCAGTACACAAACTGCTGCTAGGGAGATGCCTGTTCATTCTGTGCTGGTGTTGCAGTTACTGTGTGTTCATGCACTTATGTTGCTATCTGCTGCTGCCTATGCCTGTAATCTGCTCCATTGGTAATCCAGCTTTGAACTCTCTGACAGTTACAGAGAAAGAAGCAGGTGTGCAAGAGAAGCTTTGTTCAGATGTTTCACAGCCTAGCAGATTCTGCTACAGCCAAAGAAGCCCGTACAGCCTGAATTTACCGTAGGAGTTAGTTTGAAAGTCTAGTTGGTGGAATTATGTTTACATTAAAATAATATTTAATTACTATCAATTTAAGTGTTGTAGCAATATTGGAAGTACCAATCTGGCACCAATATTAATCAAACACTTGGTACAGCGCAATTTTTTTCTGTATCTTGCATACATTTTTGAAACCATCTGCTTTGTAGTTGCTGTGAAGTCACCATTCTCTCAGCTGTCTGAAATCATACTTGATACATTAAATTAACAACCACCTTGCAATACACTAAAATATAATGTATGTCTGCATCACCAATAAACATTTCTACTAATGGGTGCATTCCTAAAAGGATCTACATATTATTAACACAAGCTACTGGTCAGTAAGAATACCAATGCTGTCAAACAATTACATGCAGAACAAGCATCCTGTACCTGTATGTACAAGCCTAACAGCTACCGTCTAATTTCCCTTGTAAAAGAACCATGGTTTGCATGATTAATAAAACAATCAGAACTAGTAGGCAAACAAGCTCAAAATAAATTGCATTCCAAAAAGGCAGGAATCAAGAATTTTGAATAATAAAGCAATCAGGGCTAGTAGATAGATATGCTCAAAATAAATTGCATTAAAAATGGACAAACATCAGACGATCAGCTAGAGATGCATATTTTTTGCATAATAAGATAGACAGAAGTTTTAAGTAATCAGTCCTTCAAAAAAATCTGTGGCAACATATCTTACTTTTCTAATGCGGAAGTTGCTAGAGGTTGTACTGTTCTACAAGAAAGCAACTGCTCTTACTCTAGCCTAGGTCCTGCCTCTGATTTTAGCCACTGTGATGGCAGTTAATATTGTTCATCTTAGCACTGCATTTGTATTTCTACAATTATTGTGTAATATATTATTTAATGATGGACTTGGTCTCCCTTGGTGTCTGCTGTAAAGGACAAAAGCAATATTACAGAACTGAATATTCCATATCAAATATGTAATTTGTAAAGTGCCAAGATTAGAATCGGATATCAGGGGGAAAAGACTGATAGCAGAAAGGTGTTTAACAAATTTGTTAAGCACCCTAAGCAGTGTTAAGATCAGGTCTGTTGCTACACATTAACAGAGGAGAATGACAGATGGCAAACAGCAACAAAACAAGGTCAAATAGCTTTGATATATGTTAGATATATGCCACACCAAGAAACAAAAAGTATGGCAGAAGAAAGTGTCTAACAGCACTGAAGATCTTTATTTTTCAAACATACATCATTTTTGTCTGCTGTCTGTTTGGCAATGTAAGTGTTTTACTTGTTTTCAAACCTTTGAAACAGCACATAATAAGTTGGTTATGATCAGAGACCCAGTCACAATTCTCAATACAGTGCATGTAGAGCTACGATTACGTTCAGGAATTGTGAAAAAGACAGACTTTTTAGGCACTATTCTGGTGCCAGAAAAGTGCTTAACAAGATTTTGTTAAACATCTATACAAACTCTTAAAATTTAGTCTAACACTGCAACATAATACTGGCTATTGCCGATCACCAGAGAATAGCAGCAAGAGGCTAGAACAGCAACTCCATGATCTACAAACAATTAAGTTCAGGTCTTTCTAATCATAACTCAGCTGTTGTGTTTTCAACATGGATGTGTAGCATGTCATAGTGTATTATTATTGTGAAAAAAAAAAAGAAGTAAGAAAATAATTTAGTTTTGTGTGTGTGTGTGTGTGTACGCGTGTGTGTGTTTACGTCCATTTGTGTGTGTGAGAGAATACATATGGACATTTGACTTGCAACAAACTTTAAATGTACTTGTGTTTTAAAAGTCAGAAATCCATTGTGAGTGAAAGGATGAAAGCAGAACTAATAAACTATCTTTTTGAGTTACCTACTGGAGTGGACTCTTTGGACTATGCATGTGTATATATATATATATATATATATATATATATATATATATATATATATGTCTATATATATATATATATATATATATGTCTATATATATATATATATATATATATATATATATATATATATGTATGTATGTGTCTATATATATGCACACACACATAGTGGGGTGTACATGCATGTGTGCATGTATAATATATATGTGTGTATATATATATATATATATATATATATATATATATATAAACATGTGTGTGTGTGTGTGTACCCACACACACACACACACACACACACACACACACACACACACACACACACACATATATATATATATATATATATATATATGTATACCTATATCTATATACATACATACATATACACATCCATGTATACATACACACAAGCATGTATACCCCCCCGCACACACACACAAACACACACATATATATATATATATATATATATATATATATATATATATATACGCACACACACATGAGGGGGTGCTTAAAAGTTCTAAGCCCAACCAAATTTCTAAATGCTAAGTATTATTTTGCCTCTGCAGCTGAAAAGAGGGTTATTTCATCTTGTAAAGTGCCAATTTGCAGAATTGTATCACTAAGTTTTGACATGGTTTCAGGCCATTGATTGAACCATGTCAACAAAAACTGTGGAACTTTCAAGTGTTGAACTCTAAGCCACCATGAATTCCTATTTCTGCAGAAGAAAACTCCAAAGGAAAGCCATGAATGTATGATACAAACATTGAGTGACAAGTGCCCTTCTTAGTCAACTGTGAAGAAGTGGTATGCAAACTTTCAGTGCGGAGCTTTTGAGATTGAAGTTGCAACAAGGTCTGGGAGGCCTCATACGGTATCAGCTCCTGAAATTGTTGACCATGGGCATGTCCTGATTTTGGCAGATTGGCGAATATCAGCTAAGACAATTGCTAAGACACTACAGATATCCAGGGAACGTGTTGGGTTTATAATCCATGAGCAGCAGGTATGCAGAAGCTGTCAGCCAAGTGGTTTCCCAAATGTTTGAATGCCGACAAGAAAGGAAGTCAAGTGGACACTTCCAAGCTGATTCTGCAGCATTTTCATCGAGCTGGTGGCAACTTTTTGGAATGACTAGTTACTGTTGATGAAACATGATTACAACACTATGATCTTGAGACAAAACACCAGTCCATGCAATGGCGGTAGTCAGGTGTATCTAAACCAGAGAAGTTCAGGACCCAAAAGTCAGGAGGAAAAGATCATGGCCACAGTGTTTTGGGATCAGGAAGGTGTTGTAATGACTTGACTACCTTCCAAGGGAGCAAACAGTTAATGCAGAATACTACTGTAACTTGTTGTGCCAAATAAATGAGGCATTGAAAGAAAAAAGAGAGGGAAGCTGCAGAAAAGAGTTCTCTTTTTGTAAGATATTGCACCTTTTCACAAGATTGGCAAAACGATGGATGTTTTGACAAAACTTGGGTTCATTCACTCTACTTTCCAGCTCCTGCTCCATCTGACTATTTCCTGTTTCCACACCTTAAAAAAAGTTTAAAAGGGTGACAATTTTCGAGTGATTCGGAGGTGATTGCAGCAGCAGCAGAGCAGTATTTCAGTGACCAAACTGCAGACTTTTTTTGGCAGGGTTACAGAAACCTCAGACATGATGTGCCAAGTGTGTTGAACTTCGGGAGAATATGTTGAATAACTTTGTAAGTTTCATGGCTCCACGTTATTCCCTTCTTGATCGGGCTTAGAACTTTCCAGCACCCCCCTAGTGTGTGTGTACCCACACACACACACACACACACACACACACACACATATATATATTTTATATATATATATATATATATATATATATATATATATATATATATATATATTTATATATATATATATATTTTTTTATATATATATATATATATAAATATATATATATATATATATTTATATATATATATATATATATATATATATATATAATATATTTTATATATATATATATATATATATATATATTTTATATATATATGTATATAATATATTTATATATATATATATATATATATATATATATATATATATATATTTATATATTTATATATATATATATATATATATATATATATATATATATATATATTTTATATATATATATATATACATATATATATATTATATATATATATATATATATATATATATATATATATATATTATATATATATATATATATATATATATATATATATATATATATATATATATATATATATATATATATATATATATATATATATATATATATATATATATATATATATATATATATATATATATATATATATATATATATATATATATATATATATATATATATATATATATATATATATATATATATATATATATATATATATATATATAATATATATATATGTATATTATATATATGTATAATATATATATATTATATATATATATATATATATATATATATATAGATATATACAAAATATATATATTATATATATAGATAGATATATAGATATAGGTACATACATACATGCAAATTCAAACAAGCAGAAGACCAGCATGACATAAAAACAGAAATAGAAACATTTATTCAAAAAAATAATAAAATAAATATTTAAGTGCTTTTTTGTAGTGCCACTACACTCATCAGACATAAAAATCCCAACAAACAACCCTCCTTTTTAAAATACATCACATCCAGTTACAACCCACAGCCAATTACTGTTGAATTAATTTTATTAAAGGAAACCAAATATATTAAAGTAATCATTGCACCGTCCCATAAACTCTATCATTTTATAGTAAAATTAAAACATTAAAAACACAATCAATAAAAAGCATGATACTTTATAGAATAATTTCTTGGAGTCATAAAAATCAGTGCTTCTAAAACTTTAAATAATAGCATATACTTAAATATATTGCAAATGTTAAACAGTCACCTAAAACACATTTTTCAAAGCTCGACTCTATAGAATATTACAATAAAACTCTTTCAAATGCATGAATCCAGTCTTCACCATCATAAATACATGATCAGTATGTTCAAATAATATATTTACAATTCAAATTATTCTCATTACTATGATTATGGCAAGCATATGCGTTCACTAATCCTAAACGCCACATTACAGAACAATACATATGTTTGATTAATGTAACATCATCACACAAGAAGACTAACTCAAAAGTTCTCCAAAAAACATACCGATCACATTAAATATGCCTTATACACTTCATGAATAAATAAAATCATGTTTTAATACCTTGAAACATGTTGATCAAAATCACCATGATTGCAAAATCCTTCAGCTTCATCTACATCTTGTCCTGCAAACGGCTATTCTAAACAAAAATCGACTACTGTTTTACTGTTTCTGCTATCAATGCTAGCCTCTCCAGTACTCTTTTTTTTTCTTTCAGGTTGCCTTCCCTCTATTTTAGTGAGAGTGGATAACATCATCTCACTTTCTTCTCCTTTTCTATGTTACTTTTCCTCTGCAAAATGTATTTCAAAGCAATCTTTCTTCATCAGAATTTCTTCTTTCCTTAATTACAGATATCTGTTTCTTACAGTCTGTCTTTATGTGAGCTGCCTGCTTTACACTAACAGAAGTGGATTCAGAATTCTGCATTTCCTTATCCATGTTACTGGCTTTCTTCTTGGGGTAATCCCCTAAGTACCTACCTCTTCTATGTTTGACTTTATTGTTTATGTGCAAACATGTTTTGTATGTCTCTGTGGAGACTTTTGCCTTGCAGTGATCCTTATTTTACATTTTATCAGTTTACTCTCAGTTCTTATTATGATATCCCTTACAGTTTTGAGGCTTTGTTGCTCTACTGATAAGAGACAGAATCCTTTTTAGTGTCTACACAGAACAAATTCTAGCCCCATTTTGCAGCTTTAATGCCATCTCCATTCTCCAGATTTTGATCCTGGGTCTATATATGAGTGCCACTGCTTTGCTGCCCCCCCCCCCCCACACACACACACGCACACACACACACACACACTATTCATATACTGAAAAGGTATAATAAGCCATTGTTCTAGCTCTTTCTTGTAAAGTGTCATCAGCCTGCTACACTGAGTCTAGATTCTCCATGCTCCAAGACGTTCCATGGTATTTTAAAATGGAGAAGATCACATCCTAAAAATACATCATGAGTCAATTCAGAGATAAATGTCACAGGATACAACAATTTTCCCATTACTATTTGAATTTCTGCATGTGTGAGGAGATATTTTTCTATCACCATGAATGGATATTATATCCTCCTTTAAGTTGTAATCTTATGCTTGCATACTGGAGTACCCTTGGAAAGCTTAACCATGCTCTAAAGTCTAGCAAGGTTTGAATCTCCCTTCCCCTCTAGAAAGACATTATGCATCAACAGCTTAGTTGCAACAAAATGATGTGAGGCTAATTTAGTTATTTTAGTAGTAATAGTCTTGTCACACTCTGTAGGGAAAGTTTCAGTTGTAGCATGGGTTTTCATTTTTACATTTCTACTACTATCACTTTCTTCAGTAACAATGTGACTCCTTCCCACAGAGTCAAAACAAATTGATACATTAGTTGCTGCCATTTGTTTCTCAGTGGTTGGCATATTTTTCACTGCAATTGTACACTTACATGCATTTAATTCACATTTTAAACATTATGCCATTAACTAATAAACATTCTATTAAATAAAATAACTAGTTATTAGAGTTCTAAAGATCACTTTACAATACCCATTTTTTTATATGACAGGACAAGGCTGTTTTACACTTGCCTAATATTAAAATCTATAATAGTTTTAATTTATTTTACTGTCATATTCTAGCCATAGGTTCAAAGTATATTTTAAATCATACAACTACATCTTTATCATTCCATCAGCATAAAATAAACCGTTATAAGCTTTATTGTTTGCACTTCAGAGATTATTTCAGCCCTAGTCAAAGGTTCCTTTTTAAGTTTGTCATAGTCCATGTAATGATTACATGGAGGTTGGGAGGGGAAATGAATATATGTAAAACTGCAGGGCAGTTATGTGATCTATGTAGTCTAAGAACATTTTGTGTGTGTGTGTGTGTGTGTGTGTGTGTGTGTGTGTGTGTGTGTGTGTGTGCCTATATACAACAAGTTGAAATTCATTAATGATGCCACTACGCCTTTCACTGCCCTCACAATTATGCATCAGTAATGGATACAGAAAATGTCTGCCTTGCTTTGGTTCAGGTTTTGCATGAAAGTAAAGGACAATTAAATGATTTATGGAATCACAGATATAGCTGTTTAGTGGGGAGGGTCATTTATATATGTTCAATAGTTACAGGTTGGAATAAATTACTATAGTCATTGTTTCTTTCACTTTCATTACAAGCAAACATTACAGTATTATGCAGAAGGTAGAAGTCTTTTTTGGGGAGGGGTAGGGGTGAAAATACATGCTTCGTATGAATGCACAAGATCATTACATGATCCCTGATGATTAAAAAGTTATACAGCCTGTTATGGGGCCATACATGTGTCTAACAGCAGTAAACTGAAATATGTTACGTGGTCATTTTTTTTTTCATTTTATTTTCCAAAAGACACCAGAAGTGTATTTAATGTGGCTATCGTTTTTTTTTTTTTTGGGGGGGGGGGGGTAATGTATGAAAGCAAAAGATAGTTGCAGGATCACTCCTGTTGATTATTAGTATTTTTTTTTTGTGGCCATTACATTTATGTGCGGCCTTTATAGTCAAACATGGTGTACCTTTTAGACAGTGTGCATTCTGTTTGGACAATATGTGCATGTTTTGCACCAAAGTATCATATTAGAAGTCCCAGCTTTTTTTATTAACTGTCTTGGGTAAATGGCACATGAATGTTTATACACAGCTAACATATCTAGCAATCTAGTCTGGCTTTATACTCAGTTTCTACCTGAGGGCAATGCAACCATTTCTCACAAAGGCAGTAAAAATAATGTCCAGAATATATGTTCATTAAGTTCTCATTGAACCAAAAGCAAAACCATTTTATTTCATCAGGCAACATTTATTTTATTGTGTATAGAGTGAAGATTACATTCTGTGTATCTGTCATGAAGATCAAGACAGAGTTACAGTGAAATCTTTGTGAATATAATGGCATTCTTGAGAGTGATTTGCATCCAAGTATCTTGTTAAAATTGCTTGATTTTTTTATTATGAACTGCTTTTGGAGAAATGACACGTGGTCTTTCTATATACAGCTAGTAAATCCAGCACTTCTGGGGATTTTGTTGTCAATGTCTTGCACTATTTTTGACTTCCATCTGGTTAATATATGACCTCTGCATAAAAGGCTGAGTAAGAGTAATGCCCAGAATATATGTGTGCTAAGTGTCACTATATAAATCTTACATATTTCTCCAGAAAAAAATAAACATATTTTTCACTTATACTGTGGCAGCAATGACATGCTTCGGGTAGCTAAGCGATGGCGTCAAATTCAAATGTTTGTCATGATAGAAGCTCTGGGTGTATAATTTGAAGTCCTATATGCGCTTTGTAGCTAAATCATCTGTTGTTATTACCTGCAGTTTTATAATGAATTATCAAAGGGGAACTGAGATATAGCCATTCATGTCTTTAGTTCATATGCCTGTATTACCACAAATTGACATTTTGTTTTAAACTCTGTTTCACTGTAGGTGTTATGCTGAATTCTGTTTCATATGTTGAGTAGAATAGTGGCCTACAATACTTGTTTACTGAGCTGTCAATACTCTGTGACTTAGCATGCTGCAGAATAGAAGAGACTTCAATGATCACATGCAAAATAATGGAGATGCCTGAAGGCCAGAATAAGGCCAAATTGTTTGCTTGCTTTGAACTTGAATGCTGAATCATTACTCATGTGCTAGTCACAAAAGGTAAAAGCAAACATTGGGCCAAAGGGTGATGATTGACTTTGGAGTCATATCATGACATATCAGGTAATATGTTCTAGACACTCAGGTGAAGAGAGGTGCAGGGCTGTCAGTTGATTGCCAGTAAGTAGGCTAAGCTAGACAGTGGGTCAGAGGCTAGCAAACAAGAGAAACCCAAATTTGCATCTTCTCTCATATGCAAAGAGTTGATGGGTATATGAAGTCTGAATTAACCATATTCAGGACCTGTAACAACAGATGATGCAGCAATAAGGAGCTCTAGCCAAAAAGTTTTTAGTGCTTGTCATGGGAGTAACCCAAGGACCCCCTGTTGGACACATTACGGTTGCTGTCTACTTAAAGAAAGAGGCCTTCTGGGCAATCCTAGTAGTGGGTCTCTATATCTGACTGATAGATACTAACTGCCTAAAACATTAACACTTCCAGAGGTACCTGAAGTAAAGAGTTTTGTGAAGCCATACAGAATGACCTTTCTATGGCCTCAAAGAGCTTCTGGCAAATCATCTGGTAACTTGGAAGGGGGGCTATTGTTTATGTTCTTCTCTGCAACAGTGGTGACATTCTGACCTTAACTGGAAACACTGTTGGGAGGTGGAAGAAGCATGTTGATAAAGTTCCAGGTATGATAGATATGCCCTACTTTAAATATGTACTGCCAGATGCAAGTGATACTATTGGCTCCATTTCTGAAAATTAGATCACTGTGGCAATTAAACAGATCTAGGATAACAAAGTTACAATACTGGATGAGATCTAGCTTTAAATGTTGAAGGTAATGGATACTTCTAGTGTGTCATGGGTAATGTACCCTGTCATTGTTGGGTGAAAGATAAAGCCAGCACCTCCGGACTAGTATACAGATTTAGTAGTCCCCAGGATATGTCCCAGTTATATGGTGGTTGTGCTCCTGACTCTCCCAGAGAAAGCCTACACCAAGGTGCTCAGCTTTTGATTCAGGGGAAGTAATGCAGGTTCAACCCTAGCTGTGAAAAATCAGATCAACTATTTGCACTTGCACAGATAAAGGGGTGTCATGGAAGTTTTCTAGTGTAGTCTGCATGTGTTTTATGGACCTATAGAAGTCCTATAACAATGTACCCTGGAATGTTGTGTGGGAGCAACAGTATGGGATCCCACGGACCCTTATGCTGTATACTGTGAGGTCCCTGTATTTGTGGAGTGAGAGTAGTGTTTGCATTCCCAACATTAAAACAAATATTTTGAGGTGCAAATAGTATTCTATCAAGGGTGTGCCTTGTCTCCCTTCCGCTTTGTGATTTTCATGGACAGGATATCAAACAACAGCTAAGATTTGGAGAGTATCCATTCTACAGGCACGAGGGTTGTATCTTTGCTGTTTTCAAACAGTGTTTCCCTCTTGCATCTCTTGATTGTGACCTCCAGCATGGAATGGCTCACTGCTGAGTGCCAAATGGAGAAGATATAAATTGGAACCTCCAGATCAGAAGGCATTGTTCTCTTCTGGAAAACAGTGGATTGCTTCCTATGGGTGAGAAAGGAGTAGATACATTCAGTACAAGCATTTAAGTATATAAGATCTTGTTCAAGAGTGATGAAAGACAGGATGGGGGACTGCCATCAGCTGGGTGCTCAGGTGGCAGTACTGCAGGCATTGCATCAGACTGTTGTGTTAAACAAAGAGTTGAATCATTTGATTAAGCTTTCTATTTACAAGTTGGCCTATGCCCCAGCTTTATCTATGATCATACAAGTGGGCAATAATTGAAAGGTGAGCTTATAAATGCAAGTAGTGGCAGTAAGGTCCTTTATAGATGGTTGAGCTCACCCACTGTGATGGAATGAGAACCTCAGCAACTTGAGATTGACTTGGACTAAAGCTCTTGCTCTAACAAGTTAAGAAGAGACAGATGAAGTGGTTTGAGTACCTTACGAGGATGCCTCCTGGGTTTCTCCTGTTCATAGGTTCATAGGTGTTTACTAGGCTAACAACCACAAGGGCCTTTTTTAGCCTAGCCATGTATCTCAAATCTCTGACAAGTTCTGATACCCTTGATAAGTGTAGGCAGGGGGTTTGGGAGATGAAACATTTACAAGCAGGGGCCTGAAAGATAAACCATTTGCAGGCTGCCTATGTCCATTAGAGACAAAAGTGCCAAACCAGGGATGAATTTCCTTTTCCCCATCCAATTTTCCAGGTTGCACTTGAATTGGGTTAGGGAGGAACTCTGTTTCACATGGATCGGGAGCCTGTTCCTGAGACAGGGTAATCTCTGGGATACATACCTGTCTCTCCAGCAGGTCCTATTTATATCACAGACAAGGGCTAAGTCTTTAGAATGAGTAATTATGGTGCTGTTTGTTTTGTGGATATGCAGGAGGTCCATCAGAGTGTAGTCCGACAATGCCCTGTATGTCAGGCACAGATCTCCCCTCAAAAGCCTGTAGGAGACAGAATACAGGGATAGAGCATTGAGGTGGTCTGCACAGGACATTTTCCTTAAGTCCTGTACTCTTTTAGTGAGGAACCTCTGTGGACATTCCAATTGTTGGATATGCCTGGTTAGGTACATACAAAAGGGGACATTGTACTCAGTGACAGGTCTGATGAATGCCAAATACAGTGGAACAATGACTTCCTTGCACTTAGATGCCATACCTTTTTTTGTAAGTTGCGCAACATAGAATGATTTCCTCAATACTGTAGACACATGGTGGTCAAAGACTAGATTACTATCTATGTGTGTCCCTAAGTGCCTGACTACTGGGTCAACTCTAAGGGGTGTGTTGTCAATATGATAGTTACCAGGGGTGGATGACTTCCTGAAGGACACTGTTATGTATTTCTTGGCATTTAGTTTTTGTCCATGGCTCTGACACCAGTTGTCTGTGTCAGCCCCTCCTGGAGAACATTTTTGTTAGTGTGAGATTCAATGGCAGCTCCTAATTTACAATCATCTGCAAATTTCATCAGCCAGAGACCACTGACATTGGCCTTGACTTCAGCAAAGTAAATGCCAAAATAAAGTGGTCCAAGGACTGATCCCTGAGGGACTTCCCTTGAGACTGGCCTCTTTGTAGAGGTGGACTCCCCAGTTCTAACTTCCTGGGTCCTGTCTCTGAGCCAGTTGGCTATCCACTGGGTAACATACAAGTTTGCACCTAACCTCTTGACTTTGTCATCAATGCCTGAGTGGGGTATTGTGTCAAATGCCTTGGTCAGGTCAAGGTAGGTAGTGTGAACCATTTTGCCCTCATCCATTACTTTGGTGGCCTTCTCAAAGAAGTCCACCAGGCTGAGTAGGCATGATCAGCCCTTGATGAAACCAAAGTGGGTTGGGTCCAGTGTCTGGAGGTTTACTATATCACTATTGATCATCTCCATGATAATTCTTTCCATGCTGGCTCCATTTACAATGAGTTCTACATACAATTGTGTATTGCCTTTGAGGTTGTGGACATAGCTATAGAATACCTTGCAGCTCTCCTTGGCCTGGGAGGCCAAATTCACCTCAAATTTGACTTTGGTAGACTTTATTTGTCCTCTGAGATGTTTGTTTAGTTTGATAAATTTATTTTATCCTGCTGGGTGCTGCACCTCCTAATTTTTGTCATGATTTTCTTCCTTCTGTTATACAGCCTATTGATTTTGTGATTCCACAAGGGTGGTTATGCAGCTATTAACATGCTTGTACAGGGTTCTGTGAACAGTTCTGCATAGGCAGCAGTGTTCTCAAGGTTTATGGGGGCTTGAAAATTTGCCAGGTTATCCCTTAATAGCAGGAGGTTAGCGTTAGAGTAGTTCCTGAATATTCCAAGTTTAGCTGGGTATCCAGGGTTTATTTTTACTTCAGAGGATACCATTTTGTGGTCTGACCTTACCAGGGAAGACATTACAGTAGGGGGTGTGCAGCACTCTCCCATATTGGTGAGGAACAGATTCAGTGAGGTTGCACCCCTGGCTGATGTATTGACTATCTGGTTTATCTGGTGAAGCTAAACCAGGCATAGCCTGTTGAAGGAGGTCATGGGCAGACCCAGGACACCGTGGAGGGATTTTATATCTCAGCTTGCCTGGGAATACCTAGCATACCCTAATGTGAATTGCAGACTGTTTTTGTTGACTTTAAAGTCTGGTCTGCTCTATTGAGATTGCTACCTCTATGAACCTCACCAAGACAAATGGGTTAAAAAGTTAATGAACTGATGGCTAGGTTAGAATCAGTGTACTTTGTTGCTTCAAGATTTATATGAATAAAGTCCAAACCATCCAGTGCTTACATGAATCAAAATAATTGCTTAATGCAGAAAAGTTAGGTTGGTAGTTTGATCTTGTTACTTATTAAACAAATTGAATGTTATTGTGAAGGAAAACCTAAACAAAAGAAAACAATACATTGTCATCTAATTTAGATAGGACACCCAGGATGGGATTTAGAGACAAGAGTTGCATGCCTGTGCAGCATTAAATAGCATTCAACAGATAGAGCAACATGACCTAACTCTAATTACTTAAGGCCAATATAGTGCTGATATACTAAGCAAACAACTGCAAAGTAAATCAGAAGTGCCTCACTACAGGGAAGACTGGCACTTAGCACAATATTCAACCATCAATACAGAGGGGTGCATAATTAACATGAGAGATGTCATCACCAAGGCTAGTGTGACACAGTTCAAGCATGTCCATTCATATAGTGAAGTGCCTCATGGCTGCTACACCATATAACGGTGGTTGTGCAGGCTATGGACACCAGACACCTAGGGAAGGACAGGACATGAGATCCCCTGTACACAGCAGAAAGCATGGCAGCAGACAGTAAGTGGCAGTAGGGTGTGCATATCATTACAGGGTGCTAATAGGTAGATGCAAGAAGTGGTGTTGGGAGCTCATGCCCATTGCAGCAGAATTTACACGGGGAATTGAGCACAATACTTCAGTGACCTGTTAATCTGCTGCAGAATGTGTGGGAGTGGGATAGCCAGTGGCCATAGGAGAATGATTGTCTGACACACACACACACACACACACACACACACACACACACACACACACACACACACACCATAAGCACACAGGGGCTTACTATGGCCCCAGATAAAGGCAATGACTGGAAAAGATCAACAACCAGGAGACTGAGGTGTTATTGCAAGCCATTTACATGCAAGGCATGCATATCGTAGACAAAGGTGCCATGGACAAGATGGACTGGAATCAGATGGGCCAAGGACTGGTGCAGGACATCGGTGCAGTGAGTGACAAAAATAGGTCTCTGCAACAGGTGCAGCAAAGGATAACTGATGTGATACATGTGCAAAGGACAAGGCAAAAGACCTTATAAGGACATGTCCATCACAGTTGGTGGACATCCAATACAGAAATGGTTCACAGAAGTGGAGGAATTCATGGTGTCCCTGTTGAAGGAGAAGAAGTGGACAACCATACCTGTTGGTGGTCTGGATGTACTATAGGAGGTGGGATAAACAACAGTCATCTGATTGTCAGTAGAGGATGGACCAGGTTAGTACTATCAAGCATAATCCTGTATGATGCACATATGTATAATACAGTGCACTATGATGTGTGTGTGTCTGTGTGTGTGTGTGTGTGTATGTGTGTGTGTGTGTGTGTGTGTGTGTGTGTGTGTGTGTGTGTGTGTGCGAGACAGGACTAATTTAGCAATTGACCTTCTGTATATCTATCCTTTCAGGTATCAATGGACTGCAACTATAACAACCCACTTGTCAATAGATGTATGTCTCCATAAGCCATATAAATATAAAGTTATCCAGCACTGTGCATTTCATTGGGTATGCTATTGATATATGTGTAAAGGCTGCCAAAGATACATGTTCATGGTGTCACAGATTCTACTGGTACAGGGGTGAGCACAATGAGACAGCACATGCCTGATGTCAGCAAGTCTCTTGTAGATGATAATGATGATGGAAACACACATATGACACATTCCAATGACACAGTGACTCTGTCTACATCACTACCATGGGAAGGCTCACCTACACACCAACACCCAACCTCTCCTCCCAGGAAGTACAGGAGGAACCCACAACACCGGCAAGTGCAGGCTGGCATTTATGTAACTATGAGTCCCACCAGCGTTCATCATTAGTCACTATGCCTTACAGCCTCTGATGATTGCATTGCCTCTCATATGCTCATACTCTCTATGAGGGAGAGATGGGGGGTGGGGTTGTAGCACCACTGTGACTCCAGATACAGAAGTTATGTATTTACTATAATGTTAGATCTGTGTTGTTGTATTCCATCTATTCCTCAGCAGATGGGTCACATATCAGGCTTTGAACAATTCAAAGCTTTGCATTCAGTACCCAGGATCCTCCCCTACTCATAATCCCCATACATAGAGCAAGCAACATCACATCAAGTTTGTTTGTCCAAAACCATTTGAAACATCAAGAGTAGATTATGAAAACATAATCATGCATTTAAATGGAAAAGGAGGTCGCCTACAAAAGGAAAGCCAGACTTAACCTCCAGGAGCCAAGACAAGGTCAGCTAGATCCATCTCAGAATGAAAACATAATAAAGAAACAATGTTTACAAAAGATTAGGAGGGGGATGATGTGCTAGCAGTTAAGGAAACAGAATATGACAACACAGATCTAACTTCATGGTAAGTATATAAATTTTGTATTTGATGTTGTCTTTTCTGTCCCTTCCTTAACAGATGGGACAGATTCCTGAGCTACCTTTATACTCAGGAGGCCTCATGGCAAGATTTTCCTGAACACAGCTGAAGCAAAGGAGGCCCTGAATCTAGACTGGATATCTAATGTATAGTGTGAGGTGAAGGTATGGATATTTGATCAGATAGTTGCTGCACACATATATCATCAATTGGGGCACTAGAGAAGAAACCTGTAAATGAAGCCACAGATCTTGTAATATGAGCCTTAGGGGTCAAGGGGAGTGATAACTCTTTTTCTTGATAAATGAAAGAAATGCAATAACTCAACCAACAAGATGCTGTGACTTTGGAAATTGCTTTTTCCAATCTGGCTTTGGAAAAGGAGGCAAACAAATGATTAGATTTTCTGAAAGATTTTGTCCCATGCAAATAAAACTGCAACTAGCAGTGAACATCTAGGAAATGCAAGGTATATTCACCCTTGTTTGAAAGATTTGGGAAGAAGCCTGGCAAATGTACAGCCTGATTAATGGATGATTCAGAAACCACCTTAGGGAGAAAGTATAGATTGTTTTTTAAAAAAAAAACTTTTGTCTTTGTGAAAAATTAGATAAGGATGTCTTGAGGAAAGGGCATGTAATACAGAAATTCTCCTAGCAGAAGTGCTAGCTACTAAAAATAAAGTTTCTCACAACAGAAATTTCTTATCAGTTTTAGCAGCAGGTTCAATGGGGAGGGCCCATCAGAAATTGCAAAACAATAGTAATGTCCCATAGAGGAACTGAATCTCTTAGCAGCAGATGAAGAAGACAATTACTCTGGAGAAATGCCTTGGATAATCTAAGAGAAGCTATGAGTGTAGGTTCTTCCCCCAATGGAAAGAAGACGTGGTGGCTAATTGGATCTTGATAGTGGAATAGTTGGCTCCACATTGAAAAAGGCATGCCAGAAAATCCAAAATTGCTGGGAGAAAGGGTGAAAATGGTCAATGATTTCCTCCATAGCCCAAACAGAAAACCCTTTCCATTTTCTCTTATAGAGTTTCCTGGTGAAAGGTCTTTGTGAGGAAAATAGAATATAGACAATGGAAGGGGAAAATCTGGACTGCTGAACCATCATTGGAATCGGAGAAGCCATGCGGTTAATCTCAAGACTTGAATGTTTGGGTGAGGTGATCCCAATGGGTGAGACAGTATGTCTGGGTTTGAGCTGAGCAACAAGGGAGGGGTAAGTAGATGAGGCCAGGAGAAGGGGAAACCACACTTGTTGAGGCCATTAAGGTGCTATGAGGATGACCTTGACCTTCAGTAGTGACATTTTCTGTAGGATCTTTGGGATCGATGATGTTGACGGAAAAGTTCTAAAGGAATCCAGGGGCAAAGGTTGTATGAGAGCATCCCCCTCATGTGGTATTAGAACAAAGAACTGGTTGGATTTAATGTTCAGGAGAGATGCAAATAGACTGCAACAAGACTAGCCCCAATGGCTGAAAATCTGCTCCATTACAAATGGATTGAGGGAACAATTGTGAGGAAGTAGAATGGATCTGTTCAACCTGTCCACAAGAATATTGGACTTCCCTGGGCTATGCATTGCTATAAGAAAATGTCGGGAAGATATTGCCCATTGCCAAAATTTCATGACCTCTCAAAGATAAGACCTGGTTCATCCCTGTTTGTTGATGTACCAAACCACAACATATCTCTCAACCTCTTAGAGCAAGAATTCTGGAAAAAGCCATTAATAAAAGTGGGACAAAGAACCAAAAATAGGGGCAATTTTTAAATATTGCTCTTAAAAACTTAGAAAGTTGATAGAATAACAGGTTTTACAGTAGCATGTTACTGGAGGCATGTCCATATTCATTAAGGATATCCACACCTCCAGGCTAGTTGCTCAGCATAATGCATCCAAGATTATCCAAGTGCAGCTAACTCTGGTCAAGACCGCAATCCAAATTGTAATTTGCTACAGATCCCACACCATGCTCCAGGATTCCCACTCCTCATTTCTTGATACACTGGAAAATATTAGGGTACAACCCAACACCCTAATAATGGGTGATTTCAACTACCCCACCATTAAATGGGAAAACTACTCATGTACCAACTCTTTTACTCAATGTTTTCTGTAATTCATAAATTCCAACACCTTGGATCAACTTATCCACACCCCCACCAGGGGCAGCAATATCCTAGACCTGGTCATTACCAGCATGGGCAACCAGTGTTCCACACCAGAGGTCAATTCCTCGTTGGTCAGATCCGACCACAAACTAATCACCCTAGACATCCACATCCCACCCCACCCCCATTAGGGAAACCACTGTAAAAAAATTCTCCAAAGCCAACTTCACGCTTCTTAAGACAGAAGTGGCAAACTTCACGACACCCATGCAGATGGACACTAGAGGTACGACTGCTGAATCCCACACAAATGCACTTTATAAGCTCTTACATGAGTGCATGGATCCTGCTATCCCTAATATAACCAAGATGCTATCCTCCAAAAAAAGTAAGCCAATCTGGTGGTCCCCTGTCATAAACAAATTCTACAACAGAAGAAAGAAACTGTTGCAAAAAAAGAGTAAAATCCCATGATTGGAGAAACACCCTGGCCAGCCTCAGTAAGAAGCTGAGATACCTCATAAAATCCTCCAAAGCTAGTTACGAAAGCAAAATCACCACTGATTCTAAAGACAACCACAAAGCATTCTATAGCTATGTCAAGAATCTCAATGACAACACTCAGATCTGCTCTGAGTTACAGCACAATGGCACTAAATATACAGAACCAACTGATATTGCCAACATCCTGGCAGATAGGTTCAGTGTTAACTTTACCCCCTTCTCACCCCCTAAAGGGCCCATCTCTATAATGGAAGAATGCAAAGTTCCTGTAATCATGGCTGCACAAGTAAAAAAACACACACTCCAAAGCCAAGAACACAGCATCCATGGGACCTGGCAACATCCCAGGCTGCATTCTACACAAACTACAGAATGAACTGGCACCCCACCTAAGCACCATGTTCAATCATAGCCTCACCTCAGGGTTTGTGCCCACTGAATGGTGCACAGCAACAGTGATCCCACTACACAAAGGGGGAGCCATCATGGACCCCGGGAACTACCGCCCCAATTGGCCTGACGAGCCTGGTCTGCAAGGCCATGGAACGTATCATCATGGAAATTATAGACAAAGACATTGGTAATCTCCAAACTCTGGACCCCACCCAGTTCAGGTTTGTAAAAGGCTGATCATGTCTTCTAAACCTGACAGACTTCTTTGAAACAGTCACCAAAGCCGTAGACAAGGGTAAGGTGGTTCACACAGCCTACCTAAATCTCACCAAGGCTTTTGACACCATCCCCCACTCTGGAATTATAGATAAACTCACTAAACTAGGTATGAATCCCTATGTCACAAGATGGGTTGTTAACTGGCTCACTGACAGAACCCACACTGTGAAAGTAGCAGACTCCAAATCTGACTTCAGACCAGCGACACTTGGAGTACCACAGGGTTCAGTCCTGGGTCCTCTCCTCTTTGGTATCTACTTTTCTGAAATACAGACTAACACAGAAGGTTTTTGGCTAATGAAGTTCACAGATGACTGCAAACTAGGAGCCATAATCGAAACTCCTAATGATGTGTGGGCATCCTACAAAAGGGCCTCACTGAGACAGATGCCTGGTGTCAAAGCCATGGCCTCAAGCTCAATGCCAAAAAGTGCATTGTCATCCCGTTTGGTAAAAACTCTGTACCCATGAGCTACCACATAGGTGGTAGTCTACTTAATGCTGAAAGTGTGATAGGAGACCTTGGGAAACAGGTGGACAGTAGTCTCTCCTTTGATAATCACATTGCCACAGTAGTCAGGAAATCCTTCTGCATAGCACACCTCATCAGAAAAGGTTTCTTATCCAAGAAAAAAGAGGTCATTGTTCCCCTCTACTCATCACTCTTTAGATCCATTATAGAGTACAGCACCCCTTTTGGTATGTACCTCACAAGACATCTACAACAACTGGAAAAGCCGCAGAAATATCTCACAAAGAAGATTACCGGCCTCAAACATTGCTCTGTCACATATCGTCTACTCAGAGGCGATCTCTGCCTAAAGTACAAAGCTATGTCAAACCCAGAGCTGTTGGACATGCTCCACTTAAAGAAATCCCAATCCCTCTAAGCTACACGATCTAGGGACCTAAACCTTGTCACCACAATAAACAGAACATGCTGGAGGGATAGATTCCTGTCCCAGAAACTTCCCATACTCTGAAACAAACTACCTATCTATATTAAACAAAGCTCCTCATTAGCATTCTTCAAGAAAAATCTTGATGATTGGATGGGAAATAGGAAATTCACCCCGGGGATCACCTCTGTGGCTCTGCCCAACAGGGGCACAGGAAAATAATTTTATTGGATGGTGAAAGCCAGGGTCCCTTTTTGGCTAGGCTTATATAAGCCCTAGGGCTAATAGCCTAGTACCTACCTATGAAACTATGAATTTTTCTGAAGGATATGGCGTCTGAAACTCAAATGTCTGTCATTATTTTCTAATTTCAATCTTTAATGATTTGCCTGGCCTGTGGAAGGGGAAGAGTGAAAGGACATCCCTGATGAATATGTGGAGAACTTATCCACCACTGTATATTATCTTTCCAAATGTTTGTGAGGATGACCGGATAGGAAATCTGTTGCTTTCTGATTGACCATTAGACTGCTAGGGTCCATTAAAAGACTTGCATGTAGATCCTGGGTAATGATACCAAAGCAATGGAGGTAGACATGTAGCCTAAAAGGAGAAGAATTATCTTGGCAGTTCGCTTCCAGTAGGGCAAGACTTGTTGAGCTTCTGGCAGGGGGATGAGATCCGTGTTTGAGAGAGTTTTGCTGTCAGAGATCCTGTGTCCAAAAGTGTCTCAATGAATTCCAGAGACTGAACTAGAGCACTTTGGGGAAAGGCCTTGCAAACTAAGCATGATACATCTAGGTGCAAGGCAGTACAAACATTTGCTGCGTGCATCCGAATCAGGGAGTTTATATGTGCATGACACACTTCTTAAAGCAGGTGGGTTTGTCAGCCATAATGAAAAGGCCAAACTAAGCAGTGAAAAAAGGAGAACAAGAACTGTAATACACTGCTATCCTAAACCTATTGTCAAGCTATACTAATATTATACCACTAAGTACAATAATCGCACAACATTTGAGTAATAGATGTTTATTTTGTTTTACAGCTACCTACAAAGGCTACAAAATATTACAGAAATAAATGGAAATAAAGAAGGCACTTATCAGAAGTATAAAGTAAATCAAGTTTTTAACACCTACACCTGAGTACCAAAGATCCATCCAGAACTGAAAGCAGCAAATGAGATCTTAGGTAGCTCGTTCTGCACATGGGGAATATAAGTAGTTGGAGGAGGCTGAGCTCCAGATCCAAAGCCTTGAAGTAGCCAAAGCTGGATCCAAGATCAGACCTAGACCATTTCTTGAGGAATGTATGGAAAAGACAACATTAGATCAATTCCTAATCTAGCTACAGCATTTGAAATATATCAACATAAGAAGTCAATCCCACAGGCATGGATAGCTCCTGCCAACATCATTGTGGAGATTGTGAGTGTGGTCTGTTGCTTGTGTGATGATGCACAACACCTGCACAATGACATGAAGTCTAGGACCAGAGAGCTGATATAGCTGTTCAAATCTTTGCTAGCAAATGTAGTCTCCATGGGGACTTGGAAAAGACACATCTCAACCACCCTCTGGTCTGCCATTGCAGGCTATGCAGTAGGTGGCAGTGGGATGGTCCAACTGCAAGGTGGTCTGGCACATGTCACTCCTGTATACACTACACAGACCCACGCTGAGAGGCTTCACAGTTAGCTATGGTTAGATAACTTACCTCACAAGACCACTGATAGTATAACTTCCATAGTCTGTGATGCTTCTTGTAACCAGTACCTTAGACGTTCTCCAAGCTGTTCACAAATGTTCTCATAAAATACTTTCATTATTTCCTATGAGCACACAAAGTACTATTCCTGCTTCTAGTCATTGTTCAAATCATAGACCATGATACTCCACCTGATGTTGACATGGTACAGCACTTCAGAGTGCCTGCAATCAATTCCCTGCCACAGATTGCATCAAGCTCTATCAATGCAGGCCACCATAGCGTACATCATCTATAGTCACAATGTGGCAGCTTAACTCCACCCTTGGAAGAGCTGAGGCCTGATTCCCGAAAATCTGCTAGCAGAGTAAGTCACTACTGAATTCATCTTTCATGAACCTATAGACTGCATTAATCCCCAGGACTGCAGGTCACCATAGTGGATACCACCAACAGTCACTGATTCCCCACAATCTGATCACAGCTTAAGTGGCTACTGAATTTTCCTCTCATGAACATACCCTATATTATAGTGTTGCTGTCTGCTATTACTTTGTCACTCAACCATCACTTCAAGTGATGATGATTGTGCCCTGCCCACTCCCTAACCTTGTTGGGTATGATATCTGATGCATCGCATGTCCATCCTATGCACTGCCTTGTATAACCTGGATATGATATATTACAAGCTATATTGTCTTTGTCATAGCTCATAATTATGGACCATATGCCACCTCTTCACCAGGGTCACAATGCATCTTGCCCACGTCCACTTTGTAAGTAGTACTGCTGCTGTTATTTTCATCCCAGGACTCTACAGCTTTATCTTCCACTGGTGGTCCTACTGTTATGCTACCCTGTGCTGGGCTCTTTCCTTGCTGTTGTGAATGTTTAAGCAGTGCCATATTATGCAGCATAGAACACACCACAAAGATTCATCAACAGGTGTCTGAGGCATGTTGCGGCACCCTTCCAAATTTATCAAGGCAGTAGAAGCATCCCTTCAATTGTTCAATCACATGCAGAATAGCATTCTGTGTGTCTGCAGAGGCAGTATTACACACCATTTCCACCATGATCTGGGGGTTGCAAATATGGGATCATCTAATTGGTAGTATCCATAGCATGTAAACAGGGATCAGGCCACATGTAAGGGTGTGACTGTTGTGTGTTATAACTGACATCAGTTATGTTTTGGAGATGATGACCATGGGGCCTTGATGACAAAGTGTATGCAGTCTACAGCTCCCAGAACCCCAGGTAATTGGGCTACAGTATAAAACAGCTCCAAATTAATGGTTTTCTCCCCTATATTCCTGGAAAACCAGATATGCTCCTCTACATGCTGTAGCATAATGTCAAAGAACTGATGCTTAACATACCCACAGTTATTTTTTGAAAGGTCCGTTTAGCCAGGATGGTTAATGCTACACATACTTTTGTACCCACTGAAATGGGCAATCCATGCATTTCCTTTGATTTCACTTTTGGGAGACACAGTTTGATTAGCTCTCATATTGTCTTCCTGTCCACCCAATACTGGTTCACTATGTGCTGGTCCTGGCATGTAAGAACCAATAGTCTCTTCTGCATAGCGCTTATGGTTGTAATGTTCAAATCACAGGCGCTGGTGCTGACTAGCATATGTTAATTGGCTACAACTCCTGCTGCTACTCCTAGCATATTCATAGCCTTATACAACACAACTCACACATGTTCAGAAAAGGTTTGCACTATGTGCCAGAGTGCTTAAATTTGCTTGTTTTATATTTCTGAATCACTCCCCCGTTTGAATTTTGTAATTTGCATGACATCATTAGCATAGAATTCCTCATTTCCATATCATTATGCAGTCATTTGCAAGTTCTACATTCTGCACTGCTTTTCATATTGCGTGCCCATGCTGTGTCACTGAATTGCCCACACTCTGGGCACTACTGCTACCTGTGATAACGTGCACTATATGCCTATGAATTTTCACCATAATCTGTAGAGAATGTTATTTTTGTCTTGGTTATTTTAATTCCTACCCTGATATGTTTACATTATTAATTAATATTTATTTGCCTTTGATTACTGGGGAAGTCCTGCTGGGCAAAGCCCCTTTTCATCGGAGGTCTGGGAAGAAGAGTTCTATATTATACAGATTTGCACAGGTTAGCATGAGTTAAAAGTAAAAATATACAAAATAACACTTGTCTGTGTATAATGTAACACAGGCTCACCATAATTCATACACAGTTTAGTCCATACAACATGTAAGCTCACCTCTATAGAATATTTAGCATTATTTTACAGTGTATTTAAATAGTCACATTTTAGTTTTAGTACATAGACAGCAAATAAAGTACATGCGCATTTCAGCCTAACAGTTAACATAGAGTTGAGACCTGTAATCACAAGAAAAAATGTGTTAAGATTTTTATGATACGAGTTTGGTCTGACTACATAAGGGTGGGACTGAATACTGGGGTTGATACCCATACTATTTTGTGATAGATGTGCTTTCACTGAGATTTTAAATTGTATGTGGGGTGAGATTTCGAATAAGTATGCTTATTACTGGGATTGCTTCAAGTGCAGGAAAATTTTGTTGATAAGTGAGTTTTCAATGAGATTTTAAACTGAAGATGGGATGTGATAGTTCTGATATCTGTTGTGTTCGAGTTCCAAAGTTTAGCAAACTGTACAGAGTGGAGGCAGCTAGCATTACAATTTTTTACATTTCTGAGTGAACACAAGTGTTGGATGTTCATTGTGTTTCACTGTTGCAGTCATTATAGTTGGATTATCCTGCTGGCAGGCTACCCGCAGTCGGCCCGAATTCCAAAGTCCTGGTCCGGCATCGGTTGCTGTCGCCTCTTCCCTGACGTCAGTGCGCCAGGGGTATAAAAGATGCAGCCGATGCCATTTTCTTCACTCTTTCTTGCCGCGCGGTGCTCGAAGCAAAAGCAGTTCGCAAGTGCTGGTCGGCCGACTCCTGAGATTTTCTAAATCGAATTTCAGAACCGAAGTCTTCATTAAAGCTAAGTACCCCGTTGGGGAAACTTTTTTCTTGCTCCAGACCGATGTCAGAAAAAGTTAACAATTGTATTTCTTGTGGGAAGCAAATACCTCATAAGGATTTTCACTCTTACTGTATTCCTTGCCTAGGCCCTGACCACAACATTGCTTGTTGTTGGTTTTGTGCTAGATTTAACCAACGCACTATTAAGCGTCGGTACGATTTTGCCTTTCATTATTTCGGCTGCAGATTCAATTATACAATGCCATTGGAACAACCGACGACCAGAGTGTCTAAAAAATGCAAGGATAAAGACAAGGACAGGCATCCAAGGTCCAAAACCGACGATGAGGCTTCTGCTAAGCTAGTCGTCGGTTCGCCGGTTCTCAGTGAGGCACTTTCGCAGCCCCTGACACCCACTACCTCAGAGCCACAGGCTGCTTCCGACTCCCAAGTGGAGCTGACTGGGCCTCTGGAAACTCAAGGTATTGGATCCTCGGAAAATATTCCCTCAAATGGGTCTGGAGCCGCTGTGCAGGCATCGGCTTCTGAGGGTGTCTTCAGACCAACTCAGTTATATGTAAAGCCATCTACAGCTTCTAAACCAAAGACTAAAGCAGCTCTAAAGACAAAGAAACAAGTACAGCATTCTCCAGGACAGGCTTCCATGCCTAAAAAACAAATGCTCAAAATGGCCGAAGACCTTATTACTTTGATCAGGGGTTCCCATCCTCCTCCTGATCAGAGGCCTAGGCAAGAGACAGAATATGAATCTTCAGATCAGGTTTCTATTTCCTCTGATTCCTCCTCCGATCAGGAATATTCTTTTCCTCCCTATGAGGATTCTAATGCTGAAAAATCAATTCCTTCAGCCTCTCCTCCTGAAGATTTCTCATTTGGGGAAATCCTGCATACCATGAGGGAGCACTTTCATTGGGAGAGCCAGGATTACTCAGAATCTAAGAAAAGGCTCAGAGATTTTCTTTTACTTCCTCAGCATAGGCCCCTTGCTATTCCCCCTGTTCTGGACATTGTAGATGATGTTTTTTTCTGAGTCAAGCCTGTCTCCACACTCTATAACCCCTGTATAGAGTAAAGCCTGACAGATACTACAGGGTCCCAGATTCCCATAAATTTCTATATAAAAACCCTGCTGCTGACCCAGAAACCATATATCATGGTCCTAAGGGTGTCAAAGCTTCCACTGCTAAAAACCCTGTCCCTTCTGATAGAGATTCAAGAGCACTGGTCAGATGGGGGAAAAAAGTTTACACTTCTGCTACTTTGGCTGTAAGGGCATTAAATTATCAATTTCATATGCTTAAATATCAGCAATACTTAATGTCACTTTTGAAACAGAAAATGTTGTCTAACTCTGAATGTACAGAAAACAAGGAAATGCAGGATTTATTGCATGCAGCTGAACACATGGGAAAACATACTTTGCAATGTGGTTTTGATTCTTTGGAGGCCTCTTGCAGGGTCGCTGTAATAGATTCTGTGATTAGGAGGCATGCTTGGTTAAAGGAACAGAATCTGCCTGATCACATTAAACCAAAATTATTAGATGCTCCATTACAGCATGATACTTTGTTTGGTGTTAAAGCAGAAGAGGTGTTGAAGAAAATGGAAGATAAAGCGAAATCTATGCAGACAGTTAAGGATTTCTTACAGGTACAGCCTCCCGGATTTAGTAGGAACTGGCCTTCAAAAAATTGGTCCTTTCCAGTGTCAGACAGGCCATAAAGAGGCAGATACAGATGCCCTAGAGGCAGATCCCAGCCCCAAGGCTCATACAGGCCTAAGCAATGGGGTGCTTCTACCTCCAAAAGCGGAGAAGACAAAACTCAACCTTATAGGAAACAGTCCCAATGACTTCCCTCTACCAGTACCAAGCACTTACCTTTTGGAAGCTCCCTTAGGGGGAAAACTAGCACTTTTTTTCACAAAACTGTCACATGATCACCCAGGACAAATGGGTCTTGAATATAGTGTCTCAGGGCTACAGGTTCCATTTTCACACCCTGCCAAAGGCAAGAGGCATGCCAGACCTGCCACACAATCAATGGGCAGACGCACAAAAACAAGTTTCATCCCTCATGGACATGGGGGCCATTCAGCGAGTTCCACTACAGGAGCAGGGACAAGGATTTTACTCATGACGTTTCCTGGTGCCCAGAAAGGACAAAGCCTGGAGACCAATACTGGACCTGTCTATTTTAAACACTTTTCTGGATGTTCCAAAATTTAAAATGTTGACTCTGCAACAACTTCTGCCCATGCTGGGAAAGAAAGCTTGGCTTGTAACTTTGGACTAAAAGAGGCATACCTGCATGTCCCAATCAGACAATCTTGCAGAAGATACCTCAGATTCATAGCTGGATCAATGCACTACCAATTCTCTGCACTGCCCTTTGGCTTATCTACTGCGCCCAGGGTCTTCACAAAATGCCTGGCACCAATGCAGACAAAGAGGAATTCAAATATATCCCTACTTGGATGATTGCCTTATTCAAGCAGAGAACAAGGACATTTTACTAAATCATCTGGCGTTTGTAAAAAGATTGCTAATTTGCCTAGGGTACACAGTAAACGAAAAGAAATCAAAGCTAGTACCCTCACAAGAGATAATATTCCTGGGTACAAGCTTAAATACAACTGCCCAGATGGCTTATCTCATGCCAGACAAACAAAGGCTACTGACTTCTTACTTCGAAATGTTGGCAACAAAAACTCAGTTATCTGCAAGAAGAATTCTGCAGGCTTTGGGCTTCATGGCATCATGCATTCTGTTAATTCCATATGCAAGACTGCATATGAGGAAACTACAATGGTATCTAAAAAGTGTTTGGACTCAGCATTGCCACAGCCTGGAAAAATTAATTATACTCATTCCCTGCCTGCAACAGGAGTTTCGATGGTGGGCACAGACCTGTCACCTCAACAAGGAACAGCCATTCACCTTACCCACAGCCAGGCAAACACTAACAACAGACGCATCAGATTATGCCTGGGGCGCCCACATGCAGGAAAATGTATTCAGGGCACATGGCTCACAAGCCAGATGCATCTTCATATCAATCAAAAAGAGATGCTGGCCGTTCAGAATGCCCTGACAGCCTTCAAGGATCTACTTCATCCATGACAACTGCTGATAAAGACGGACAATACTACAGTCATGTGGTACATAAACAGGCAGGGAGGCACACATTCCTACCCCCTCTGCAGACAAGCCATGACTTTGTGGAACACAGCATTGACTTATCAAGTACACCTGCAAGCACAATTCCTGCCAGGAAAGACAAATACTCTGGCAGACGAACTAAGCAGAAACCTCATGGATCCTCACGAGTGGAAACTAAATCCACAAATCTTCAGCATGATAACAAAGGAATGGGGATGCCCAGACATAGATCTATTTGCCTCCCCTCACAGCTGCCAACTACAGAGATTCTGCACAAGGACTTATCACAAGCAAGCATGGAAAGTGGATGCTCAGCTGGAAAACCCTTACAGTATATGCCTTTCCTCCTCTGCCTCTCCTCCCCAAGGTACTCCTAAAGGTCAGACAAGAGAAGCCAAAAATGATGCTGATTGCCCCAGACTGGCCCCGCCAGCACTGGTACCCAATCCTAAAGAGCTTGTCTCAAGGCCCAGCCTGGACATTGCCCCAAATTCCTCACTTACTGACCCAACAAAACAATCAGATTCTGCATAGCCAACTCAGAACCCTAAATCTGACAGCATGGTGGATAATGTAACCATTCAGAACACACCTCTCTCTAAAGCAGTTATGGATGTCATCTTGGAAGCCAGGAGGCCCAGCACCAGAAAGTCTTATGCAGCAAAATGGAAGGGATTCTGTGCTTGGAACCAGGCACAGGGAATTGACACGCTTGTACCAAATATTCCTCAGATTTTACAATACCTAACTGAGATGCTGGACAAACACCTATCCTTTTCATCTATTAAGATCCATGCCTCTGTCATTTCAGCTTATTACAATACAGACCCGCCTATTTTTTCACATCCACTACTAAGGCAGTACCTCAGAGGAGCCAAAAACATAAGACCTCCAAGGAGAGCACCAATACCTGCATGGGACCTCAATTTTGTTTTGGAAAACTCACACTGCCTCCTTTTGAGTCAGCCAATACAGCTGAGATAAAATTCTTATCGTGGAAAACAGCTCTGCTCCTAGCAATAACTTCGGCTAGAAGAGTCTCAGAGTTACAGGCACTAATGGCTGTGGAACCTTTTATAATATTCCATCCAGACAGGATTTCTCTAAGGACAAACCCAACATTTATGTCTAAGGTAGTGTCCAGCTTGGCTCTTAACCAAACCATTCATTTGCCTACCTTTTATCCAAACCCACAGAATAAGGGGGAGAGACTTCTCCATTCTTTGGACATACACAGACAGCTACGCTTCTACTTGGACAGAACTAAAGCTTTCAGAAAGACTGAGCAACTCTTAGTGGCATATGCTGCAGGATCACAAGGAAAAGCTATCTCAAAGCAGACTATTTCAAAATGGATAGGCCACTGCATTCGTTTCTCTATTCACAACATGGCAAATCAGTGCCTAAGGGCATTAGGCCACATTCAACCAGGGCAGCTGCCACTTCAGCAGCCTTCCTCAGAGGAGTACCAACCAGGGACATTTTGGCGGCTGCAACTTGGACTTCAGTGCACACTTTCACAAAGTACTACTACCTACCTCTTTACTCTAAATCCAGAGCAGGCTTTGCCACTGCAGTTCTGCAGGGCCTCATAGCCCCTCCTAATTCTATTTAGGCCCAGCCACCCAACCTCAGCTTTGGGATTCAACCCAACTGTAATGACTGCAACAGTGAAACACGATGAACATAGTACAGTTGTGTACCTACCATAAATGTAGATGTTTGGGTGTACTCACTGTTGCAGTCCAGGTTACCCTCCCACCATCCCCCTTTCATTGCTGGGACTAATCTCTACTTCTCTATTCTATACAACCTATGTGGTGTATTTGCTTGTAGATGAAGGTAATGTTTATGTTAGTGCATGCTTTTTTATTGACATAATTTTTAGCCTACCCTTTTGGGGGCACCTGACATCTGGGGCAAGAAAAACTGAAGAAAATGGCGTCGGCTACATCTTTTATACCCCTGGCGCACTGACGTCAGGGAAGAGGCGACAGCAACCGACGCCGGACCAGGACTTTGGAATTCGGGCCGACTGCAGGTAGCCTGCCAGCAGGATAACCCAACTGTAATGACTGCAACAGTGAATACACTCGAACATCTACATTTATGGTAGGTACACAACTGTACTTTCACTGAGTGCAATTCTCTGTGAGATGAGTACCACTTTAATAATTGGGTGGTGGCAGGCAGCTGCATGAATTATAGAGAATGTTGTGGGCACTCTTAAGCACGCCTCTCAAATGTCAGATTTTCACAGAATGTCTAGATTCGTGTCTCATATTTTTGATCTGTTATTACCTCGCAGCACGAGGTTCTCCCGTTCGATTCTCAGCTGGGCTTGGGAGTGCCTTCTGTGTGGAGTCTGCATGTCCTCCCCGCGGTTGGGTAGCATTCAAAAGACATGCGTGCGTAAATGGGCATGCCTTCATTGCAGGTTGGGCGTTGAGCTGGCACCTCGGCATTTCGTAAAAAAAATCTACTGCCAATCATTACCGGACCGGAGTTCCACTGTGGCAACCCCTTACCGGGAAAAGACAAACAACAACTAAGGACTGAAATCACTAAATAATGACACACATTTGAATTTCTGACTTCAGAAAATACATGCTAACACAAATCCTATTATTCTAGCAACATTCTAACTTTAGAAGAGCAATATTTAAAATCTGTCCCTAATTTTGGGCATTTGTCTCCCTATTATTTTAGGTTTTGTCCAGATTTCTTGTGTTAAGAAGTTGAGAGGCATGCTCTTAAGATGAGTGAAAGCTAGTAAGTTAGGTAGCTCCAGACAGATAAGGGACTGAAGCGCAAGACAGCAATGTGTTTGATTAATGTGGTTACTTGCAAACTTAGCAGTTTTATTATAAGATTACTCCAGTATGTCTGAGAGAACAGTGAGTTAGTGAACTCTGATGAAGAGCTTCAAAAACTCTTGAGAACAGATAGGTCTGAGCTATGGTCTTACACGTATATTCTGAGTAAGTTTTGAAATTATAAAGAAGTCCTACTCAATGGCTGTTTTTTGAAGTGCATGTTGAATGTCCTGATCAAATTTTAAACTATGGTCAGTTAATATCCTGGTAGTTCTGTACTTTGTACTATATCAGTTCTAAAGGTATTGACTGGTAAATGTTAAGTTGCTATAATTTGGCTACTGGGTTAGAGAAGAAAACACTATTAGTTTATTTTTATTTGGATTTAAGAACAGTTTAGATTGTTAAAACAGCTTTCAGTTTTTGAAAAGCAATGCTGTAGGTCGACTGAGATTTTCAGCTGAAGAGGCTGTACATATTAGAGCTGAGTCATATGCACACTGGTATAGACTGGCCGAATGAGATGCTGTATGCATTTTATCCATAAAGTTATCAAAGAGCAAAGGTCTTAACACTGAACCTTTCAGCACTCCTACTTTTATTTCCTGAGGAGCCGAGGGCTCCTCAGCCCAGCATACACAGCTTGTTCAATGGTCGAAATAACTCTAAAACCAGTTTTTGGTGAGGCCAAGTTGCTTAAGACTAAGTAATGGTATGTGCTATGAGACTGTAAAAAATAATTTGGATAGGTCAAAAATATGGATGTAACCATTTCACTTTGAGTTTGTCTTTCACAAATATAGCTTATGAAAGTTAATAATGCTGTTTCTATAATATGGTTTAGCCTAAATCTGTTGTGGCATGGAAGATAATTTGTGCTGTTAGGTAGTTTATCAGCTGTAGGTGAATATATTTTTGTGAACTGCAACTTCTTGAAGAAAGCAATTTCTATTGGGCATGCAATGGCTTCTGCAACTGTTTTGAGATATTCCATTGGTAGGTTATCAGCTACTAGAGAGGTGAGTTTAAGCTTTTGAATTTTTTTCATCATGGTGGCAGGAGTTGTGGTTATCAAGAAGGTAGGACTCACAGTGACCATGTTGCTTGCATGTTAGGTGTGTTGGGTTTATTAAGGGAATTAGCCACATGTATGTAGTATGAATTAAAACTGCACGCTATGCTGTAGTCTATTTCATGTGTAAAAGGGCATGATTGTGATTCTTTTACCGGGCTGTGTACGTTTATTGATTGTTGACCAAACTAAACCTTTAGTATGGCATGTTTTAGTTAGGTTCCACAAGTGCCAATATTGATGCATATTTTTGTTGTTTTTCTGTGTCAGTTATTTCAAGCTTTATCTTTATTGCGTATTTTTTTTATTTATTTTTACTGCTGAGGAATGGAAGGGAAGATTTTTGAAGTTATTTACTGTGACATCTAAAAGTAGTATTTTTAATGGTCACTAGTTGCTATGCTTAAGAATAGACAAGAAAGTTCTTTACTGAATTTGGTTGCATTTCCAGACTATTTTATGTAGCAGAATATCATCCATGGGAATCTCTAAAATACGACCATTTATAAGGAGGAGCAGGCAAATATGCACAGTCACCATGTCCTCAGCACTAATCAAGTAAGACTTTTTATTAGATTCCTCCCAAGCTATCCCACGGTTTGCCTTCTGCAGTAGAAGGGTAAGACCCCTTTCAGTCCATTAGACAGATGTTAGTGCTGTCTATATCTGTAGAAGCAGCTGACTACTATGAGTAACTATAATACTTATTTCCATGTTTTTCATTTTGTGGTAGAAGTACCTGCATGATTGCGGCACGTGTTACTACACATGAGGTAATAGTGCCTCTCTCCTACTACCCAAATGATCAAGTTAGTACATCACATGCATGACATATTTGCACCAACACTATCCTAGAGGCTATTATGTATGAAGTACTGGTATTGTCATAGCCCACTGCTGGCCAAGTCTCATGGACTAGTGTGTATTACATACTAATAATTATTCCAAACACTACTGAGTATATCATGTTGGTACACATCATGCTACAATGACAGCTAATTTATGCACATTAACATATTTGCCATGCTGGCACCTGTTCTCATGATATTCACATTACATATCCATTGTGCATGAGATACTGATGTCCATGTAATATGTGCTGCCATGCATGGTATGCTGACACTTGCTCCCTACATCAGTGGTCTCTTTACACATGTGACTGTATTTGATATAATACACAGGTTCATAGGTTATCAGTAGTCCAGTGACCCTAGAGGGTCTTTAGAAACCTAGCAATACATTCTCATGAATTTTTCTGCCCCATTCCCATGAGGTTTTTCGCCCCTGTGATTTAAATACAAAATAACCCAGAGCAGCAGAACATTTGCATTGTTACCCCTTTTCATAGTGGACAAGAGTGCTACTCTGTGGATGACTTTGTGGTTTCTCAGCCATTCATCCAGATTACATTTGAATAAAGATGTAGAATTCTCTCTGATACATGGAATTCCCTCTAACATGTTCTATTTATGTTGCAAAAGAGTTTAATATCTCTTGAGTGGGTGTTTATGCCACCACTGGACCAGATGCTCTGTGGGTCTGAGAGAACAGGATCTGTATGTGAGGCAGAGGTCACCCCTTTGCAGCCTATATGACACCAAGGATATGGAGAAAGCTTTGAGATGATCAGTGTACTTCTTATGATTTTGGCCCTTGACTTTTCTGGAAAGAAAACACTGTGGATGCTCAAGCTGTGTCAAGTCCTTGGACAGGAACATACCAAAGGGGCATTATACTCAATGATCAGCCTAATACATGCCAAATAAATCAGAATGATCACATCCCTGGATCTGGACGCGATAATCTTACTAATAAGCTGTACAGTGAAAAAGGACTTTGTTATAATACTGGATACACAGTGATCAAACTACAGTTCCCAGGGTGTGTTATCAATGTGATGGTTGCAGGGGATGTTATGCTTACTGAAGGATACCATTTTACATTTTGTTGGGATTTAGAAAAGTCCTCCTCGAGGATCTTGGCAGCCTCTGAAGAGTTAATAATGGCCCCTAGTTTACAGTCATCAGCAAATTTGTTGGCAACCCCCTGATTACACCAATGGCCAAGCAATACTTGATGGCCAAGTTACTTAAGCTTCTTAATAGAATGAACTAATAGTTCTCCCACCAGACAAATGCACAAAATTGAATTATACTTTCATTTCCACTAATAGCTAAGCCATAGTTACACTATTGTGAATGATGTATTGGTACTTGTCTCTCCACATCAATGGGCAAATCACAGGTATCATTGTACCTGACACAATGATACCTATCCCACTACAGAAATGGCCACTTCATACGAGCTAACATGCATGACATGCCAGTATCTATCCCAATACAGCAGTAACCATACTAGATACCCTATCTACCCCATCCTATAAGTGGCAGTGTCACAGGGGTTTCTATGCATGACATGCCATCATCTATCTCACCACTTCATTGACTGTGCCACATATGGGGTCTACCTGAGTAGACCAAATTTTCACTTACCCAAATTTTATTTTACTGAGAAGACAACACCAAGCTGTCTCTAAATCGAAACTACGCACTACCAAACATTTTAACTGGGAAGTGAGACACTTGGTCAACATGGTGAAATTTGCCCTTTTCCCCACTGTAGTGTGATCCTGGAGTTGGTATGTTTAGTTAGGTGGGGTGTGTGGGGTACAGCCTCCCACATTAGGGAGTGTGGGGGTATAGCCCCCACCTGGGTGGGTTTGCCATAGTGCAGTGTATGTTCAGTTTCATTGTTGGCCAAGTGTCTTGTTTCCCAGTTAAAAATGTTGGTAGTATGTAGTTTCAGTTTAGTAACAATTCGGTGTTGTTGTCTCTGTAAAATAAAATTCAGGCAAGTGAAAATTTGGTCTACTCAAGTAAACCCCACATATGTTACCTGTCCCATTTTACCAATGGCCATGTCACATGAGTGACTGTGCATGATTTGTCAGTACCTGCTCCACCTTATAATGGCTATATGCATGATACTCTGCTACCTGTCCCAAAATATTGTTGCCCAGGTCACACATTCTCCTATGCAAGACTTGATGGTACCTGTCCCAACACACTACTATGCCAGACATACATGTCACTGTGCATGGCATGCTGGTATCTATCCAGCTGCATTAATGGCCTAATCACGTGTTACTGTACAAGACATGCAGAAACTAGCACACTGATGGCTGTGTTATGCAAGCTAGTGTGTATGACATGCACATGTCACACACAAACCAATGGCCAGGTCAAGTATACTTTATGATATACCAGTACATGTGCTTCCTCACCAATGGCTACCACACACACACATTACTTTATATGACATATTAGTAAATGTCCCACCCTACTAATGGTAAGTCACCCATGGTTACACAGCATTGTGTACTACTGTTACCTCTCCAAGTACACTAATGGTCATATGAAATATGATACTGTACATGGCATGTCATATGACTACATGTCCAACCACATTTTCTAATCAGCACCACTGCTGGCTAGCCTGCAGTCCAGGCAGGGGATATATATAAAATGGAGCCTGTGTCTCACACACACACACACACACACACACACACACACACACACACATACACACACACATACACACACACGCACACACACACACACACACACACACACACACACACAAACATTTTATTTAAAATCTTAAAATGCAACTGGAGCTTTGGTCAAAAACACTTCAAAGATTTGCAATAAAATGTGCAACTTCTAAGTGAAGCAACTTCCATTGTACGTGTTCTTTATGGATGTTATTCAAACACTGGAAGGCTGCTGATGATTGACGTTCTTTACTGCCTGTCTACAGTGCTAGACTGTATACCACCGGAATACAAACAAAGTCCTGAAATGAAAGGCTTAAGCAAAAAACTCAATGAGCTAACCAGTCATTCTGAAAAAAGGAAGCTGTTTAATTTTTACTTTTGACTTCGTCCTTCTCATGAAAGGAGGAGAAGGTGCAGTTTGATATCAAATAGTTTTCTTCCTTCTCATATTCCTCCTCTGGAAAACTCCGGTGACCACCTTTCACTCCAAGTATATAGCAAAAATCAGGCCGCATATTAGCCAGTTGATGGCTAGGCACTTAAACTCTCTGGGCTATTTCATTGGTCGACAAAGCCTTATTAATTCTGCTGTGTCACCTACTCAGGTCTTTTAGGATAACAAATCTTTTACTAATAATATATCTATGTTTGATTTAAGTTATGTACACATGAAATAAAATATATTTAGTAGAAGACTGCCTTTTGTTCTCAGAATTTAAACCTGCTTCATTCCATCTTAAATTAATTCTGCTTCATTGAAAGAGATGTAGGGAGTGCCCCTCCCCCTAGCTCTGCTCATGAATACATACTTGAATTTGAAGAGGGGTGAAAAGAACCCCCAGAGTAAATGTTTGCTAAGCATGTGAGAAGTGTAGCACATTAGAAGCCATTTGTTTAGGCACTTATAAATGGCTCTTGCTTGATACAGCCTCAATTAGTATGCCATGAACATGTACAAGGTAGCTGGTTTAGTCTTTTGTCTACACACTGCATTATTTCACTTAGTAAGCTTAAAGGATAGAATATGCAGCATCTTAAATCTATTTTCATGCATTTGACAATCTGTAATCAGATTAAATAATATATATTATAAAACCATACAAGGACAATACTATATGTAACTGCATTGATTTAGTCTTTTGTGCTTTGATGAATATGCAAGCATTTGGAAAGAACAACTTTCTGATGCATTTTACAAGAGGAAGGAGACAAATTGTGTAGTTATAACAATATTTTCATTGCAGTTCCTGCATCCTTTCTTCTTGCTAAAACAGAGTTAGTGGTCATAGTGACTAGAGTAAATGATATATGACTGTCTTTCACAATGCACACTGTGTCATCCTTGTCCCTGATCTCTGGGGACAGTGCTTAATGAACAGTGACAGGAACAGTGCATGGCCTACAGTACGCATAACTTTCACAATAGCCAAAAGAACTGTGAATGTGTTATGGGGAACATGAGGAATTTCTACGGGTACATAAAGGACACAAACAAGATGTGGCCATAGGCCACAGGACTTATTTCATCTCATCCTACTCACATGCATAAGTAGATGGTATGTGAAACAAAAGAAGGAGTTCTTCTTTACCCAAAGTGTTGTATGTAAGTGACTTTGCTTCTTACTGAATTTTGTATACGCAAACACAACAAAGGGATTCATGAAATTGTGGGATACGCACTGTAGTTCTCTGGCATTTATTGGAGAAGTACTGACTCATTGGATAAACAGTCCAAGTCACGAAGACTTACAGACCAGACCGTAGAAGCACAGCAGGCCAGAAGAATCCTGTGCTCTTTATCTGCTGCTGCAGAAGTGTGTATTTTTCTAACTGCTCTGATGTAAATGTATGGCCTGATGTACACACAAAATGACATTTAGTTTGGAAAACAATGTCAGTGTCCTGTTACTGTATTTGTGAATTCTCCACAGCATAACCACAAAGTCATATCAGGTTGGAGAGGGTCAAATGAGTTAACAAAATATATTTTATAGCTCATATAATATTGATAATGAGCAGAAAACAGTGAGGATGGAGTTGTACTTAACGTCATCCACACTATGGTAAAGTGCATATTCATGAGGAAAGATCTAAATGTTGTTTTTTTATATTCAGTATATTGCAGAGGTCATTCTGTAATGATTGCACCTGTGGTGCATCAAGATAGAGTATTGCAATAGCCAAGATGGCTAACAGTATGGTAGTGCAGTTAAATTAGTGTACTTTGAACAAATTACTTCCTGAAGGCTTGAGTTTGATTCCTAGAATTTTGTGTGACTTCAGGCAAGACATTTAACAAGACAAAACCTTACACATGGTTTATGAAAATAAATTGCAAACTCTAGATCAAAGTCGGAACATGACAGCAAAATATTGCATTGAAAAGTCTTAAATAAAATGGTGGCTGTACTTTATATAACCAGTAAGAACATTTTCTGTCATAACATAAATATTAGAAAAGGCCAAAACAATCCAATGTCTCACATTTCAAAGTAATGTTTCAAGCAGGAGGCAACTTCTCTAGCAGATCTTAGACAGACTTTTTTTGGAATTGTACACTAGCCTCCAGAATGTGACCCTTCAAAGTGCAGTCTCCTCCCACCCCAGACAGTGCTAGACTGTATACCACCGGAATACTAAAAAAGTTCTGAAATGAAAGGCTTAAGGAAAAAACTGAATGAGCCAACCAAGCATTCTGAAAAAAGGAAGCCTTTTAACAAAATATATAACAATGAACAATGATGAATATGTCAAGACATTTTTTGTTTTAAATTCTAGGGTATCTCATCACACAAAATAAATACATAAAAAGAAGTATGCACAATAGTGTATAGTGTATATGGGTTATATGCCTGGTTAGACCTTCATTTTTCTGCACTGTTTTATTTGTGATTATCTTTGAAAACTGGCCAATATGGATAGTGGTATTTATCTGCACAACAATATATACTATGCTACATACATCTCTGCCAATGTAAATGCGAGGAAAACTGGCTAAAGTAAATCCTTAGTTTTTATTTTAATATATGATTATTCATTCATTACAGAAGTCTATGTGTACGATCAAGCTACACAGGAAAGTTAACAGTATGATGTCAAGGTTCCTGCGATAACAGACATTTTAAGCTTCAGTATTAAGATACCAGAATCCTGCCAAATGAATAGCTGTCTTGCTGTGTATGAGTGCCCCTATGTAAATACACAGTTATCTGTATTCTTCACTAATTGAACAAATCGGAAAGCTTTACAGTCTGAAATGCAGTAGATGCTTTTGGCACACAATGGTGTTATTCAGAATGTGACACTTTCCGCCATTTACTGTGCCAGTTGGAAAATAAGGTCCAGCTTGAAACACAAGAAAATGGTATATCTGATTGTAGCATTCTTCTAATTCTTTTTATATTCTGTACATTAGCTAAGTTTGCTGTCTTCTTTTACATTGTAGCTATGTATGCTGTAAATAAAAAATGAGAACCAACTAACTCTGCAACTTCCTGATTTCTATGTTTTCAGAAAAGACTAGGATAGAAAGCAAATAGTGACAGATTTGTAGCTGTGATCTGGACAGCAGAAAACTTGGATTTGAACCTCCCATAATTCTTTTTTTTCTGAAAAAGTCATTGCATCTCTTGTACTGTTACAGTTCACATGGAGACTATTAAATACTCATTTAGCACTTTCATGTTAAAGAACCTTTCCTTTCTGCTTTTACCCATGTTTCCTTAACGTTCACACTTTGGAACTATCAGTCCATTCCCTGATTCATTCATCCGTTTTTTATAACCCCCTTTCCCACTTTAGGAACCTGATTAGCCTAAGCCTGTCTTGAAAAACAAAAACCGTAAGAAAGGAGCCAGTCCAGGATGGGGTGCCAATGCATCATGGACCACTCACAAACACACACACACACACACACACACACACACACACACACACACACACACACACACACACACACACACACCTGGGGCACTTTAAGCATTGCCAGTTCTATATACATGTCTTTGGGAAGTGGGAGAAAACTGAAGACCCTAGCAAAATCCCACATAGATGCAGGCATGACATGGAAACTCCATTTAGAAGGCACCCAAGTCATCAAGAACTGAACAAACAAACCAAATTCTGCAGAGTATCAGTGCTAACTACTATAATCCAACTCCCAGAAAGCTGTGATTCTTAATAAAGAAGACACCATTTCCATTTGTCTCTTTAGTTGTAAGCCTAATTTTGTATACTCTGGTCATTGTATAAAAAATAAATTGCTTATGGACACTGTGGAAATGCCCCAAGGCTTAGCAGATGAAATTAGATCTCCAAAATTCCAGAAGCATGAAGCTCTTCTGGATCTAAGGAATTCTGGATGGTCATCTATATTTGACATTAAAATCCTCTGTTTCTGACTCACACTATTTTCCAAAAGAGAAAAAATGTTGCTGTCAAAACTGAGATTACAAATAACGTTCGAGTGTTACACAATTCAAAAAGTTGTATATCAAAGCACAAGGAAAGTAACAAGGTGCTTACTCCTTGCAGCAGTATTATGTGGTCTCTGAAATGGATTCACTGTTGCTTACTGCAAAAGTGGTCTGACTTTGGGAGTCACTTTGCAATATTGGGTTGTGGGCATAAGATAGGCATCATAGTATCCACATAATCTTTTAATCCACTACTGTTTGGTTGAACACAAGAAACCTCTGCTTCAAAACCAGTACCCTTGGGTCCCCAGTAGAAGAATCAATGTGTGAACTACGGGGTAAGGACACTAGCTTTAATGCACTCAAGAGTACCATGCACAGCATGCAACACAAAGAGCACCATGCTTCCATAACAGAAAACAAGCAATTACTTTATTAGTACAAGATGAAAAAGACACATGACTGACTGTTATGACTGAAGCAAATCACTAAAGAACGGAAACTGGCAAACTGTAATATTTGTATGACAAAAAAGTAAATGTAGCAGACTCTTCAGAAGCCCTGGACAGCTATGTAAAGGAAAAAATGTCAAGGAAATCGCTGAAGATTGAAGTCAATAAATAATGACAAACATTTCAATTTCAGACTTCCGCAGCAGGGCTAGCCACATCGCAGTGTGAGCTTTGGCTCAGGATGACTGTCACTGTTGAGGTGACACCCCAACCCTATGTGCAAAAATGGGAAAAAGGGGTTGTGGATGATGGCTGGATTTGAGTTTCAGACTTCATATCCTTCAAGAATGCATGTTAATGCAAAGTCTATTATTCTAGCAACATTGTAAGGTTATAATAGCAACATTTTAAATTTGTTCTTGATTTAGGACTTTTGTTCCCACCATTATTTTAGGCCTTGTCCAGATTTTTTGTGCATAGAGGTTGAAAGGTACACACCAGACCTCCTTCAGATACTAAAGTTTAGGGATCAAACTTGGACATCACAGAAAAAAGGATCACTATCTTACTATTAGCTTCCACTGCATATCTTCAAAAAGCAAAGGTAAGAGGATTATTAAAAACAGATACCCTACATCTGTAGAGAACAATAATCTGGGCAATTGTCTATCCAAAATCAGCTTTTAGAGAGAACTCAGTTAAGAGATGAGAAAATCAGAGAGATTTCAGATACATTTTTCCTTTGGTCCTGAAGATTGTAAAAGTGAATTTTCAGATAACCAATGCCATTCTTTTCTTTGTGATGTTTCTTTTTCTTCCTCACCCTCAAAATCTCAATTCTTTCTTTTCTTCTTCAAAAATTATCTTGAAAATAGACTGAAAGGCAACTAGTTTTGTCCATGAAACATGAGTACCATGGATTTCCCACTTCTCTATGATGGTGCAAGGTGAGAATTGGTATAGTTTTGAATTGGTGGTGTGTGTGGGGGGGGGGGGGTGCAAGGGGAGGGTCTATATCACATAGTCGAAGTCTCAAAACTTCTACTACATAAATGTCGAACCCAAAAGTTAAAAAACTGAAAACTCCGAACACTCAGAACAGCGATTTTTTTCCCAGGGGAAAAAATCGCTGTTCCGGTACAAAATGTGGAAACACATGAACACTACATACTGTTTCTAATGTGGGGGGTCTTTGCCCTCCCACACCCCTCTACTTAAATATACCAACTCCAAGATCACACCACAGTGGAGGAAATAGCAAAGCCACGGAAACGGCCCACCGAATTCTTTCCCTGGGAAAGAATTGGATGTTCCGCGGCTTCATTATTTTTAGACTTCGAACTTCCCAGTTTGAAGTTTCGGTGTTCGGCTATATGTGTGCTCGGACTTATGATATACACCCCAAGGGAAGGTAAGCCCTCTGCAAAAACGCATTTTTTTTTTACTTCTGAGTGCTGTTCTCATTTTGGAACTTTCCTCATTTGTGAATGCAATCGAATGAGACGATCACAAATAAGCTGATAGCTTGTCGGGGACTGACTGAAGAGCTGTTGAGTGATGCCCCTGATTATGATCATCCCAGTAGTAATGGCATCTTTCCGTGGCTCTAAAACCCTCCAAAAATGTAATTTCTCTTCCAGTCTGTCATATTTTTAATCTTTAACTCAGTGATGTGTCACTGTTTACATACTCATTATTATATTTTTGATGTCACTGCTTATTTTATCATTGTTCTGTCTTTGACAAATCTTTATTGTTAAAGCTCATCTCCCATGTTATCATATCATTGAATCACATTTTTATTTGTCATCTGGCCTTGTTTATGCCTGAAAAGGGCTTTTACACCAGTGTACATACCTGGTTAAAAATACATACATACATAAATAAATAAATAAATAAATAAAGATAACTTTCCCTCACACTGGAAAGCGGCCATAATCTTCCCCTTTTTTAAACCAGCTTCACCATCAGTACCTTGGACAGCGTATATAAGGATTAGTCGTGTGTTGTTATCATCAACAATAATCAATAATAATAATAATAATCAATAATTGACCTGGTTCTACTGAAAACACCTTCTTTTACAGCTGCACATCAGCAAATCAGAACTGATTGCAAAATGAAACCTAATATTTTCTGTTTGTAATAAGTGCCACAACACAGGTAATCTGTCTTGGTCCGCATGTACAAATGAAATTAACTCTTTTATAACCACCCACTGCAAATCGTGAAATCTTACTTTATCACTCATCAATCCAACTCTTCTGCAATAAGAAACAAGAGCTGTTTCATATACTGTGATCAGCCCAACCTGCATAATCATGTTTATCTAAAGGCTTTGCCCTTTATCCCCCTAACATGAGCACATCCTTACTTAGGTAAATTAATGCTACAGGCATAGAAGAATGACCAAATAAAAATGTGTATGTCTATGCTTGCAGTCAATGGCATGTGTGTCAACTACAACACTAGTTGAAATGACCATTTGATGGTTAGTGTTGCCTCCACTACTTGTCAATATAACGAGCAGTTGAGTAAACCACTTGTAACCCTTGGACTACGAACCATTCTTTTTTTCTTCCAACATTACCTTAAAACATCACTTCTTAACACACCTCAGAATATTTAAACCAGTGACACATACCATCAGGCTATCAACACAACTTCACTTTCATCAGAAGTACTCATATTGTGTTCCTCTCCCTCCCAGACTGCAACCTGCCACAATGAATGATGGCTTTCTGACAACTGTTATATTCATTAACCTGATCAAGTCCTTTGGTGTAGCTCATTAGGGTCTGTAAACTGCTTTCCTAAACTTTGCTCATGTTACAGCAGAAGCTGTGAGCTGTAACTAGGGTATGATGAAGGGGTCGCTGCCCTAGGTGCAAGTTGTTAGGGACTGATATTTCCTTCTCTAATTATTTGTTCCAGCTACCTTGGATCGTTTGCCATTTTCCTTCAGTAAATTCCAGCCCTCTCTTGTCTATTCCCTGTACCTGTAATCGCACTCATCCCTATCAGCAAAATCCCCTTTCTCTATTCTCATCTTGGCTTAGTTCTTAGTATACTTTCTCTTATTTAATGAATATAATATTCTGTATGACTGTTATTATTCTCATTAAGGATCTGCATTCAAAATCCCATTCTTTCCTTACTTCTTGAATTAACCCCCCCCACGCTTCATCATCAATCCTTTCCGCTTTGAATTGTAGCTTTCTGCTTGCGTTAAGTGTAAAAGCCTTAATTGTGTAGCTCTAAAATATACCTTAAAATCAGGTAATCCTAAACCTCCTTGTTCTATTGGGAGGATCAACTTATCCCACTTCACTCTTGCTCTCTTCCCCTCCAAAATAAAATCCTTCACTTCTTTATTAATTGCTATCTACAACATCTCATCTGGTTAATAAAAATATGCCTAAAGTGTATAAAACTAAAGGACTAAAAACATTTTACTGCTTGTATCTTGCTATCTATATCCATAGGCAAGAGTTTCTAGTTTCTCAGTTTTTGTATTAGCTTTTGTTTAAACTCTTCCCATATATCCTTAGCTGACATAAGTTAATCCTTTTTAATTCATGCTTCTAAATACTTCATTTTGTAATGTCCCCATAAATATGGGTATTGCTGAACCAATTCATATGTCATTACATAGTTTATAGCTATAACCTTTGTTTTATCTTCATTAATTTTATATCCTGAAAAAACCTACAACTGTCTCAGAATGTTCCACAACACTGAGATGTGCTTTCTGGTTCCATCAGGTATACAATAACATCATCTGCAAATAAAGCCTACTTTTCTTGAACATCATACCAATTATATCTACAAATTTCTGAGTGGCTTATTTTCTTTATCAATGGTTCTAAATATAACATAAATAGAAAAGGGGAATGAGGACACTCCTGCCTGGTTCCTCTCATCAGACAAAGATTTTCAGAGAGGAACTCTCCCACTTTGATTTTTGTGTCTTATCCCTCATATCCTTCTAATTAACCATATTATTCTATCAGGAAATGCAAATAGTTCCATTGCCCTAGAAATAAAATCCCAGCTAACGCTGGTGAAGGCTTTCTCTGCATCAAGGCCCCACCAATGACAGCAGTATTTTCTTGCATCCTGCTTCCCTCTTGATCCTCATTGGTCGATTAATGTTGTCAAATGTTTGCCTCCCCTCCAGAAAAACACAATGTTTTTTCTGTCTGTTCTATACACTTTTTGCAAAGGTACCTTTACTTTGACCTTTAATATTTAGTAATTTTGGTTAGTTTAGCTATTTATTGTTTATGGTGTGGTATAGTATGGTATGGTACAGTAAGGTGCTATTTATATAACTTAAGAAGTTAACTTGTGAGTGTTTCTGCCATTTCACACTGAGCTAATCGGAGGAAGTCAGAGGAAGTGCTCTGAGCCAACTAATTTGTGATATATAACATTAAGCATCCAGTTTTTTGCTTATTTCTGAGTTATTTATAGCACTTTTATTGTCTGCATATACTTTGCTAGCTAGTTTCACTGTGTGTGAGGTATTAACTAGAAATTTTCTACAATTGATAAGCATCTGGTTGGGTTTGTTTGTTCTGATTTCCTGCTAAGGAGTGTATCATATAACTTGTTTGCAGTTAAAAGCATTCTCTAGAGTCTCCTTGATCCTTTATCTGTTTAAACATTTCTGCAGTTTTTTTCTACCTAAGTAGTGTTAGTAGTGTAGCATTGTCCATATTTAGGCTTGTGTTTTGGGCCTAGTTGTTTGTTAGCAGAGGCTGTGTGTCTGAGCACATGTTCCAGGCCATAATAGCTTAGCCAAAGCCAGTACAGCATTTCAGTGAGAGTGAATTTTTGTGGTCATTGGCTGACTGGGGTTGCCTGGACTATGGCTTGGAGTAAGCATCTCATTGGTTCTTTCAAGGTTTTTTTTTAAAGTTGTTTCAGGTTTCAACTTTGTTACTTAAGAAGTTAACTTGTGAGTGTTTCTGCCATTTCACACTGAGCTAATCGGAGGAAGTCGGAGGAAGGGCTCTGAGCCAACTAATCTGTGATATATAACATTAAGTATCCTGTTTTTTTGAGTTATTTATAGCACTTTTATTGTCTGCATATACTTTGCTAGCTAGTTTCACTGTGTGTGAGGTATTAACTAGAAATTTTCTACAGTTGTTAAGCATCTGGTTGGGTTTGAAATGTCCAGTCACCCAAAATAACTAAAACAGCATAAAAATGAGGAAACCAGGCCATATAAAATCCAAATATCTTCTCTTTATTAATATTAAAGAGAAGATATTTGGATTTTATATGGCCTGGTTTCTTCATCTGGTTGGGTTTGTTTGTTCTGATTTTTGTTTCCTACCCTCCCTTCCTATTGGTATCCTGTTTTTATACTTGGTGGCTTTGCAGTTGTCTGCCCTACTGTAAATTTGATCTGGGACACTCCTGCCAGTCTAATGCTATTACCTCATTCTACCTAATCCAGGAAGAACATTTGAGAAGGCCAACCCAGTTAGTTTCTGCTCCTCCTTTCCCCTTTCCACTTTACAAAAAAAAATTTTCTTTCCTGCCTTTCCTGTAAGTCGTCTAGTCCAGATACAGATTTGCTGTATCCAGGACTGTTTGTAAGCTTCTGAGCTCCCAAGCCTTTCTGTGTTGGAGGGAAGCCTTCTAGCTTAATTTTGTTTCTTAGGACTAGGCAGTTTTCTAGTTTCAGCAATCAAATCTGTTTCTTTGAGCTCAGCACTTGTTTAGAACTCATTGTAAGCACTAAATAAGCTACAAATTACTACAGCACTCAACTTTCCTCACTTGTCTGGAAGAAAACAGTTTTTAGTATTTAATAATTAAGCACCTATCTAGGCATGTCTAAGTGTCAGCTCCCAGTGTTTTCTCCTGTCTACCTGATGAATCTGGGCATCTTGGGGCAATGCAGCAATTGCCTCATGTACACAGACAACCCTCTCCTCCTACCACCCAACACTACAACCTGTGAGAGATGCACTTATATAGCCAAACTGGAAGCAAAGCTCTCTTCACCCAAGACTGGACTAGACAGTTAAGAGGAGAAGGTAAACACTTGCTCCACACCACACTCAACACATAGTCCCTCAAAACCTACACCACCAAAACACACACATAGAAACACAAAACACACACCTACATTTGCGGAGGCTCTCAAAAAAAAAACTCTACCCAAGCAACAGGGACCTCCAAAGCAGAAACGCAAGCAACCCCCACCCCCCAACACAACCCAAATAACACATAACCCACAACCTCAGTGTACCACTCAACCACAGCCCATAAGGAATAACAACGTACCCAACACTCTAGTCATAGGTGACTCTATAGTCAGGCACACTGATGTTCCACTCGCCAGGCTAAACAAGGAGAAAGTTACTGTCAGCTGCCTGTCAGGTGCCAGGATCTGCCACATAATGCATGCACTCAGGTCACTCCACAATAAGTACAAATATGACTCTGACATTGTCCATGTTGGTGTGAATGACCTGAGATGTACCTCCCTGGACTACATGAAAAGAGACATGGAGGAGCTGTCTGATCTTGTAGCCCAAGCAGGTATGACCCTAGCCATGAGTATCATCCTGCTATCACCCAGAATGATACCACAGTACAAGGACAAAATGATTGACTTCAACAATTGGCTAAGCTTCTGGTGTCATTCTAAGGGGATCCAGTATCTGTCTGCCTGGGATGACATGATCGACAAACCACGATGCTTTGCCAGAGATGGCCTGCACCTATCACCCTGGGATTCCAGATACTGACTAAGGCTCTTGCCACCTCTATAGTGCCTTTTTTAGAAAAGAGTCAAATGACAAATGCACCACCGTAACAGGTACAAGCAAGCAAAATTTGAGGGTAATGCTACTTAATGCTAGACGTCTAAATGTCAAAATGCACTCACTCGAGGCACTCCTTAAAATGGAGAACATCGACATCTGTGCAGTGACAGAGACCTGGTTCAAGGCTCCAGACAGCACCCCTGCATTACCAGGCTATAATTCATACCACACCTTTCGGCCACCTAACCTGGACCGAAGCACAAAAGTTGGAGGCATGTCCATATTCATTAAGGATATCCACACCTCCAGGCTAGTTGCTCAGCATAATGCATCCGAGATTATCCAAGTGCAACTAACTCTTGGCAAGACCACAATCCAAATTGTAGCTTGCTACAGATCCCCCATCATGCCCTAGGATTCCCACTCATCATTTCTTGATACACTGGAAAATGTCAGGGTACAACCTAACACCCTAACAATGGGTGATTTCAACTATCCCACCATTAACTGGGAAAACTACTCATGTACCAACTCTTGCACTCAACGTTTTCTGGAATTCATAAATTCTAACACCTTGGATCAACTTATCCCCACCCCCACCAGGGGCAGCAATATCCTAGACCTGGTCATTACCAACATGGGAAACCGGTGTTCCACACCAGAGGTCAGTTCCTTGTTGATCAGATCCGACCACAAGCTAATCACCCTAGACATCCACATCCCACCCCCCACCCCCCATTAAGGAAACCACCATAAAAAAATTCTCAAAAGCCAACTTCATGCTTCTTAAGACAGAAGTGGCAAACTTCATGACACTCATTCTGATGGACAATAGAGGTATGACTGCTGAATCCTATACAAATGCACTTTATAAGCACTTACAAAGTCTTACACAAGTGCATGGATCATGCAATCCCTAACAGAACCAAGATGCTGTCCTCCAAAAAAAGGAAGTCAATCTGGTGGTCCCCTGCCATAAACAAACTCTACAACAGAAGAAAGAAACTGTTGCAAAAATGAGTAAAATCCCATGATTGGAGGAACTCCGTGGTCAGCCTCAGTAAGAAGCTGAGATCCCTCATAAAATCCTCCAAAGCTAGTTATGAAAACAAAATCGCCACTGATTCTAAAGACAACCACAAAGCATTCTATAGCTATGTCAAGAATCTCAATGTCAACACTCAAATCTGCTCTGAGTTACAGCACAATGGCACTAAATATACAGAACTAACTGATCTTGCCAACATCCTGGCAGATAGGTTCAGTGCTAACTTTACCCTTCTCTCATCCCCTAAAGGGCTCATCTCTATACCAGAAGAATGCAAAGTTCCTGTAATCACGGCTGCACAGGTAAAAAACACACTCTCCAAAGCCAAGAACTCAGCATCCATGGGACCTGACAACATCCCAGGCTGCATTCTACATGAACTACAGAACGAACTGGCACACCACCAAGGGCACCTGCAGGCAGGTGCAAGGGGGTGCACTTGCACCCCCCCTGGAATCGGCTGACTAGTTAATCTTCTTTTAGTTTAAAATTAAAAAAAAAAAATGAATTTTTAGGGCGTTCTTCTTTAAGAACGCCCTTCAAGTCTCATCGCGCAGTGCACATATTTTCAGTTTTGCGAGCGGTAACTGAAACGGACAGTTTCAGGTTTGTGAGCAGGAACTGAAACAGACGGTTTCAGGTTTGCGATGGGTTTACCTTAGCTGCGAGGAGGAGGACTGAAGATGAAGTCAGATCACCGAGCAGTGAAACGGAGCTATGATGGGTTTACTTTAGCTGAGGACTTCACGGAAGATAACAGGGACGCTTGTCAGAGTGAGTAAGGGGTGTGTGTGTGTGTGTGTGTGTGTGTGTGTGTGTGTGTGTGTGTGTGTGTGTGTGCACGCGCACACGCACACATTCCTTCAGTTACAAATATCTTTCAGTTTTGTGCTTATAGACCTTTTTTCTTCACTTGTATACAGAACTCTGTCACACTCTTGCTTGCAATAATGCAGTTGTGAAATCTATTTCTTCATTTACCATGATTTATCAGTACATTAATTAAATACAGCAATAAAGTTAAAGACAGAAATACTGCAGTTATGCATTCACATCTGCCTCTCTACTGAAAGTATTATATTGCTTCAGATGATTCTCCATAACTTTCTATTAATTATTTCCTCTCTCTCTCTCTATACACACACATATATATATATATATATATATATATATATATATATATATATATATATATATTGTTGAAATCAGTTAAACACAGTATTAGTATGCATTAATTTATTCAAGCTTACCAGAAGTCTAGGTCAACCTCTATAGTCACCACTCCTGCTGTCTCCTTTTATAGGATACTGTGGCCTCAGTTGTAATGAGAAGAAATTAAACAATTCTTGTTTATCTGTAATTCTCACTTTTGCCATTTATATCTAAGTATGCCATTTTCATTTTTAAGTAAGTGTATTCATTGCCTTATTTGTTTAACCATGCATTTATTCAAACAATACTATCTGCATTCTCATAATTTGTTAATCTCCCATTTACTGTCAGTATTAAACAAAAATAGATAGCTCTGGTGGAATGTTTTCTTAAAATATTTATGCTTTACATATAAGTCTATAAATTTACTTCAGCATGAATGTGCAGTCACAGAACAATGTTGCAAGTTATGAAAGTTCATTCCCTAAGCTGTTCAAAAGTGTTCTTAATAGTTTTCAATTCTAAATATATAAGGTGCTGATTTAAAAATGTATGCAGAACTAATAATATTGTTTATATTTCTGTGAAGCATGTGCTGGATGTGTACTTCACAATGCTGCACCCCTACCATCCCCCCACCTCTATTCTGACGAGGATATGGTATCTGACTAACTTCAGCCATGTTGTATGTGCAGTTACATATTTGAAAAGAAAGGACTTTGTCATTCAACTAATGCATTTGTAAATAATTCATGGCATACATAAAAAAAAGTCTGCTTCTAATATTAGTAGTACCTTACTTAACATTATAATAAATTAAAGTATGGAAATTCAAACATTTTCTTTTATTTTTTCTTCCTGCCTACAGAGATGGAAAACTAGTTGTTAAGAGTACTTATGCAAATGTATACCTGTGCTTTTCTGACATATATATGCATAATATTATTTTACAAATATGCATCTTACATTTTTCTTTGTACAGTCAGTGTAATATTATAAGCATTACATATGTCTATGCTGATGTACTTCTGTATATGTTATGTTTTTGTAGCATTATAATAACAGTGTAGATAAATTAATGCAGGTGCACATTTTTCTTCAATCAAATACTCTGATAAAGTCATGTCCTTAAATGTTTTACCCATGTTAAATATGCCCCCCCCCCCCCAAAATATTTATACTCACTATAGGACTCTGGTCTTCCTGACTACCTGGTTTACCCTCTCAGCCAGATGTTCTTCATACATTTCTTCTGGTCATTGTACCTGTCACAATTTTACTGACCAGAGCCGGTAATTCTTGTGAGGGTCTCCAGGTGCTCATCCAAGTCCTGCCAGCTATCTATTTTCTTCCAAAAAAATGCCTTTAGTGATCAACTTGATCATTTCCAGATATGACTCCTTCAGAAGATAGCACATGATTTTAGTTTCTTTACCAGACCAGCTTGGAGTGCTGCTTTGTGCCTGAACAGGTACTGCCATGACTAGAAGGGCCAGTACCAGAGTAAAGACAGTATGAATAGAGCTATGGTTCAAGGTTTTAGAACCACTCTGCCTAGGGTGTGGCAATACCATAACCAAACTTAGATAACCAGCAAGGGCATTACAGTAGCTATTCTTGTTATTGGCAAGTTTGGTGTAACCAAAAATACTTTGTCATAGACATGTTTTTTTAAAGGAATACATTCTAATTTAAATTATATTGTGCATACAAAAAATGCAAAACTAATTTCCATTACATAATAATTATAATTGCCAGTGCTTGCCTTAACTATTTTTTGTAAGTATAAAACCGGAGTATTATAGTTTCCTTCATTGTTGCATCACTGATATATATTTTTCTTTTTTTGTGAGGTATTGTTACATAAATACATCTATGTGGTTGACAAGCAGTGGCTATAAAGGTTTTAGCGAGCAGAAATGGCAAGGTATGTCACAGGAGAACAGATGGGCAGAGATTACACTGTATTACTGTGATAACTATAATGCATAAGACTCCATTTAATTTTATCTGAATATTTTCCTTATCAGCGTAACTGAGCATATCTGTAGCATGCTAAGAAAGGAGTGAAAGTACTGCAGATGGCTGCAGACTCCTCAGCCATTCACAGTGCATTCACTGGAGTCAAAATCCATGTTTGTGAGCTTTAGACCATTTCACGTCAAAAAGTATCCATACACATTCATGTATTATTGCAAAATAGTCTAACAACACAGATGAAACTACTTCTGCATACAGTTGCTCATTCATTATTTTCTAATGACAGATCATCCCTTAACAATATAGTCTTTCTTTATTTTTTATCAAAACACTTTTCTTCCCCTTTACCTCCCATGAATTATTAATATATAATGTTGAGCTAGTTTACAGAATGATGCATTTGCCTGAGATTCATTGTGTTTATATTAGCAGCCCTTAATATCAGTTTATCAGTTGGCTCAAAGAAAAAAAAAGAAAATATTTCTTGAAAAACAAATCGCACAGACAACTGTTTGTAGGCATGGTACTCTGCTTAGCTCCACATTTTTATTGCACCTGCTTCAAATAAAGTATAAAAGTAGCTGTATATTACATACCTCATTCCATTGTAAGAGAAATTCTGTGGCATCTTTCAATAGGGCTCATTGCAAAACAACATGGATTATGTGAGAGAATGAACTCTCAAAGCACTATGTACTGCAATGAATAAAACCTTATTACCAGCTACATCATGTGCTAGTACAGGTCTGTTAATTAATAACTATTTTCAGTAAATTCTGTTTTTCAAGAAAATGTAGAAAAGCTACATCAGAGATAAGCCATTTTGTCTAGAATGTGCAGTTCCTTTTTTAGAATAGAAATCTGTATTTTAAGGGCCTATGGCAAAAAAATGACTAAAACAGACTGAATAGAATTTCAGTAACTATGAGGATGGTGATAAACTGCATCCATACAAGCCATTTGGCCTTTGGGCTTACTGTGTCTGGTAGGTTCGATAAACTGAAGAATAAATTAAATTTTAGACTTTGCCTATAATAAAGTAAACACTTAAGATAATAAAAAATCAGTCGAAAAAACATAAAATAAGCTGCAGCAGATGCTGCTAGGAGTCAGAATGAGAAACGTTTTTTTTTCCTTTATAGCTTAATTGAGGGGTTGACCAGCATTCAGGAGATGGTACACAATGTCTTCATGTTCATCCACAGATATCTGAAAAAGAATATGTAAGTTGGCAGTCTTTTATTTGCCTTTGACATTAAATGGTGACATTTTAATGTTTAATTCCTGCTAATGGATTACCATATGAAAAGACTGTTGACCTTGGTTGCTTCTGTTCTTCATAAAATCTGTGGTTTCTGTATTTTTATGCCCTTGCAAAGCCAGTAGTGGATTGATGCAGTGGTAGCATTGTTGCCTGACAGCTACATGTTCTCTGGTTTGATTCTTGGCTGGGGTGCCTTACCTACTAAAAGTTAGCTTTTGTTCCAAGTCAGACTTTCCTGGTTAACAAATGTTAAAAATGACACACATTTGAATATCAGACTTCATATTCTTCAGAAAGTGCATGGTAACACAAAAACTTTTATTCTAGCAATTTTCTAAGTGTATAAGATGGTTATTTGAAATTTGTCCCTATTTTTGGGACTGTATTCCCCCATTATTGACTTCATCCAGGTTTTGTGCTAAGGTTGAGAGCTATGGTAAGAACTGAATGTTTGGGGGCTATATTCCCCCATTACTAGCTTTGTCCGGTTGTTTTTTGCTAAGAGGTTGATGAGAGCTATGTTGAGAACTGAATTCACTGAATGTTTGGGGGCTGTATTCACCCGTTATTGACTTTGTTCAGGTGTTTTGTGCTAAGAGGTTGACAGCTGTGTTATGGTGAGAACTGGATTCACTAGATGGTAGCCATTTAAGTTTCCATCTTCCTCTTTCACAAAACAGCTTATTTGGCATAGTGGTATGTTGCTCTGTTTTGCACAGGGTCCCCTGGGTTCAAGATGTGGCAGTGAAATGTATGGTGGTAACGCAGCATTTTATTCTAGCAACTTTCCAACATTATACAAGCAATGTTTAAAATGTGTCCCTGGTTTTTGGCCTTTTGTCCCCCCCCCCCCAATAAATTTTGGCTTTTTCCAGATTTCTTGTGCTGCAAAGTTCAGAGATACAGCTGAGTGTCGAGTAGATTTTACAAGGAGCTGAGAGCTGCAGGGGAACAAAAGTTTAGTGCTGCTTATGCTTAGTCTGCTTGCATTGTTAATAGCACAACAGGTTACTTTTGATGCTCAAGGTTGTGGGTTCTACTCCCACAGTAGATAGATGCATTGCTGATACTGTACTGTGTTATAAAAGGGGTGGATGCTGCAGTCCTTTTTGGCAAAGATACCTAGTAACTATGAACCTGTTATCAGTTTGCTATCCATTCCCTATTGTGGTATTACTAGCTTATCATTTTTTTAATACATGCAACATAGGCAATTTATTCTTCAAGGGCAAAAGGCACTTTATTGTAGATGAAACAATGACATATAAAGTTGTTTGTTAGCAGCAACCTCTTTATTAGTTACAGATTTCTTTAATGTGGATTTTACTACTTCAGAGATTGTGCATATTTACTGATACTGGTGGACTATAGAAGGTTGAGTAGACTTTTTATGATGGAAATGTTCTGAATTGGGCAGTTTTGTCATTTGGTGTATGCATTTTGTTTCATTGTTTACTGGAAAAATGCTCAAAACAATACATTTAAAATGCCCTCTAACAAGTGTACTATATTGTACAAGGAATATAACGTAATGCAGTCAGGAAGGTGTATCAAAGAGCATGTGTATGTTTCATGTTCAAGGGGCCTATGATTTTGAAAATAGCCCAAAGTTAGTCTTTATCTGCCACTGGCAAAATGTATTTTCTTTGAATGTGAGTTTCAATGCTGTTTCAGTGCATGTGAGTTTCAAGGGCAGAGAAGTTTTAATGCTAAGTCTATTTTCATTGTGAGACTGCATTGCTTTGCTTAACAGATATCTATTAGGGTTTGTGCTGTAAAATGCAAAATAAAACTTTCAAATGAAATCTAAATCATCGCAGAAGTAAAGCAGTATGCACATTACAGTGTTTATGGTGAATGGGGCAAAATAACCAAGGAATGGGACATTGGAATGGCTGCAGGGGGGGAGGTTCCATTCGACCATGATTTTGTGAGGGGGGGGGGGGTAGCAAACTCAGACAGCCCCGGTTGAATTATACCTCTCAGTTGTCCATATTTTTGCAGAATGAATAGATATTTGCTTCTTATTTTTGGTTTGTTCCTCATACAATTTGTGATTTTCTAGCAAATAATTTAGGAATGAAGTCACTAAATGACAGACATTGAGTTTCAGATGTCATAACCTTCAGAAAAATGTATGCTAATGCAAGACCTGTTATTCTATCACTTGTCTTAAGTTTATACAAGAGCAATTTTTAGTAGTGTTTGTATGTTCCCCCAATATTTGTCCTTGTCCAGATTTCCTGCATTAAGAGGTTGAGAGGTATGTGCAAATCGCTTTGTAGAATTAGGAATATCCAAACCTCTCCATTGTCCCCAATTGTGGCTCAAAATGTTGCTCTCCCCTAATAATCCCTCCTCAAAATGGCAATTTTGGAAGAAAACTTGATTGAAGTCTCCTAGAATAATGGTGTTGGCTTAATGCATAGGGACACCATATTAGTTAGGTAGGAGATATGGACTGATGGGGTACATAGAGGGGACCTATAGTTAGGTATGACACAGTAAGGAGTTTTGTTAATGCTAAGTTGGATGTAGAGGAATTCCACGTCATTATCTCACCTAGCAAGTTTGGAGATGAATTGTTCTTTAAGAATATGTAGATACCATCACCCTTTCATCTAAGGTGGTAGGCCTGAACTTGTGGCAGGTATTGAAATCCTGCATTAAAGGAGTGCTGTCATCGGTCTTGAACTAGGTCTCTGTAATGATGCATATATAGATGTTTTCCAGGGGAAGCAGTGCTTGTAAGGAGTGGACTTTTTAGCTTAGCCTCTGAAAAGGAAACTGGTTATTTTCTAATTCATGTAGCTATAAAATTCAGTATAAAAACTGTAAAAGTTTCTGAATGCAAACACTATTTATTAAAGCAGCATCACGGTAGGGAGTAGTTCAGTACAGAGAGATTCAACTATATACATAGCCATACCTTTCTGTCAAAAACAAACACCATGGTCACACAGAGTTTACAGTTGTTGTAACTTTGAAAAAAATTTGTTTATGTATTTCTTGCACTAAGAAGTTGGTGTGTGTGTGTGTGTGTGTGTGTGTGACAGAGTCAGAGAGAGAGAGAAATGCCCTAGTTAGATCTAACAGGTGGAATTTATTTTCAAGTGCATTTTCAAGGAATTGTGAGCTTCTAGGGAAGCAAAGGTTACTGCTGCTCATGCTAAGTCTGCTTAAAATGTGCAACTGTTTTGTTTAGCAAATGGTATCATTATTGTGGTATAGAATTTGAAAGCAGTGTTAACACAGCAGGTAGCATACTTGCATCTTGATGCAAAGGGCTGTAGGTTATATTCATACAGCATGTACATTTGTATTTTAAGGGGGTATGGTACTGCAGTTCTTAGTATGTCCTCCTTTGGATGAGACCCCTAATAACTATGAACCTGTCAGCTTGCCACCCATTCCCTATTGCAATACACCAACTTACCATTTATTTTAATGTAGCACAGGCAATTTATTCTTCAAGGGCAACAGGCACTGAATTTGTAAATGAAACACTGAAATATAAAGTTTTCTAGCAACAACCTCTTCACTGGTTTCACATCTCTTTAATGTGGAATTATTCAGATGACATTTATTTCTGCAGAGATCTTGCATATTGATTGATATTGGTGGATTGTATGACAAGTTTGAGTGGCCCTTTACGGTTGAAATGTTTTGAATTGGGCAGGTTGTCATTATTGGTTCATATGATTTTTTCATTGCTTAAAGGAAAAATGTTCAGAACTATAAATTTAAAACGCAATCTAACAAGTGGTGCTGTATTATACAAGGGATATAATTCAATTATATAGTATAATTAATAGTCAGGAAGGTGAATCAAAGAACTTTTGCATGGTTCTAAAAATGTGTGCAAGGAGCTTGATTTGAAAACAGCCCAAAGGTAAACTTAACCTGCCACTGGCCAGATGCATTTTCTTTGAATGTGGGTTTCAATGCTGTTTCAGTGAATGTGGGTTTCAAAGGTAAAGTTTTAATGCTAAGTCTGTTTTCATTGTAAGACTATTGCTTTGTTTAAGTTTAGTAAATGTCTATCAGTCTTTGTGCTATAAAATTTGGAATAAAAGTTGTAAATAAAATCCAAATATCTGGAATCATTGTAGAAGTAAAGCATAAAACAGTATGCACACTGAGAGATTTGAACAGTGTCTATGACAAATGGGGAGAAATAGCCAAGTAATGGGACACTGGAATGGCTGCGTAGGTGGGGCTATGTGGGCAGAGGGGGTGGGGCTGTGTGGGCAGAGGGGGTGGGGCTGTGTGGGCAGGGCTTTAGGTTTGCACCCCCCTGCAAAAAAATCATGCGGGCTCCCTTGCACACCACCTTAGTACCATGTTCAATCATAGCCTCACCTCAGGCTTTGTGCCCACTGAATGGCGCACAGCAACGGTTATCCCAATCCACAAAGGGGGAGCCACCACGGACCCTGGGAACTACTGCCCCATTAGCCTGACAAGCCTGGTCTGCAAGGCTATGGAATGTATCACAATGGAACTTATAAACAATGACACTGGTAATCTTCAAACTCTGGACCCTACCCAGTTCGGGTTTGTAAAAGGCAGATTATGTCTCCTAAACCTGATAGACTTCTTTGAAATGGTCACCAAAGCTGTAGATAAGGGTAAGGTGGTTCACACAGCCTATCTAGAAATTTCCAAGGCTTTCAACTCCATCTACCACTCTGGAATTATAGATAAACTCACTAAACTAGGTATAAATCACTATGTCACAAGATGGGTTGCCAACTGGCTCACTGACAGAACCTACACTGTGAAAGTAGCAGACTCTAAATCCAACTTCAGACCAGTGACAAGTGGAGTACCACAGGGCTCAATCTTAGGTCCTCTCCTGTTTGGTATCTACTTATTTGAAGTACAGGCTAACACAGAAGGTCTTTGGCTAACAAAGTTTGCAGATGACTGCAAACTAGGATCCATAATCAAATCTCCTAACGAAGTGGACATCCTACAAAAGGGCCTCACTGAGACAGATGCCTAGTGTCAAAGCCATGGCCTCAAGCTCAATGCCAAAAGGTGCATTGTCATTTCTTTTGGTAAAAACAATGTACCCATGAACTACCACATAGGCGGTAGTCTACTTAACACCGAAAGTGTGATAAGAGACCTTGGGACACAGGTGGACAGTAGTCTCTCCTTTGATAATCACATCGCCACCGTAGTCAGGAAATCCTTCTACGTGGCACACCTCATCACAAAAGGTTTCTCATCCAGGAAAATCATCACTCATTAGACCCATTATAGAGTACAATCCCCTTTTGGTATGTACCTCACAAGACATCTACAACAAGTGGAAAGGCCACAGTAATACCTCACAAAGAGGATTACCAGCCTCAAACAGATGCCCTATGCAGACCGTCTCAAAAAACTCCAGCTTTACTCTGTAGCATATCGCCTACTCAGAGGCGATCTCTGCCTAACATACAAAGCTATGTCAAACCCAGAGCTATTGGACATGCTCCACTTAAAGAAATCCCAATCCCTCCAAGCTACATGCTCTAGGGACCTAAACCTTGTCACCACAATAAACAGAACATGCTGGAGGGATAGATTCCTGTCCCAAAGACTTCCCATACTCTGGAACAAACTACCTATCTATATCAAACAAAGCTCCTCATTAGCATTCTTCAAGAAAAATCTTAATGTTTGGATGGGAGATAGGAAATTCACCCCAGGGATCACTTCTGTGGCTCTGCTTGACAGGGGCACAGGAAAATAATTTTCTTGGGTGGCAAAAGCCAGGGTACCATTTGGCTAGGCTTATATAGGCCCTAGGGCCAATAGCCTAGTTACCTACCTAAGAACCCTGTTGTAATTCTGAGACCTGTAAATGTGAGTCCTGGAATTATGAAAACAAAACATCAAAAATAAGTGAGAACAGTGAATATTGATAATCTCTCCTCTCCTTTAATGTTATTTTTTTTTGCAGGAAGTCAAGCCCCCGCCACCACACCTTTTCAGTTTCAACTCCATAGGTAAATAACAGTGCATGACTCTTCTCCCTGATTATGACTGAATAGATTCCATAGGATCAATCCAATACCCCAGTTATCAAACAATACATAAATAAAAAATATGACAAGTCATCAGGAAGAAAAATATTAATTAAGATTTAATGTTCAGCAGAGGTCTGGGTTATTGATGGTGATAGATTTCCCCACATTTAAAATGGCATGCTCACATTAAAATAAATGCAGATAAATGCTATTAACCTATGCCACACAGTATCCTCCTATGAGCATACAATGAGCAATATTAAAATGTGATACCTACTCTAAAGCTTACATTTCTCAGCTATAGGTCAGAGAAAGATTTACCACAAGCATGCAGCATGCTTTGGTCAGGGTTGCCACCTTTTCAAATGTCCAAAGTGGGACATTTTTGGTAGAGACGTCAGATTTTGCAGGCTGAAACATACCCACGGCCAGTACAAAGGACAAAACTTCACTTTTTGCCTAAATAAAAGCTTATTCTTGTAGCATTTTAGTTGCTTATTCTGTTTCTTATAACATTTAGGTGTTTCAGATACAGAATAACTGTTTTATACAACTTTTACATAAAATATAGGAAATAATTTTGCTCTAAAATCTCAGGACATTTGCCATTTTTACAAATTCTTTGCAGGACACAACTGACCAATGAGGGACTGTCCCTCGCAAAGTGGGACAGGTGGTAACCCTAGCTTTGGTCAGTGAGTTCACAGAACTGCTCTACTTCTGTTATAGAACTGAAAATGAAAGTTAGATATGATTATGCACAGGGGAGACTGAGCCATTCAAATTTATCAAGTAAACTGGTTTTACATAATTATGCACCACTCCCAGCAGGAAGTCCAACTAAAACAAGTCTTCAAATCTGTTTACCTTTGAATACCTAGTGACTTTCAGAAGTGAATTCTCCTGCATACTAATGAAGAAAATAAAATATAGCTTAAGCAAATTAAACCATTCATCTTTTAACTTAAACTCTGTAATATGCTGCAGCCCCTCTTCTGTTCTGAGTCAGAATAGGTGCAGTTTAGCACTGGTATTGTAATGAAAGACTAGGAACATCCCAAGGCGTATAAGGAAATGCAAAGCTTTTTAAATTCGCCTGTGTGCTGTTTTAATGTGCTTTTCTATCTGCTGCATACAGGCTATCCTGAAGAGTTAAAAGTGCCCGATGAAATAAAGCTTGTCTGCTTCTACTCCTCTCTGAGCATGTGTAGCTGGACAGGGACTAGTGTTCTTCTCTCTGGTATTGGCTGCCCTCTAGTGGTTAAACATTTGTTAACCTGTGTTTTGCTGCGGTATGGATCATATGCTGTCAGGACTGTCAGCTCTCTGTCTTTCATGGTGTCTGAAAGGGACACTTACCACTTATTGTTACTCTTTCAATAACTACACGATTAGGCCTGGCTATACAGTTTAACCCACAACTTTAGATTCAGGAAGTCAGGACTAAAACTGGAAAATGTAACTGCTGACAGAATAATGAAGCAACTTGTGACCAAAACTGGCAATATGGCTGGAAAATTATAAAATCGAGGAGCAGTACAGAGCCATGCCTTTGCCGGTTGTGTTCAAAGAGTAAATAAATATCTGTTGCAAACAAACATATATAAAAAAAAAGATCCATCATGAGATTGAAAAGGTTGTTGCATTTCTGTTTCCAAACACTTCCTTACAAGAAAACCTTTCACAATTATCTTTCGGTTATAGAAACGTAAACTTCATGACGTGCACAAGGAAATGTGTATGTATATTCAGAAATACCACTGAAGACCAAGAACAACTAGGTGTTACAAGCTGAGTTAAGCAAAGTCATTCAGGACAGGGTACAGAGATTAAATAAATAGCCTGTTATACATAAACTACTTTTAGGTTATCCACTATTATTGCGTTCATATGCTTACTTTTGCACAGTGCATGTTCAGTTGTGTATACTCCAGCTAGTCTGCAAGGTATGTGATGCTATGTATGTATGTAGCTGTGAATGGGGTCACAGCTTAAAGATCAGTATAAAAGTGGCAAAGGGAAGGGAGGCCTGGAGAAACAGCATGCCTGTTCATTTACGATGGCTGTCTGAGTAAGAACAAACTACCACAAACTCAGTGCAGCTTGTCATCAGAATGATTATCACTGAAAGAAAAAGAAAAAGGTAGATGCAGTATCATCACACTGATTAACACATTTTACATTAAAGTCAGAGTTTGGCATGTATGCATACTTATAGTCATTTATTTTGGGGGGGCACCTAATATGACCAGTAAGACCTGCATACAGACATATTCCTTCTGTTAGCATCTGTAATTGTTGGGGGAGCATTAAAAAGAAGGAAAATACCCTAAAAGCTTCCTTTATAAATCTGATTTCAAACAAATATATATACACACATAGAGACAAAACCCTCTGCTTAGGTACTGTTAGAATCATAAAAGTGAAAGAATAATATTAGCTCTTGTTTGGGACTTGGACCCAAGTCCTCCAGCATGGCATGCTTTAAGTAATGAGAGCTAGTATTACCCTATTACTTCTATGATCCCTTATAAATATGAGGCTTTCTACAGATTAGAGGCCACACTGGCCATTCTTTTTTGACAATTACAGGACACGTTTAACCACTGCATAAAATCTGATATAACAGAGATAGTTGAACACTAAGGCAGAGATATGTGACCCCAGGTGGCTAAATGTGCCAAAGAAGGTAAAGTCAGCAAAAAATACTGTATTCCATAGCAACTTGTATATTTTTATTTCTTTACTATCTTTATTAGCACACTGTCTGTTCTGCCTGCTTACTCAACCTACTATTAGAATTATTTTCCATTCTTTATGTTAATATTTAGATTGGTATTGCAGGGCCAATCTCAGAAGAGGAACAACATGATACCAGGAAGGCAGTCATTTATGTATTTATTTGCTAACCAAATGGGTGGGCTGTCTATGATGGACTTTTTTTTTTCAACCATGACCTGGGCTATAGACAATCAGAGAGCTAGATTACTCCACAAACATAAGAGCAGGTATCAGCAAAGCTGCAGAATAGTAACAAAGTAAAAGCTATACAGTTTAATAAATAACAAAGAAAACCAAAGTTTGAGGATGCTGTATGGATCTCAGATCACAGGTTATGCTAAGACATGTAAATCAGATTATACGGTGCAACTGTCTGCTTTACTAGGCATACATGACAGTACTAACATTCAATTGAGGATGATAAGTTATTTGCATTTATTGTTTGTATAATATTTTGTGATACATTGGTATAGTACATATAATCACAGCCATATGGTATTCACTTTTCATTAACTTGAGATACAGAATTCCCTGATATGTTCCTTAACCAGGGATATGGAATATCCTGGTATGTACCTTAACCTGGGATATAGAATGCCCTGCTACTTTTGGTGATCAGGTGCCAATAGTGTGATAGAAAATAGCTCCCCCTCTTAGTGGTAGGGGAGCCAGAATGGTGGTCTGGATGGTCTAGGTTCACTTTCTAGCTTAAGCACACTTCTTTAGTGTTGTGCTCTTGGACTTTGTATAGAGTCGTTACTTTCAAAAGCTTTTAATTTATATAGCAGTTTATCATAGCTCTGCCATAGGTAGCTTGTTGCTGCATTCTTTCCTTTCCCCACTTTGGGTACTTGATTTATTTATTATGTTTTGAGGTGGGAGGTTCTTCTCTACTTAGTTCTGTATGTATCCCATAGTAAGCCTGAGCTGTGGGACCAGTCCACTTACCCAGTTAAAAATAGTCCACTTACCCAGTTAAAAACAGTTAAACATTAAATATAATTAAAACATAAAATACAAATAAATTAATTATATACAAATGTATAGTTCCACTTCCTCTGTTCTCATATGTTTGGGTTTATCTCTCTTTAACCTTTTCTGACTCTCGGCCTTGTCATACATAAAGTCAAAGTCAAAGTAAACTTTATTGTCATTTAGAACTACACACATGTAGCCTAAATGACATTTCCTGCATCAGCTCAGTTCTTGAGATTACAAAGGAAAGTGAAACAACACATACAAGTAGAGGAGTAAACATAACTAACAAATACAATACTACTCCCAATACGTGCAAGAAAGAGTAGAGACATTTACCAACACTCATATATGAAAAAAAATACCCTCCCCTGAGTTAAATTAGCTACCATATTTAAAGTAATGCAAAACACACTACAGATGGAAATGCCTAAGTTATTTGTCTAATATTGCACTTGAGTGAGTTAAAAAATGCTGGCTATGGATACAATAAATAAATATTGCACTTACTTGGAATATATGTAAGTATATATTGCACAAATAAATAAAAATTGACTTATTATGTGTCCAGAGCCCTGGGACTAGTGTCTGAGTTCAGAAATCTAATCAGTGTAGGGTAGAAACTGTTCCTGAATCTTGTAGTCCTGCAGCGGATGCTGCGATATCTCCTGCCCAATGCCAGGTACTTAAACAGTCCATGCGCAGGATGCATGTTGTCCTGCATTATTTTGGTGGCCTTTAGGATGCTTCTTGTAGAATAAAGATGTTGTATTGATGGAAGACTGGAACCTGTTACCTTCTCTGCAACTCTCACCAGTCTTTGTAGCGCATTCCTTTCTGTAACTGTGCAGCTTCCAAACCACACTGTGAAGTTACAGGTGAGGATGCTCTCTATTGTACCTCTATAGAAGGTGGAGAGAATATGAGGAGGAGGTTTAGCTTTTTTCAGCCTTCTTAAAAAGTGGAGGTTTTGGTGCGCTTTCTTGACGAATTGGCTGGTGATTCCCGACCACAAGAGATCCTCTGATATGTGTACACCCAGGAATGTCATACTCCTAACCCTCTCGACACTCTCACCATTGATTCTGTGCTCTGAGTCGCTTGTTCTCCTTTTCCTGAAGTTGATGATAATCTCTATGGTCTTGCTTACATTCAGGTTAAGGTTGTTCCCCTCACACCAAGTGATCAGAGATGCCACCTCCTCTCTGTATGCCCTTTGATCCTCCTTTGTGATGAGCCCCACGACTGTGGTGTCATCAGCAAACTTGATGATATGGTTGGACTTGTGCTTAGCATAGTAGTCATGGGTTAGGACGGTGAATAACAGTGGGCTGAAAACACATCCCTGTGGAACCCAGTGTTAATCGTAATGCACTTTGATGTGTTCTTATCTGAATACACCCTCTGTGGTATCTCAATCAGGAAGTCCAGGATCCAGTTACAGAGATGTTTACTGATTCCTAAATGTGCCGTTTTTTCTTTCAGCTGCATTGGTACTACCATATTAAATGCAGAGCTGTCTATGAACAGCATTCTCACAAAGTTGTCTTTGCCCTCTAAATACTCAAGGGAGATGTGTTGTACTACTGATATGCATCAGCTGTGGATTGGTTAGCTCTGTATGCAAACTGCAGAGGTCAAAATCCGGAGGTGGGCATGATGAAAGATGCTTTTTGATCAGCTGCTCAAAACATTTCATAACAGTGGATGTGATGGTGACTGGTCTGTAGTCATTTGGGCTAGGGGGAGTGGTTTTCTTAGGTAGTGGGATGATGTCAGTTTCTTGGTAGCATGAGGGTACTTTTGCCATGGCAAGAGACATGTTAAATATTTCCTTGAGCACTGTGCATAGTTGATCAGCACAGCCTTTTAACACCTTGCCCAGTATGTTGTCTGGGCCAGCAGCCTTCCTGGGGCTCACTCTCCTTAGCTCTCTTCTTACCTCCTCTGTGCTGAGGCTGAGTACTGCTTCCTTCTCATCAGTGGGTAGCTTTAGTGCCATCCTGTTGTTTCTTCCCTCAAATCTACTATAAAAGGTGTTCAAACTGTCCAGGAATTCAATGCTGTCATCACACTGTGCTGTCCTGATTTTGTAGTCAGTGATCTCCTGTATGCCTTGCCATAGTCTCCTTGAATCCTTCATGTCTTCAAAGTGGTTCTGTACCTTTCTGCCATAGTCCCTCTTAGCCTCCTTTATACCCCTCCTCAGATTACCTGTTGCTACACTTAGGACTGCTTTGTCCTTAGCCCTGTAAGCTGCGTTTCTCTCCTTCAGAAGCTCATATACCCTAGGGGTGAGCCATGGCTTCTGGTTAGCTGTAGTAGTAATACTCTTGGTATTTGTTACCCTATCAAGCACAGTTTGAAATGTATGCCATCACTACCTCAGGGTATTCATCAATGTTCAGATGCTGATTCAAAGCAGTCTTGGAGGGCCTCCATAGCTGCCTCGGGCCATACTCTGATTTGTTTCTTTGGGGGCTTCTCTCTAACCAGTGCAGGTTTGTAAGCTGGTGATAGCAAGATGGTATAATGGTCAGCGTTTCCCATTTGTGGAAGTTGCACTGCCTTGTAAGCTTTCTTTAAGTTTATGCACACCTTGTCCAGAATATTATCACCCCTTGTAGGAACATCCACATACTGATGGTAGTGTGGGAGTACATCTTTCAGATCTGCTTTATTAAATCCACCTGCTACCATGTGTACAATGTCAGGATATTTGCTTTACAGCTCACCTAAGTGATTGCATAGCTTATTTAGAGCCTCAGTGGTATTAGCACTAGGTGGGATATACACCACTTTTACAGTGACCCCATTCAGCTCCCTGGGCAAGTAAAAAGGCCTACATTTAATGGACAGGAACTCTATGTTCTCACAGCAGTGTGATAGTATGATTTCACAGTTGCTGCACCATCCTTTGTTAACATAAATGCAGACTCCACCTCCGTTGGGCTTTCCACATGGTGTATATTTTCAGTATGTCTCACCTGTTCTCATTGATTATAACTATCTGTAATCTCATGCCTAAATGTCCAGATCTGTATCTTAATCCTCAGAGGTGCTTTAACTTCTAAAGACAAGGTTATGTACAGCTTCTGCTGCTATTTTTGATGATTACTTGAGTAGAATATGGCCAACCTATTACTTATAGATATTGCTCCATGTTCTTATGATGATGTTGTTGTATAAAACCCACCTTCTTTATTTGAGACATTGAAGGCTAGGAGCTTTTAACCAGTCTCATCCTGAAGTTCTGCATTTGATTCCTTCACTGTTGATTTACTGACTGTGTGACTCTTACTTAAACCAGCAGCACTCCTGGAATGTTCCTGAAAAGAGGCACTTGAGCCTAGTCATCTTACTGGCTAGTTACTGACTACAAATTGTCGTTATCATCAACCCCCTTTTGCCCATTTTTACATGGGGTTGGAGTGCTATATTACCATTAATCGATGTGACCAGATCACATACAGCCAATGTTTACACCATCAGATAGCTAGCCTTGATGAGGTATTAGTGTGTAAATGTAGAAATTATATACTGTCTTGCTATATTGTTTTGTGTTTTAAAGGGGGACTTTGGTGATCGTACTATTTTGTTCAATACATAGTGTAAAAGTTAAATAAATGCATTTTCACAAAAAATTTAATCTTAGACTAGTTTCAGATACTTTATAATTAGGATAGTTCAGTGTTTTATTTTCCCTTCTCCTTTCCATAGTAACATTTAACACACAGTCAAAACTAGTTTTGGTATTCTAAGATATGTTGGTACTTTATTATAATATCTTTTCTGCCTGGCAAGCTGTGTATTTTTTCTCTTTTCAGTTCTTTTCTGTTCTTTTTGAAGATGGCTTCTATAAGTCAAGCCAGCAATGTGCACACACATTGACAAGGTATTATTTCACAGATTCCTGTTTGATGACATTGGGGAGCTACAGTGATGAACATCTGAATTCCTGCCCCACTGGAAAACAGTGACCACAGTTCCAGTAATTTTAGGTTCACTTATATAGTCAGGGCATCACCGTCTATTCTAAAAATTCATCATGCACCAGAAAGGTGTTTGCTGAAAGTACAGCAATGTCAGGTGCTCACCATACCAGTTGATGAATGAGTTTTACTTATCTTCACAGTAACCATTTGGGTTAATTATTATGAGCAGTCTCTGGCTCCATATTTTGTCTGAGAAGATAAGAGAGTATGTCAAGGATTTGGGACTGGATGCAACATAATGTATGCAAGGATGTCCCCTCTTCCTAAGGCTGAGACTGCCAGATTTGGAAGTCCCAGTTTAGAACCCTATTCCCATATTTTCTATAGGATGAAAGAACAAGCAGATGGACCCCAAAACGACAGTTCCAATTACATAAAGTCATACTAGGTCAGTCACTAACACTTCCTCAGTTGTAAGTGGTGAATAGAGAACATGCTTCTGTATTGCAGAAAACACCACATTACCAGTGTAGTTGACGTTGTGCCGTACCAATATATTCATTTGGATTATTTTATCTAATGGCACTGACCGGGTTCCTATTAGATGACCAAAGACGCATTCTATCGAATACGTCTTGGTCAAACTTAAAACAACGAAAAGGCTTTTAAGCAAATTCTTTCCCAGGGAACGAATTCGCTTGGCCTCTTCCATTACTTTGGCACTGTAGTACGAACTCGAAGTTAGTATATTTAAGTAGAGGGGTGTGGGGTGAAGCCCCCCACTTTATGTATTCTTTCAATTTCTTTTTTCTTTTTTTTTTTTGGAACAGCGATTTAATCGCTGTTCTGAGCTTTCGAGATTGTAAGCTTTCACTTACATGGGGTTGATTATTCATCGTTCGCTTTTTTTAAGCATTCAATGATATAGTATAGACCCCACCGAGCAAGCTGCATAGCCTAGTAATCATACAATAATCACACTGTACTTTTCTGCTGGTAACACTGTCTCCAGCATACAATAATCACACTGTACTTTTCTGAGGTAAGACTGCCTCCAGAAAAAAAGCTAATCTACCATATTACTGTATTGCTTAAGAGCAGGCTAAACAGAAGTGTAAGGATTTCAGTCAATATTCAACATACCCTACCATCACACTTTGCTTTCCTGACATTATGAACTTTTCCTGGTCACTGGGTAATCCTCCATACTATCACAATAGGTGAAATCAAGATAAGCAGAACTGAGCACATGCAACATAAAATCACCTTTACTCCAACACAGAATCATAACTAACAATGAAAACAACTTGAAATGGAAGAGAACTATGTGGGATGGACAGTAGGAATGTGCTGTGAAGACAAGAATATCACAATCACCTATCATTATGGTAAACATTTCACATAGCTGTCAACACTGCACCCCTGTCTTCAGTGTCTTCAGTGTAACTGAGTGGTTAAAATACTAAGCCACGTGTGCAGAAGCCACAAGGCAGTTCTAACTGGCATCTATGGATAATGGTCATAGAAAGATCACTTCTGTGCTTACAATACAAGGTTAATTTGCTTTTCTGAAATCTTTGGTCATAGAAATATGAGCACACGATCATCTGTGATATTCCAATTTATGGAGTATATGCTTCCATACATATTGTAGATGAGGCAGTAAGAAACAGGCTGAGTGTTTTGACTCAAGGCAATGTGTCTGGCCTGATTACAGTTGGAAAAAGCTGAAAAGAAAAAGGAGCCATCCCCTCATTAAAAAAAAAAAAAAAAAAAAAAACTAGCATTATTTCCAAAAGAAAAAAATCTAAAGTTCTATGTTTCTTTCAATTGAGGAAAATGACACAGGAAAGAGAAACTTTTAAGTCTCAACAAAGGAACAGGAGGATTGCAAAACAAAGCAAAGATCTTAAATGGCATCAAAAGATTCTTTGTCAGCTAGAGGTACAACGCATCCCAAACATACAACCTCACGTCCAGTGAAGGTATGCTGACATAATAGTAGTACATGGAACCTGAAAAGCTGAGATAACAAGGCATCTAGCAAATACGCAAGCCAGATAACGTAGGTCCTACCTAAATTGGTACTGTGCCCCACTCACTGCATGCAAAACAATTATCTTCTAAGTGACTTATAAAACATCTTGTTAGAAGTCATCCTGGCCTCTAAGTGAGCATTTATTATCTGTAAATAAAGTGATTCCTTATGAGAAAAGAAAATTTTGCAGTGTATCTATGCCTGATGCTTCAGTTTCACTGGCATCAGCAAAAGCATTTTGAATATGAGGAACTGAAATTATTTAGAAGTCTAAACATTGAAAGGTAAAAATAATTTCCCAGAACAGTAAACAATGGAATTGCCACATATGGCCCAGATGACATTATATAATGAAAATGCCTGATTTCCTTGAAGAACAAGAGATTGTAGATATGCTCCCCAGAGTCCAAAGCATATGAAATTGTGTTTCATATAGGAAATGGAAGTAGAAAGGGTCCTCAGGATGAATTCACCTACTGCCTTTCCGTTCAAATAAAGCCGTTGCCACTTGAAATTCCTGTTGCTCTGAGACCACTATGTCTGATTTCAGAAGTCCCTACTATGGTGTTTTGTATACTAAAACCTCAAGCTGATGTCTTGTAGATGACCCATCCTGTTAGCAAAGATCTCTTTATGAGACTGTTTTGGGGCAGTTATTACTGACATTAGTAGGTCATATTCCATGCATTCTGCCTGGCTAGAAAAATAACGTGTATTTCTACCATGTCAGCTAATATACAAGAGGGATTCTCCAGGGTAGGTCAGCAATTGAGTTAATCATCACTTATCTTCCAGTATGCTGGGTTTTTTTTTTTCGTTGAAGCTCTCACATACAGGGGTGCATGTAACCTGTGATGGCACACTATGTAATATCACGTGCAGCAATGTAAATGTAAAGGCATAGCTAACACCTGAGCTCCCCAAGTTGTCCAACTACTGAGCTAGCACCTTTCCTGCACAAAAAAATAAAGTTCTCACATTTCCACTGTTTACTAATTAAATTATATGCATGTCTAACTGACATACAATTGCAACAATTAAAGACGAAGCAGAACATTGGAGAGAACTGGGACTCATCAAAGAGGACACCCTTGTATATTAAATGAGAAGTTGATGATGTACATGTTATGTCCAACAGTAGGGAGTGTTCATGGTCAACCAGCAACCTTGTCAAACCCCAAGTAACTCCACCAAGTTGGAAGGATCTGGAGGATAACCAAAATATCAAGAACCAAAAGAGTGAATCCTCAAGTACAGCACTAACAAAGGACGCCTGACTCCTACAGCCATTACTAACGCAATCATGTATGTGAAGGTGAAAACTAAGGACTAAACGGTCATGACGCAGGTGTCGCTAATGAAGACATTCTTGAAGCAAGGGCTACAAGCAGTTATATTTCTAGTGGAGTGGCCTTTGACTGCAGCATTTTCCCACAGGTGGTAAGCCAGTTAATTGGCAATTCATTTGGCAACCCTGAACTCAACAGAGTAAAAGAGATGAACAAATATTACATTATTTTAAAATCATGAACCTAATTTAGGTAAAACATGAGCTGATCATGTACACAGGCATAAGAAGGCTGGCTGACTTTCTCTCTCTTTCTTGCACACACTCTGTTCTTCCCCCCTTTCTCTCTCTGTCCTCTGATTTCTGCCTCAGGAAAGAAAGCCAGGAGATGAATGTACTAATTTGGGGGGGGGGTGCAATTCAAAAACCACTTTTGGGAATAAATGTGGGTTGATCATGGAACCTGGGCAGTAATTTCCTCTCCTTCAACCACCATACAGGAGTAGTAGTCAGATGTTCCTTTTGTTAGTGCAACTAATAGCTAAAGGCAAATCATTCAAGCAAAAATAAGTTATCATACCACTTTATGCAGTCCTAATTAGATAAATTATTGAGTATAACATCTTCTTCATGATGTACTCTAGCAGACATACGAAGCAACTGGAAATCCCCCAAAGGTTCCTAACTAGTTGGCCTAAAGTTCCTGCACTAAAAAAAATGGCCTGAATCATTATCTGTTTAAATGGTTCCCTATACACTGTTGCAGAGTGTTACAACTTGCATTCCATGCCATTAGGGATCTCATCTTCCTTGAATGCCTATATCTTAGCAAGTCATATAGCTCCTCCAGTACCAAACTAGGGATTTAAATCTTCACCACCACATAAATAAAATGTGCTGTAGAGACAAATGTATTGACAAGTGTCTACCCCACCTCTAGAACAAACTTTCCCTGCAAGTTAAGCAAAGTGACGCCCTAGCATCCTTTAGATTAAACCTGAATGATTGGATGGATACCCATAAATTTACTCTAGAAATAACCTGCTTTGCCCTTCTATAGAAGTGGAGTATAGCATAAGGGTGGGTATTGACAAGGTATAAATGGTGTTATGACTAAACTGCCTTGTATCTCTTATGATCCTATGTGCTAAAGTGATGGCCATCTCTTGTAAAAGATTAAACATGGACCCCTATGTATGAGGGACTGTTGTTCCAAGATACTGCAGCACTGCAAGTAGAGGTGATGGCCACCTGGAAGAGCAGTTTCAAAGACAGAAATTTCAATATCACTGAGCCACAGGGTTCAAATAGGAGACTGGACAAGTCTGTCTGTCATGAAGTTCAAATCTACCATATTATAAGGGGGGGTGGATGCACCACTTCTCTAAGAAACTGTTTAACCAGCTGAAGTTGCACCCAAATTCAGCCCCTCTCTAAGTCAGAACTTGGACAAGTAACTGATAACCTGCATTCTAACCATGGAATAACTGAGGCCCACATCACACAGGCACCTGAGATAAGAGGGATTAACCTGCAAACTGACTGGCTGTGATGGTTTTGGTACCATTCTACTAAAACGAAGAATCATTTTCATTTGGCAGATGGTATATGCCAGATAAAGGGCTTTCTCTCTGCCTCATGCATTGACAGCAGTCAACCAGAAAAGTCCTATGGGTTCAGATAGTTATCAATGACTGCCAAACAATAAGATGGGGCTGTCCACTATTTTCTATGTGCTCTGTGTGTTGGAAATCACTAGCTCAGCCATGCCAGTTAGAGCACAGTGATTTCTGGAGACCACTGAGGTGTTCTGTGGAGTTCCACTTTTGCTCAGTGTTGTGAGTTGGTATATATAAGATCAAGGGGTATAGGGAGCACAGAGGGCTTTTATCCCTAAAAAAATGTTTTTGAGCTCCACTGTTTTTCATTCACTTGCTATCACCAAAGTAGTTTCTAAGTCATCATGTTTCAATCTTACATAGTGGAAACCATGAGGTAGAGGTAGTTGTCACACCAGATATGGGAGATCCTGATCCCCTTGGCTAAAACTGGAAAAGTTTCTTGTATCACTGAGGATATGAAAGCTTGAAACCACATCCTTGGTGTCCACCATAGGATGATAAGAAGTTGTTTTGAACTTTCTTCTCCTGTCATGGAATGGTTAATGCATTTAATCTGAATTCCTCATTACTCTGCTGTACTGTCCCTGAGTAGCAGACAGTGCACCACTTTCATAAAATCTGTGCTAGGAACAGCCATCTCCTGGATATTAAAATTCCAGGAGACAAATGGAGGAGTGGCCAGGCAAGTCCACCAGCATGGTCACTTCTCCTGAAATACAAGCTGCTGAGAGACGAATGCAAGTCCACCAGCATGGTCACTTCTCCTGGGATACAAGCTGCTGAGACAGTAATGCAAGTCCACCAGCATGTTCACTTCTCCTGGGATACAAGCTGCTGAGACAGTAATGCAATCCACCAGCATGTTCACTTCTCCCAGGATAAAAGCTGCTGAGAGAGTTAAACCATCAGAGCTGAGGTGAATGTCTTACCCAACCAGGGAAACATCTATCATTAGAATCTGAAATTTGGTTGCAAGAATAGGAGGCCTAGCTGAAGACTGGCAAGAACTGTCCATCTCTCCTAGAGCCAAAAACTGTAATCTGTCACTAGAAAAAGATCTGTGAACATGTGGCAGGTCTGCTGTCACAACATGTTTATTGTCCATTTAAACACCTGCATCTTCAGGCATAGAATAGCTACTATGAACACTGTGAAAGCCATCAGAACAAACAGCTGAAGAAAAGTCCATGCTTGGGACATCTGTGTACTCACCTAGGTTGCAAAACACAGTAAACCTAAGTTAGGTTTGAACCCTGGAAGATAGAGCTGTGAGGCAGACATGTTACCCCATTCTCTAGTGTAAAATATGTGCTCCAAGTGGAATTGGAGCTATCATTGATGACCTGTTTTCAAAAGTAGGTCTAAGAAAGGCCTTAGGGACATTGAAAGAGCTAAAGACAATCTGTTATCTCCCCATCTAAAAAATTGAAATAGCTGTAGAATGAAACTTAGTAGTGAAATGAAGGGGCCCAGAATCAAACTATTTCCGTAAGTAATCCAGACCAGGGAGGTGTAAGGCATAAATGATCCTATCTGCTTAGAAAATGTCCATAATGAAAAAGGCTTCCCTTTAACCCCATTAATCTTCAGAGTGGATGGACTTATGAGCACATGTGAAAACTGATATTGTTCTGGGTAAAGAGGATGTTGAGCATGCTACTTATAGCATTGGAGAAGCTCTGCTAACAGTTTCAGGAACATGCAGACTGAGGTAAGGATGGCCTACTGAGTGATTCAGAAGCCATGTGTCAATGCAGGTAAAAAGCTAGGTAAACTTCGATCCCTGGATCACTAAAAGAGAGAGGAGAATAAAAGAGCATTAGACATAGGAAGTGTTGACATCTCACATTTAGGGGAGATGTAAGCAAGCTGCATACTGAGTGGCCCTAAAGCTTACAAGTAGTCTTTGTTGTAAGGAGCTGAGAAACTGCTCACTGGAAGAAGTAGATTCCTGCTCAGCTTCTATACCAGACAAATTACCTCAACAGAATATAGATCACTGCAAGAATCTGCCTGTCTGGAATGCCTACTTCCATAATTATATAATTTTCTGGCAAAGACAATAGAAGTGGACAAATACTTGCTTCTTGATATACTATCCTAAAGATGATGCTTCTGTTTTAAACTTGTTCCTCACTAGATCCATTAATCTAGTGTTCATAAGGCAAGTACAACTGTGTCATCTTAATGATGCTCATGTATAAGCTGGTTATCAACAGGAACCAGAGCCCTTGTTTTTTTTGTTTTTTGTTTTTTTTTTTCTACATGTGGCCTCTGTTGCCTAAACAAGAAGTATCAGTTGTAGCCATAATAAACAGGCAAGGATCCATAAAGGGATTCTTCATCAAATTGTTGTTGTGTTAAAGCTACCAGGAAAACAGGGTACTGAAGACCTTGGAGATTTGAGAAGGCACATCTGAGGTGTGTGAAGGATGGGAGGGGTCTGTCTCATAACCTTGTGGAATAACTGCATTGCAAACAGGAGCGATCTGAACAGAAGTCACCAACAAACCAATACTCATATAGCAGGTCACGCTGACTGACTGAATGACTGAAAAAGATTTAAGATATGAAGGATTGCAAGTATCAGCCTCTTGAGGGGCAAAGTTGCCTGTCAAATCTTTTTATAGGTCTGCAAAAGCATAGAAATTACAAGCCAAGTAAATCTGAAGAACATATGCACCTTGCCAAAATACTACACATAAGATGTTCCCCCACTCTAATTCCAGGACAGCAAGACATGTCAGACTAGGAATGGAATTGCAGCTGCCCATGCATTCATCAGTCTTAGCCTAGAAAGAAGAAAGGATGCAATTCTTAACATGCATGTCTAATTTGTTCTGCAGATGACGAAACCACAGGGTAATCAATCTATCCCGCTGTCATCTTTTACTTACATGTTGGTGAAGATTTAGTTCCTTGGTTTGAATGCTGTGAAGCCATTAATTCTGTGAAAGTATAAGAGATCCATTAGGGTGGGAACATAAAAACCCAGAATATGAAGCAAAAATCTCCATGCAAGCATCTGTAAAAGACAAAGTGTAGGGATAGAACTTCAAGTCTGTCTTGATAAGATTTTTTAGGGAAGCAATCTTTTGCATCAGGAAGCTTTGGGGAATTTTCAGCTGTTTATTATGTCTCACTAAGTATATTATATTCAACAACAGGCCTAATTAGTGAGAGTACAGAAGGAAAATAACATCTTTTGACCTTAATGATCAGTGGCAGCCATAATAAACAGGCAAGGATCCATAAAGGGATTCTTCATCAAATTGCTGTTCATAGGTAGGTACCAGACTATTGGCCCTAGGGCCTATATAAGTCTAGCCAAATAGTACCCTGGCTTTTGCCACACAAGAAAATTATTTTCCTGTGCCCCTATCAAGCAGAGCCACAGAAGTGATCCCCACGGTGAATTTCCTATCTCCCATACAATCATCAAGATTTTTCTTGAAGAGTGCTAATGAGGAGCTTTGTTTGATATAGATGGGTAGTTTGTTCTAGAGTATGGGAAGTCTCTGGGACAGGAATCTATCCCTCCAGTATGTTCTGCTTATTGTGGTGACAAGGTTTAGGTCCATAGAGCGTGTAGCTTAGAGGGATTGGGATTTCTTTAAGTGGAGCATGTCCCACAGCTCTGGGTTTGACATAGCTTTGTTTGTTAGGCAGAGATCTCCTCTGAGTAGGTGATATGCAACACAGAGTAAAGCTGGAGTTTTTTGAGACGGTCTGCGTAGGGCATCTGTTTGAGGCTGGTAATCCTATTTGTGAGGTATTTCTGTGGCCTTTCCAGTTGTTGTAGATGTCTTGTGAGGTACATACCAAAAGGGGATTTGTACTCTATAACAGGTCTAATGAGTGATGAGTAGAGCGGAACAATGACCTCTTTTTTCCTGGATTTGAAACCTTTTGTGTTGAGGTGTGCCACGTAGAAGGATTTCCTGACAACTGTGGTGATGTGATTATCAAAGGAGAGACTACTGTCCACCTGTGTCCCATGGTCACTTATTACACTTTCAGTGTTAAGTTGACTATAGCCTATGTAGTAGTTCATGGGTACAGAGTTTTTACCAAAAGGGATGACAATGCACGTTTTGGCATTGAGCTTGAGGCCATGGCTTTGACACCAGGCATCTGTCTCAGTGAGGCCCTTTTGTAGGATGTCCACATTGTTAGGAGTTTTGATTATGGTTCCTAGTTTGCAGACATCTGTGAACTTTGTTAGCCAAAGACCTTCTGTGTTAGCCTGTACTTCAGAGAAGTAGATACCAAACAGGAGAGGACCCAGGACTGAACCCTGTGGTACTCCACTTGTCACTGGGTCTGAAGTTGGATTTAGAGTCTGTTACTTTCACAGTGTGGGTTCTGTCAGTGAGCCAGTTGGCAACCCATCTACCCATCTTGTGACATAAGGATTTATACCTAGTTTAGTGAGTTTATCTATAATTCCAGAGTAGGGGATGGTGTCAAAAGTCTTGGCGAGATCTAGATAGGCTGTGTTAACCACCTTACCCTCATCTATGGTTTTGGTGACCTCTTCAAAAAAGTCTATCAGGTTTAGGAGACATGATCTGCCTTTTACAATCCTGAACTGGGAAGGGTCCAGAGTTTGGAGATTACCAATGTGATTGTTTATAAGTTCCATGATGATACATTCCATAGTCTTGCAGACCAGGCTCGTCAGGTTGATGGGGCGGTAGTTCCCAGGGTCCGTGGTGGCTCCCCCTTTGTGGAGTGGGATAACTGTTGCTGTGTGCCATTCAGTGGGCACAAAGCCTGAGGTGAGGCTATGATTGAACATGGTACTTAGGTGGGGTGCCAGTTCATTCTGTAGTTCATGTAGAACGCAGCTTGGGATGTTGTCAGGTCCCATGGATACTGTCTTCTTGGCTTTGGAGAGTGTGTTTTTTACCTGTGCAGCCGTGATTACAGGAACTTTGCATTCTTCCCATATAGAGATGGGCCTTTTAGGGGGTGAGAGAGGGGTAAAGTTAGCACCGAACCTATCTGCCAGGATGTTGGCAATATCAGTTGGTTCTGTATATTTAGTGCCATTGTGCTGTAACTCAGAGCAAATCTGAGTGTTGCCATTGAGATTCTTGACATAGCTATAGAATGCTTTGTGGTTGTCTTTAGAATCAGTGGCAACTTTGCTTTCATAACTAGCTTTGGAGGATTTTATGAGGGATCTCAGATTCTTACTGAGGCTAACCACAGAGTTCCTTCAGTCATGGGATTTTACTCTTTTTTTGCAACAGTTTCTTTCTTCTATTGTAAAGTTTGTTTATGGCAGGGGATCAGCAGATTGGCTTCCTTTTTTGGAGGATAGCATCTTGGTTCTGTTAGGGATTGCATGATGCATGCACTCATGTAAGTACTTATAAAGTGCATTTGTATAGGATTCAGCAGTCGTACCTCTATTGTCCATCAGCATGGGTATTGTAAAGTTTGCCACTTCTGTCTTAAGAAGCGTGACGTTGGCTTTTGAGAAATTTTTTACGGTGGTTACGGGGTGGGGGGTGGGGGTGGGATGTGGATGTCTAGGGTGATCAACGAGGAACTGACCTCTGGTGTGGAACACCAGTTGCCCATGTTAGTAATGACCAGGTCTAGGATATTGCTGCCCCTGGTGGGGGTGTGGATAAGTTGATCCAAGGCGTTGGAATTTATGAATTCCAGAAAATGTCGAGCACAAGAGTTGGTACATGAGTAGTTTTCCCAGTTAATGGTGGGGTAGTTGAAATCACCCATTGTTAGGGTGTTAGGTTGTACCCTAACATTTTACATTGTATCAAGAAATGAGGAGTGGGAATCCTGGGGCATGGTGAGGGATCTGTAGCAAGCTACAATTTGGATTGCGGTCTTGCCCAGAGTTAGTTGCACTTGAATCATCTCGGATGCATTATGCTGAGCTACTGGCCTGGAGGTGTGAATATCCTTAATGAATATGGACATGCCTCTGCCTTTAGTGTTTCAGTCCAGGTTAGGTGGCTTAAAGGTGTGGTATGAATTATAGCCTGGTAATGTAGGGGGTGCTCTCTGGAGCTGTGAACCAGGTTTCTGTCACTGCACAGATGTCGATGTTCTCCATTTTAAAGAGTGCCTTGAGTAAGTGCATTTTGAGGTTTAGATTTCTAGCATTAAATAGCATTACCTTCAGATTTTGCTTGCTTGTACCTGTTATGGTGGTGAATTTGTCATTTGAACCTTGCCTAAAAATGGCACTATGGGGTGGCAAGAGCCTTAGCCAGTATCCGGAATCCGAAGGGCGGCAGGTGCAGGCCATCTCTGGCAAAGCATCGTGGTTTGTCAGTCATGTCATCCCAGGCAGACAGATACTGGATCCCCTTAGAATGACACCAGAAGCTTAGCCAATTGTTGAATTCAATAATTTTGTCCTTGTACTTGTTAGTGTTAAAGCTACCAGGAAAAAAGGGTAATGAAGACCTTGGAGATTTGAGCAGGCACATCTGGGGTGTGCAAGGGATAGATGGAAGGATTTCCTAACCAGTTTTGCAATGTGGTACTCGAAGGAGAGGGACTGTCAACACAGAGGCTGAGTGAGATCCCTGACTAACAAGCCAGTGTGGAGCGCAGTATTGGCTGTGCTGTCATTTCTGGAATTTTCTGGGTGAGGGTTATTTCACAAAGACAACAATGCAGCACATGTTTACATTTAGTTTGAGCCCTTTCTTAGTACAGCGTTGTTAGTGAGGACTAATTCATGTTGAACCACTTCTGCATTAGTGGGAGAATGGATGCCGATACTCATCTTGTAGTCTTTAGTGAATCTAGTTAACCATAGCTCAAGATTTGTGGTTTGGGGGTCAGAAAGGTATAAATCAAATCTTTGGAATTCAGGGAAATTATCTATGGAAAAAATATGAGCATCAAGACTTGCGCCAAGACCAGCTTGGACTTGACATTGTTCACACTGATTGTAAGATGCAAAACTTACTTTCATGAGCACTTTTATCTAAGCTTATACAGACTTCATCAGATAAAACAAAAACAGCTATATCTGACATTAATGGAAAGTCATGTTCATAGGTAAGTACTAGGCTTGCCACCTTTGTGACCATTTTAAGTCTAGCCAATTTCCTTTGGTGCGAATCAAACACTATACCTTTTGCCTGTGAGGTAAACACCTTAACCATTATGCCAGCCCCAACATAAAATGCAACCTTATAAAACTTTGCTTATAAACCAATTACTTATTATAGTTATTAAATATATGAGCCTTAATACTTCTTATGCATTATACTTTCTAGTTCCAAACACTATTCAGTTGATAGTGTTCTTCATGTTATATAGTCTTATATATTTTTTTTAATTCCAAGTTTATTCAGCATGCATTTATTGCTCTGGACAATAGATGGTGGTATTCAACCAGAATTCATAGTAACTGTGTTTGTATATACTCTTAAATATTTTATTATGGGTATGATTTTGTTTGCAGTCACATGGCTTTGTATTATTAAATACTTAAATGTTGTTTCAGACTATGACTATCTGACAAAGTCTGTATAAAATTAGATGAAAACAGTTAATAAATTAGGTTTTGCTTCTTACATTTTTTGGGGGTTTTTTGGTAGTTGTTGTTGTTTGCTTTATTTTACTACTTTGTTCCATTGGTTTCCTTTTTATATTAATGTTCACAGTAATATCCAGAGATTGGAATATGCTGTGCAGGAAGTCTCTGCCCTTGGCAAGATCATTCAATCATTCAAGTTGTGAAAGACGTTGATACCGGCTTTGCCTCATTACTGCCATACCACAAGCCAAGACATGCATTTGGTGGAACTAACTTGAAGCCAAAGTGCAAGGCCCTCAAGTAGTATAGGCCATTTCGTATACAGCAGCACAAGAACCATTTATTTATTATTTATTGGTTTGTTTGTTTATGTTCTGATGGCTGGGCTGGTCCTGCTGGGGCAAAGCCCATTTTCAGAGTGGATGGAGGAAGCCCTGAGAACAATTCAGTATTAGCAACATTTAAACTTACTTACGCAAAACTAATATCACATTTTAACATGGGTTTTTGATAAAAAATATCATGGCCTTTTGGCACAAGAAGGACTAATCAGTCGCATAAGTAGATATAATAAGCTTGTTACAGGTTGTATAAGAAGAAAGTTCATAACATCTTATGAGCTTGTGGTAACTAATACCTTAATCAAAAGAGGCTATTAAAGATAGCTGCAATGTACAAAGAAACATAAAATGTGATTACAGATTATCATGATACACCTTAATCATGATTGGGGGAAGAGACTCACGTAAGTTTGCATGTTCGGATTGCAGTGCGTGTTAAGGTATAGACACTGTCTTTAGTCCTTACACATACTGACTGTTGTCAGATGTGAAGACTGGGTAGAATGAAGCATATAGAAGTCAGCTCATGTAATGAATGGTGAGGGTACAGAAAGATAGGAGGAACAGTGGAGATTGTGTATGACAGAAACAGAAAATTCAAGTGAATACCTAGGAGGCATACATCTGAACCAATGGCACTGAAGGATAGGGCCTTCATAGTTTCCTTAGTGTGTATTAGGCTAACGACCACTGGGACCTTTTTAAGTCTATCCATGCATCCCAAATTTCTGACAAGTTTTAGTAAGTGTAAGCAGGGGCTTGGGAAATGAAACATTTACAAGCAAGGGCCTGGAAGATGAACTATTTACAGGCTGCCTATGTCCATTAGAGACTTAGGTGCCAAACCAGGGATATATTTCCTGTTCCCCGTCCAGTTGTCTAACTTACACTCGAACTGGATTACAGAGGAACCCTGCTTCATATAGATGGAGAGCCTGCTCCAGTGAAGATGTAATCTCTGAGATACATACCTGTAGTTGAATAATGTTTGATTTTATTGAAACTTATATAAAAGCAAGAGGCATTTCACACTTAACTCAACTAGAGTATTTCTTTTACATAAAGGTACTTATTGGAAGATGCTGCAATGAAAGTGGTTGAAACTAACAAAAAAGAAAGAAAACAGTGGAAAATATCATCTTCTTTAAAACTCTGCATTGCCTGAACGAAAAATGACTTGGTTCACAGGTTAGTACAGTGTAGATGGTGTGAACAACCATATATAGCCTAACCTTACCCCCTTAAAAGTACCACCAGTAGATTTGCCTTCCTTCTTAATCATGTTACTAATCCTTGAGGCAAATTTTTGTGAGGTCATCTAATCATCAGCATGAAGGCAGTTAAGATGTTTTACCATTTAACATGCAAGGGAATTTGTTTAACAGTTAAGGAATCCTTTAAATAAGGAAGCTACCTCCCCAAGAAGTCGTAGTCATGTTATGATGTAAGATGAGAGTTTTGGAGTGAGCATTCCTTACACTGTCATGGTTTCAAGATGAAGAAGATCTAGCAGCATAGGGACATTCATAGACCAAAAACAAGGCAGGGGTCATCACACAGAAGTATGCACAAGACAGAAAAAAGTAATGTGTTTTTAAACTATCCAGATAACTAAAGAAGCGCAGCCCTTTGATTTTGTTGCTTCAGAAATGCTGAGGTCTTTCAAGCTGGGATATGTGTTTGGTAAGAAACATAACTGGAGCATTATACACAATGAACTGCTTAATAAGGGAGGAATATAGGCTGTCTAACATCTCACTGGAGCTTGAGGATGTACCTTTGATTATTTATTGAACAATGAAAAAATGGCTCTCTCATACTAATACTTGAAGAAAAGAACAGTTCATTGTCAAAGAAAGTGCTTAGATATCCAATGACTGTATCAACCTTAAAAATGGGTCCATTTATGTGAAAATCATTGGCAAAGATTTGTTTCCTCCATCCGATAATGATGATAAGAGAAGTCAAAAAAGATGATTTTGAAAAAAGGGACTCAGAAAGAACCCCAGTGCAAATATTAAGGGCCATGGTTAAAAGCCCTGCTTCCACAGTGTGGTACTAGTATATTTAGACACACATTACCCACAGCGACAAAAGGCATCATCGCCTAATGTGCATGTCTGTGAAGCGTGCTATCAGCACTTTCCTGCAGTGGTTAATGATGGCCAATGCATTGTGTTAGCAGATGGCATGCCACTCATGCACTCCCCCATCCAGAATACCCACATTGTAATACACACACACACACACACACACACACACACACACACACACACACACATCTATAAACACACACACAGACACACACACAGACCTACAAACACACACACACACACACATCTATAAACACACACACACACACACACACACCTACAAACACACACACACACACACACACACACACACACACACACACACACACACACACACACACACACACACACACACACACACACACACACACACACACACACACACACACACACACACACACACACACACACACACACACACACACACACACACACACACACACACACACACACACACACACACACACACACACACACACACACACACACACACACACACACCTACAAACACACACACACACACACACACACACACACACACACACACACACACACACACACACACACACACACACACACACACACACAAACACACACACACACACACACACACACACACACACACACACACACACACACACACACACACACCCACACACACACACACACACACACACACACACACACACATACACACACACACACACACACACACCATATTCCATACTTGTCCTTGTGTTGTTATAATGTCCCTGATGTCACCATTTTCCTGTTCTGGTAAATCACAGATTATTTCAGTCAGTCATGAATGCCAGACATTAGAGCTTCACATTTCACATCCTTCAGTAAATCCACTAAAGTGTAAAAGTTGTCATACAAGCAACTTTCTAGTTCTGTGAATAGAATACTTAAAATATGTCTCTCTTTGTCCCACCCTTAATTTTGTCTGTATAATTTCCTTGCACTTCTTGATTGAGAGGAATGCCTAATGTCCCTCTCCCTTATAACACAAAAAGTGTTTCGGCCATGAAATAATGCCAGAGATCCTCATTATATGTTAAAAAAAAATTGTTGCACTAATGTGTCAGTTAATGCAGTGGATTAATTGTGATGTTTTGTGTGGCAAAGGTGCAGGGTTTTCAGCCTATTTCTCCCCTTTGAAGTTTATTTTTTTCAAAGTCTTCTTTTTGCACTATATCCCTTGTGTCTAGTGGTGCTGCAAAGGACTAATATCCTCTGTGGGAGGTGGGAGAGTACAGGGTTAGAATCTTTTCTAGTGCCATTAAGGCACACTGCTTATAGCAATTCTGATTTCAAGTGGTCCCCTGCTGCTCCACATTGTTTTTTAAGTGCCTAGTGCTCCTCATACACATTATGTGAAATGCTATTAAAGCATGAGATACAGTGTGATCCCTAGTGGCTATTATTCCCCCGTCCCAGGTTTTCAGAGCTATCCCTGGTGACTAGAGATTTCTCCCTCCAATAGCCATTAAGTTTAAGTGCCATTAAGGCATGGAATGATAGGGGTATTCTCTAGTGTGCAGTGTTTAAGTACCGTTAAGGCACAATAATCTAATGTTATCCTCGGTGACTCATCCCACCCAACCCCCCCACCCATGTCATCTGAGTTATCCCTGATGGTTATTACTCCTCTGACTCATGTCATCATGGTTATCCCTGGTAGTATTCCCCCAACCCAATGCTGCATACTTTGCTCATTAGTGTAGATGTGTGTGGAAGAATGACAGCAACCCCAACCCATACAGACACATTCATACATGTACACACACACACACACACACACACACACACACACACACACACACAGCCTAACACTACCTGATTATTAAACTCCCCAGCAATTACCTCTGTCATGATAGATGAACACGGCATTTTGGCCAAATCATTACCATGAGTGGCCAGGAGCAGCCATGCCATTTTACACAAATGCCTTACCACAGGCAGTTCTAGAAGACAGCCCATGGCTAATTAGCATATGCCTCTCTCTAGAATGCTTCATTAGCATCTAGCAGAGCCATGGAGACCACCCACCATGGTGCTACCTGTCTTCATGCAAAATCAGTATGGTAGGGCTGTCTCTGAGTAGAGAAATGTTAGAACAAGCTGTACATCTCATATACACCCTACAGTCATTTTTCTGAATTTGGACAAAATGTGATCAGTAATTCAATTAACCATACAACAATCAGCCTGGGGCCATTCTTGCTTAAGATGTTTTTCTCTGAAGGGAAAAGTACTATATCATTCTAAGAGAACATTCCACTATAGAAGGATTGGTATTAGCCAAGACTGTAGGGTTTTTCAGCCCAGGAAAATTCTGTCTGCTGAATAGTGATAACACATGGTATCCTCATTCTTTCTTGTCCTGCAGTTAGAGCAATCATGATCAGATAGCCACAGTTCAATAATTTTAGGAGCATCTTGAAATCAAAAATCATTTCATGAACCAAGAAAACAATCTAATCTAGTTTGGAAAACCTTTGCCCTCATGATTAACCATAATAAGCCAAAATACCATGCTCTCATAAGGGTGTTAATAACTAACATGCTGGTAACCTCCGTGCTTGGGGGTAGAGGAGGTAACAATCAAAAAGTAAAGCTAAAAATCCTACAGTTACCTGTAAGGGCCATGGGAGCTGGTCACATCCTGGATTAGAAGTATCACTGTGGAACCCTTTTCTTCTGTGCAGTTCTAGTTACCGGTGCCATGTAGGCTTACATGGTGAAGCAAATGTATTCTTCATTTTTGGCCACTAGGGAGCAAGGTTACTTTCTAGAGAATTTTCCAACAGGTAAGGTTTGGTCAAAGAAAGATAGAAGCCTGGAGAGAATTCATTCTGGATCGGTCCTTTATTCAGTGCAGATATGTGACTGGCTCCCACTTTCCTTACAGGTAACCGTAGAATTTTTAGCTTTACTCATAATTAAACCACACCAACCATGGGTAAATCCTGCAATGCTCAAATCCAGGAGTGGGCTATTACTATTATACAGTGACATTATTTAAGACAGAAATTGCTTACCTTTGTTAAATAATGCCTTTTATAATGGCACTTTAGTGTTCTTCCACTGCCTTCCTGATTTACTGATGTACTGCTCATGCGTATTGTACATATGCCCACGTGCTTGCACAGTACATCAGTATAGTGCCAGGGAACTGGCATAGAAGAGAACATACTGATGCCAGTTTACCACTGTCTTTTTTTTTTTAATTATTTATACATTGAAAAAGTGTGGCAGCATTACTGAAGTAAGGAGGGAAGGGTAATTATATGAGGAAAGCGAGGGACATTCTGTAAAAGTCTGGACAGTGGAGCGGCAAGGTGAAAAGCATTGCAGTCCCTGATGTTGTTCAGTCATAGTTGTAACTCTTTCCCAATCCGCATATACAATTAAAGTACTTTACTTTTTCTGTCAAATAATTAAAATAATTCTAAATGCATTTGTTTCTTTGCCACTTTTTTATTTTAGCATTTTATGCAGTTAGTCCCTTTTTACATGGATGTTCTTGCCTATTTTCAACTGTCCATATTTTTGCAGAGTGTCCTGATTTTTTTCTCATATTTTTCTAAATCCCTATTAAAACATTTGAATATTTTTTTTAACATATCTTAGTAAAAAGTTCAGCTGCTCAACAATAGTTAAGTAACTGGACTTTTTTTTCTGTTGGGATATGCTTGATTTTCAATGCACGCGCTGATTAGGGTGTCCAGTCAGTATGCTCATTTTTGAATAGCAATGAGATGTTATTGTGTAATTTTCCAGTTACAACAAATTCAGACAATTAAGCGGCTTGTTCTGCCACTTCTACCACTAGTGTTATATACATCTCAAGGTGTGCCTCACCCTCCTATGAGTTTTTTTTTTTGTGTGTGTGAATTGAGAAAAGCACTAAAATTTATGAAGGGTGACAAAAATCTTGGGTGGCATGGAACATGATAACTTTGTCATCAGAAGAATGAGGAGTGCTAGGATCGCCTGATTTTGAGAAATACTGCAAGACAGCTAAACTTAAATATTCCAGGAAATATTCAAGTCAAACTACAAATGTACATGGAAACTTATCTTAATATAAAAATTGGGAAGGATCAGAGGGATATATAGTTTATTAAGGGGCAGAATGCTGGACAGGAAAATGGCAGAGGGACATTGATGGTAGAGTTAATAAAACTGAAAAAAAATATCATTGAAAAGGCTAAATGCACCAACGTGATAGAATGAGTTAGTTCCAACAGAAATAATACAAGAAGGGGGCAGCAAGCAACATGCATTTTCATAAGTCTGAAGATATGGAAGGGATTAATGGACTTGGTTTAGGTAATGTTGAAAGGAAAAACAATGTAAATTCCATTCTAGTTTAGTTTGACAAATTCATGTAAACTTCAAAGTCTCTTCTAAGCTGAGTACATATTTCAAATAATACAATATGTTTATTTTGTTTCTACCAATTCCATGCATGTTCACCTACTATAATTATTTGCTTATGTTTCTGTTTTATGTATTTGCACTTGCCTGTCTGGCCTGGTTCATGGCTGGAATTGGTTGCTGGACCAGGCCTCCTACTCAGTTAACAGATAGATAGATAGATAGTGAGATAGAAGACAGATAGACAAACAAATGAATAAATAACATGGGGAAATGCATAAGATAGGGATAGGGGCTATGATATAAACAGAGGACTGCACAATAAATTGCTAGATAATGTGAAGGCTTTTAAATTGTACACAGTTCAAATGAATTAGTGGCTACAATTGTTTCTTTGGTGGATTGAAAATAGGCAAGGACATCCACATAAAAAGGGACTAGTTACATAAAATGTTAAAATAAAAAGGTGGCAAAGAAGAAAATGCATTTAGAATTATTTGAGAGGCAAAGTAAAGTATTATATCTGTATATGTAGATTGAGAAAGAGTTATTCTAGCCTGCAGATGTGCTGCAAAAGTGATGACATTTATACACTTTGACTGGAAATGCCTCTTCAAACAATTTTGCACTCCTATAAGACTCTTTAGAATGTACTTACCTGATTGTTACATCAATTTGTAAGTAATGTGATATTGATTTAATAGGGGATTCTATACATATCTTTTGGCAATACTCTGTTTGTTTGTGTCTTTCGGCTTTTCCCAGTTAGGAGTCGCCACAGCGGAACTCCGGTCCGCTAATGATTGGCAGTAGAGTTTTACGTGCTGGCTTGCCAGGCCTAATGCACAACCTTCAACGAAGGAACGCCCATTCACGCATGTTGCCACACAGAAGACGCTCTAACTGAGAATCGAACTGGCAACGTCTAACTGTGAGGCGACAACGCTACCGCAAGAGAGATGCGCCATTGTTGTAATATTATTCATCCTAGAAAAGTGATAGTCACAGCATCTCTCTGAATGATTAGTTTACAAAACAATAGAGGGAATAGTGAAAGGGGCAAAGGGCTTTGCTGAGTTTGTTATTTCTAGTTGTGAAGAAAACAATCACCAGGAAATTGGAAAGAAAAGATACACCAACATAAGAA